>NC_072796.1:119996252-120307305 GCF_028583425.1 Eublepharis macularius | reverse complement strand
TTCTAAATGTTTCTGTTACTGACATGGTACCTGGCTAAGAAGTATCCTGAGATTTAAGGTAGAGAGAGGCCTAAAATTTCTAAAAGTTTCCTAATATTTCTGTTAAATAACCATGTTTTCTCTATAAACAAAAGGCGCTGAAGATAAAATTAGCAATTTTGTTGATGGCTTTTATCTTAAAGAGCTCGCTGCCTGACATTGGAGATGTTGGCCGTTTCCACATGCTGTTAAAGAGACGGTCTACTTACTGAAGGCTGGCGGGTTTTTTTCACAGATTCCAGATGCCTCAGATTTCAAAGCGGAAGCAGGCAGTTTTTCTTGCGTCTGATCAGCGTCCTTGACCCAGCACAGGAAAGAGTGGGAAATCCCGGTCTCAGAAAAGACGCTGATTAGACGTAAGACAAACTGCCTGCTTCCTCTTTGAAATCAGAGGCATCTGGAATCTGTGAAAAAAAATGCCAGCATTCAGTAAGTAGACCGTCTCTTTAACAGCATGTGGAAATGGCCGTTGTATCAGCACCTGCCAAGTGAAGACATGATGATGCAGAAGTTAGTTAAGTACCCCACAAACATCCTTATAAGATGCACAGACAAAGGGTCTCTCTACACAAGACATCTTACCTAGAGACACTCAGGTGAACCTCATTTCATGCACCCCCCTCCAACTTTCCATGTACTTGCTTGCACAGTCACACTTCAATTTGTGCCACATGAATAGTTCACATGTTCCATATCCGTTCCTTCTCAACTGCTAAAAGTATCCCAGTTTCCCCTACATCCATTTACTGAACTGCAGATCTTGACACTTTCTCACACCTTAAAGAAATGCAAATTGGCAAGTCAAAGTAGCCTATAGTACTTGTTTTCACAGCAAAAACAGCTGAACTGGTGCTTTAGAATCACTTGCAGATGTGATCACACAAGGGGAGCATCCATGAAAGCAGCATTCACATGTGCTGAGCAAGAATGGCCTGCATGTGAATTGAGTGACTTAGTGACATTGGTAACATCACTGCCATCCCATGTCCTTGCCCCCAGCCTTCCCACCAGCTGCCAAGCTCATTAAGAGGTGCTAAGAGGTGCCCAACTACTTCCAACATGCCACACATCCACATCCATCCACCAAAAACACACCTTGTTCCAGCAAGAGAGATCTCTGTGTGTACAAAGTGGTACACATTGTCAATGTAGATTCCATTGTGTATTTTCATTCACCAGCAGCAGTCAGCCAATGGGCAACAGGAACAGCGGACCTGGGCCTTATGCTGGGAGGGTCCCAAATCACCTACAGCTCACCACCCCCACCCCGAGGAAAGGGGGGAGTAGAATGAACTCCTGCCCCCATTCCGCCTGTCCCACTGGGGGCTCAGGCAGCTGGCTTCTGGTGAAAGCAGCAGTTCCTACCCACTTCACATGGGACAAGAGAGAGGTAGCAGAAGTAGTGAATGGCAATGATTCTGGGACCCCATCCTGACCTTTTGTCCAGGACTCTAGAATTACTAAGACCACCCCTGCCTTACTCATCCCAGTCCACACCATCTCAGTCCTACTAAAGCATTAGGAAGCAACCTTTAATACAGGAAGAAGGCACACCAGTATTCAGAACCATTTGCTCTTACGCATCACTTGGTGTTCACAACTACATCTAGACCAGAGCCGTAGTTATTGTGGCAGGATATATTTTAGAAAGGAAGTCCAAAGTTCAACAACATTAAGAAACACTATTATAAGAACGTTGTGGTTTTTTTTAATCATTGAATAATAATTTGGTAAATGGAGTCCTCTGCACTTTTTTTACATGGTGTTAAAAACATCCCTACAACATTTTCAAGTTCTTTCTCTAGCGATAGCGATGTTTATAATTTCTAGAACTCTCCTGACACTGCATGGCAAGGTAGTTTTGAAATATGCAAATATTACTTGACTAAATAATTAACTTAGTTTAGTATGGCACAGACATGAATCTACCGAGTGCCCAGAACAGAAGAGAGAAAATTGTACATAGTCATTTTACAATAGAGCAACAACTGTAGCATAAATAACACATTTCAGTTAATTCAACTTCGATTTGCTTTTCAGTAATCCAGTCTTTAATGCAACAAAAAGAGGAAACCCTTTTATTATATTAGCTTTATCCCAAATGTACTGAAAACAGACCATTCAAGACATTCAATTAATCCTACCCTACAAGAAATAAACACCCATTTGAAACCGGATATCTCCTTTCAGCCTCCACCATTATACTCTCCACTTAAACTTAACTAAGAAATGAAAGATAAGATCTCTTCACTGGCACCTAAGAGTACAAAAGCCTATTCACTCCTGATAATACAAGTACAGTGCACGTCATAGGTAAATAATGGTTCTCCAAGCTGAAATAATACCTTGGAATTGGGAAGTGCCCCAGAATATTAAATCAAAATGGTCTAAAGCCTTCCACAAGTGGTAACCAAAAGGATCAGGCGACTTAGAGTCTCCGTATGCTTGAAACCTGATCAGCTGTAGGGCCAAACTAGATGTTACTTTTTACATGAGTGCCATAATGCAGCTGCAAGTCCCCAGTAGCAGCTCATATGTAAAATGTGTAATGGGCCCAATTTGGATTGGGAACAGGGTGTGTGAGGGAGGAGGAGGGGCTCTTGTCGTCCCCCACACTGAGCCAGTTTGGTGTAGTGGTTAAGAGCGTGGGACTCTTAATCTGGAGAACTGGGTTTGATTCCCCACTCCTCCACTTGAAGCCAGCTGGGTGACCTTGGGTCAGTCGCAGCTTCTAGGAGCTCTCTCAGCCCCACTCAGCTCACAGGGTGATGGTTGTTGTGGTGATAATAATGACAGGCTTTGTAAACAGCTCTGAGTGGGCAATGTTGTCCTGAAGGGTGGTATATAAATCTGTTACTGTTACTGCAGCCAAAACAAAGATGAGTGAGGGCTTTTGACCCACTGGAGGCTGCAAGATAGAGGCTTCTCAATACTCCTGTGCCACAGTCCTGGATACAAATTGGTCCCACCTCCTCTTGTTATGTAGATTAGGCTCACGTTATGCAGATTAGGGTGAAAAGTGGAAAGAAAAGTAATTATTATAGGAGAGCCAGGAGGTTCCAGGCACGAGGAGCTGGTTCATGCTCATTCAGTGGCCTTCTCCTGCTGCTGCTGTCCTTCACTTAGGTGCCATGGTGCTCCAGGACCACTCACTGTGAATTTGGAAGTCCCACAAAAATAGTGGGTCAAGGAGCACCACAAGGAGTTTCAAGTTTCAAGGAGTTGGCCCAGAAAGCCTTCAGAGTTTGGGGACTTCTCTGATTAAAACTGTTAACCCAGCATGAGAGGACAGGGAGGTAGCATGTGTTTTCTACACTCGCACGCATGTTCACCCCCAGGTCTTTCCAGATCAGTATTCCATGTGGAAGGACCAATCTGGGGGACTTGTTCAGTTCTGCCTGACAGTTTTTCTTCTTCTTCAATTAACTCTGGTTAACATTTTTAGTCAGGAAGGGAAACTGGAAGCCAGCAACCTGTCCAGTCTCTCAATTTTACTAGTAAAAAATAGAGGGGAAAGAGGGCCATCCTCCCTCTACTTCCCTCCCTATGAAGGAAAAACCTTTTGGTGTGCTTTTACACACAGTCCCATCCTGACATGGGATTAGAAAGGAGGATTCACCCAAATGCCCCCTCATTGTGGAAATGAAACGATAAGGCATAGGGAAACATGGCATAACAGCAGGACTCAAAGGTACAATTCATTGGCTTTGTCACTAAAGCAGGATTTTTTTTTAATTGCTGTACTGTGCCTGACCAGACAGCAATGGAGCGCTCTTCTGCTTGCACACCGTGCTGGCACCAGTTGTTTGCCGCCATTGCGAGTGCCTGACCACCAACAACATTCACCTTCTTCGGGGTCCATTGTTGAATGAGTGTTCATGTGCTTGAAGAGAAACTCATTGGATTGACAGGTTTGGGGATGATGCAAAAAGAACAGTGTGTGCGTGCATGTGCAGTTGCCCAACATTTGCCTTGACACGTGCCTTCCCCATTTCTCAGACTTCATAAATGCAGAACCCTGTTGTTGCATGCTCTCAAACTCGGTAGGTCAATAGTTTATAGGGAGGGCTGTGTTTCCTGTGAATTTTGGTGTCATTTCATGCAAACCCAGCTTCCTCAGAGCCTCATTTTCCAATTCCTTTTCTAATTTTTAATAGTAGCTTATATGCTGTTCTAAGGGGAAAACGAAATTTTCCCCCTTGAAAAGAAGAGCTGTGTTTGCACATGTGTGGCCAGTATGCATACAAGGGGCCGAAACTCATGAAATGGGGGGAAGGATCAGTTCTGAGCTTGCACTGCCACAGCCAGAACAAACTAGTAATGAGATGCAATTGTTCCATAACTCCCGGAACTGAAACTGAAAGGGAAACTTTCTAGATGTGCATCCTTAGCTGCCACTGGGGACCTACAACTGCAGGATGGTTGCAAGTCTCTGGGGTGAATTTGAGTAAAAAGTTACGTTTAGTTTGGTTCCTAGGCTTCTAAAAACAAGGATCATATTAGTCTATCTGATTTATGGTTTATTCATTTATCACAGCCTTTTCATCATTCCAAACACAGCTAAAACCAGACCTTTCCTCACCTCTGCCCACTTTTTTCTGATGATTCTCTTCTCCCTACTTTCAATCCTCATTTTCTCTGCTTACTAAAATTTGGCCTAGACACTCCAGCTGCATTGCCCTCTTATCTATGTCATTTCCTATTTTCTCTCTTTCCACACCATTATGGGATAATGCTTCCTTATCATTACATATTTCCCTATACAGTGTGCAAAGAATTGTGTACAAAGCTGATTCTTAGTCTGAAATAAAAGTCAGTTCATTCTCAACGAAGTTCTCTGGCCTGTACACATTAAGGCTCACATTAAGGAATTATGAAATGGGAGCTCTGTTGTGAACCCAGAACAATTCTTTTTCTCTGTTATGGTTTTGGGAAGATTATCTTATTATTAGCAATCTTATTTTTTTTATTTACAAATCATGATCTGCCTCTTCTCTGCTTGGCTGATGGGATCCTCTCATTCTAGGAGGGCTAGAGAATGCACCCTCCAAATATCTGTCATTCAAGCACCTACAGCGAAGCTATACCTAGCTCCTCCATGCTTGGCTCTCTAGACATTCACAGTGCAATCCTAAACAGAGTTATACCCTTCTACATCCATTGAAGACAGTGGGTATAAAAGGGTGTAAGTCTGCTTAGGAGTCCACTGAAGAGGCACTCTCATCCTGGAAGGAAGGAAATGATGCATTCACTCAGCAGTGGAGACTAATATATTAAGAACAGGAGGGCAGAATGGTTAAGGCTATAGGGATTTTTTGTAAATGTAAGCTGCTATGGTTGAAAAGTTATGACGGCCATTTTCACACATCTTACCAGCTCCGGTACATCGCGCAAAGCTCCCGCAAGGACAGCGTCTTCCTGGCGCGATGTCCCAGTTCTCGCGCAAAATCATGCCAGGAAGACGCTGTCCTTACGGGAGCTTTGTGCAATGTACTGGAGCTGGTAAGACATGTGAAAACGGCCAACGTTATGGTTGAAAAGATAAATTCAAATGGTGTGCATTTCACTGAGAGAGAGTGAAACATGTACTTCTCTGTCATGTACTTCTCTGAGTAGTGTTTGGTTGAGGTGGGGGCAAGTCACAAGTTGTGCGGGCCTCTCCTAAAAACTTCAGCAGCACAACAGCAGATCCTTTGCTCACTCCTCTAGATATTTTCCAGAGTATTTAACAGTGCCTGGATTTAATGGTCAACTTGTAAACCAATAACCTCTATATTTCTTCCAAGTGATAAGTTCGTTTTCCCCTTTGAACAGCATATAAGCTACTATTGAAAATTAGAAAAGGAAGTGGAAAGTGAACAATTGATGAAAACCTATTAATTTGATGGATTGCATTACATGGCTTTATTTTTTTCCCCCCTTCCACTTCTAAGAAACATTTGGTTATTTTGAAGGTCCTGCAAATAGAGATGCCATGAGGCCTAGCAGTTTGTTGCAGTGCCAGAGGGGGGAAATGGAGAGGGAAGGTGTGCACGTCAGGATAGAGCCGCTCTGACATCACTTCCAGTAAAAATGTATGACACGGTGGACTCTGACGTTTTACAAAAACTCTATTTACTAGTCTCTGTTGACAAGGATTAACTGAAATGAAAATATGGATCAAAGCGGCAGGCTGGCAGATGCTCATGTTTCATAATCTCATATGTGACTGGAGAGTATAACAATAGTATAAAGGTCAGTAAATATTGGAAAGAAAGGAGACTACCAACCATACTTAATGGGACTATGCAATACCCATGATCCTGCCATATTAACCAAATGGTCTACACGTGTCTACCTCTTGATGTAAGGAGAGCTCCTCTGAGCATGTCAAAAGAGCACACAGGTGCCAAACGGATAACTTTATTGATGGTGGTTGTGGGTTTTCCGGGCTGTATTGCCGTGGTCTTGGCATTGTAGTTCCTGACGTTTCGCCAGCAGCTGTGGCTGGCATCTTCAGAGGTGTAGCACCAAAAGACAGAGATCTCTCAGTGTCACAGTGTGGAAAAAATGTAGGCAGGTCATTTGTATCTACTCAGGAGGGGTGGGGTTGAGCTGAGTCATGCTGTAAGAGTTTCCCAGGGTGTGGAATGCTAATGGAGGGAGGCTTCACTGTATCCTGAGGAGGTTCTTTTGCATATGGATTGGTGCTTGATGTGCTAATCTTCTCTGCAGGGCTATTGTCGGGGATAGAATGTTTTGTTTAACTTTATTATTGCGATCACTCATCTGATGTATATCAAGGCCCTAGAATTGGAGTGGCACCTTAAAATTAAATTGGCCTAGTTTCCAGAAAGTAAGTAGACAAGAGTTAAGCACAGAAGAGGGGGTTCATTATAATCAGGTAAACCTAGAGGGGAACAGTGACAGTTACACAAACTAAGAAGAAAGCAACTAAGAAAATGTGAAGAGTTAAAATTGTATAGGATAGAGGCGGCATGAAGAAGTGCTGTATATTTCTGGATCAAGCTGGGTTGGTTAGGAAGCAATATCTGTAGGTTTGATACTAAAAGAACCTTTTTGGGTCTCCAGGATTCTGAATCAGAATGAACCAACCAAGCCAACCTGAGAGGGTTCTGGCAGTTATACTCCAGAATGTGGGGAAAGATGTACATTGCAAGAGCAATGAGTACATGCCTCGATTTGGATGGGATGCAGACCAGAAAATTTAAAGGTTATGCATGGATCATACCCAGTAATGGCTTGGTGGGAAGATTAGATTACGAGAAGAGGGATTTGATGGATGTTAGTAGAAATGGCAACTGGTGATAGAAGTATGGAAGTTTAAAGTAGACAGAAGGTGCTAGCTTAAAGTAGATTGAGCGGGACAGTTCCCTCTGGTCAAGACACTCAGTAGTGGAAACTACCTAAATTATAATAATCCTTTGGTGTACTTATCCAGTAAGCAAGAAACACAAGAACACAGGAAAACAGGAGAATAATGAAGGACTGATCCATTTGTACATTTGGGACCATGGAGAAGTCAAAGGGCTGAAACACAGCTAGCATTATGAGTATGAGTGTGTGTGAGGGGGGGGGTGCCAGGTAGCCTTTCCCAAGGTGGGGATCCTTACTGTCATGACCCCCTCTGACCAGCCTTCTGACCATACAAATCACTCAGTCCTGGGGGGCCCCCTCACCCATCAGTCCTGGGGGGCTCAGACCATACAAATCACTCGGTCCTGGGGGGCTCAGAGGTGGGGGGGGCTCAGAGGAGGCCTGAGGACCACCACCAATAAAATAATATTTTTTAAAAAAGAGGGAGGGTTGGGGGCAGGGAGATAGGGGCAGCATTGCAACCATGCTGATACTATTTCCAGGGAAAACCTAGAAGTGACCATGGTAGCTCTACGAATTACCAGAAACTCTGTGGTTAAAACCAATTCCAAGTTTTCCCCACAAGTGTCAGCATCATGCCTTGGACACCAGAGATTTTTTTTAAAAAATAGGAGCTTGGGGACAGGAAATCTCTTGCCCAGACCAGGGGCTTGTCAGCTCCAGGGCAGATTAACTCTTTTTGTTGAGATAATAATTGTAAACAAATGAACACATGAAGCTGCCTTATACTAGCTCTGTTCATGAGTTACAGTAAACACCTGTATAATTTGTGTGCGGTGTACATTTCAAGCCCTATTCACGTTACAGTTAAAGCACATACAACCTGTGTGTACACCTTTTTGTAAGAAAGATCCAAAACATGTTCATTTTAAAAATTAAACTGGGGACCAGTATCTGGATCAATGTGAGGATTCAACCATATTCAGCTATACATGTGTTAAATGTGTGAGCCCTCCACAGGGGCAGACTCTGCCCCTCACCCATCAGTTCTTGTAGGGCCCAGATAAAGGGGCCAGAGGCTGAGTTACATCACCCAGGCTCTCAGGCTCCCTTGGAGACAGTCTGTCATTTTTTCACACACACTCCCTCTAGTCTCAGACAGTGTCTCCTCGACTCCTCTCTGGCCTGCATCCAGAGCCTCCCCCCATTCCGAACTCCACCCCCCAAGGTGCAGGCCAATCCCAGGCCCAGTTGGAGTCAGGCCAAAGAGCAGCCTCTATCCCTGCCCCCAAGAGCCCCACCCCCAGGAGCCTCAGGCTGGGGGCATGCACTCTGGGGTGTCTACTACAAGGATCACTGCCTCTTGGCCCTGCAGCTGCCACTTCAGTGCCGACTGGCTCCCTGGTATCACACAGCCCTCATGGTTGCTCCAGGGCAAGGGCAGGGCCACTATCACATGGCCAGCCCTTACCAGGGCTGCATGCCTATCTCCTGATGTGACCTGGGCCATTTCCACATGACTTACCAGCCTCCGGAGTGTTGCGCAAAACACGTGGAAGATAGCATCTTCTTGCCCCAAATCATACCAGGAAGACGCTATCATCCAGGAGTTTTGCGTGACATCCTGTCTTCCTGTTGCAATTTTGCGTGAGAAGATGCTATCTTCTGTGTGTTTTGTGCAATGCTCGGAGGCCGGTAAGTCATGTGGAAATGGCCTTTATTCTTTTTGGCTAGGAGGGAGGCATTGTCCCAGCTCTCTTATGAGTGCTCACCTCACTTTCCCCTGCAACTCCTCCTCCCCATTCCTCTGCTGCTCCACAGTGGCTTCCTCCTGTTCCCCCTCCTTGCTGCCTTCCTCCTTCATCTGCCAGCTGCTGCTGCCTGAGGCTCGCCTGTTGTTCCCCGCCACCTGCCAGTTCATCCCAGATGAGTTGTGACCCTCATGGTGGCTGGAGAACTTTCTCGCTCTGACACAGCTGGGCCAGCTGCAGGGCTGCATCTGCATCTGGGGAGTCCAGGTAGTCATCCCTGGACCTGTGTACCATTAGTATTACTCACCAGAAGGATAAAGAAAAATCAAGTGTACATTCTACACACATTGTGCACGTGCTCACTCTAACTCACGAACTGGGCTTATTTTTTTCTTTATATGTGTATTCTCAAGTTACATTTAATCTACATCCCAATCAACATCAGATTGGAACTGCCCTTTGATTCAGGTATTTATCCCAAGTTTCACTTGTAAAGTGAAGGCACATTGGCTCTTCTTACAAGCAGATATACGCATGTACAGGCAGGATGTTCACTGTAACATGTGAACAGGGCTACTGAGTCAAATCATTGGTCTATCTTTAGTTTGAGACACTGGAGATTGAATCTGGCACCTTCTGCATACAAGATAGATTTCAATGTGAACTTGAGCGGTGAAAAAAAAATCCACAGTTCAAAGGTTTGCTGCTCGCTAGATCCAAGCACAAAAGAAAAATTGGCTATTCCTTTATACCTCATAATAATTAGAGATATAGATGGTCTGCAGGAACAATCATATGTGGTCCAAAATACAGTGAAAGGGGTAGCTCCTTGGTCCCAGGCCACCCCTAAATGGCACCCCTGGCTGACCTTCCAACACGGGTGCAAGCGGCTCCTGACAGCCTATCCCCACCAAGTAGCAGTTTTCCATATATTTTTGCTACTGCTTTAAGCCCCTTAGCCATCATTAAATCTAACCCTGCATAGAGTGTATGGCGTTAATACAACACAGAGGTCACAAGGGAATAAATGAGCTTGCTAGTTCTAAATCTGAAAGACAGGGTTACAGCCTCCTTACAGTGCCTGTAATAAACTCCTTTGGCATGTTCTTCATTCCCTTTTCTGTTTCTTTTACAGTTACCAGCATTGGTGGGGATAGACAGCTAGGGTTGCCAACTCTGTTCTGGGAAATTGCTGGATATTTGGGAGCAGTGCCTATTGATGGGGGGATTTGGGGAGGGTTTTCATCTACAATCTGTGATATGCCACAGAGTTTGCCCTCTCAACCTGCCATTTTCTCCAGGGAAAATTATCTCTGCAGTGTGGCGATCTCCAGGCAACTTGGAGACTGGCAAACTTACAGACTGGGAGAGGGAAACTGACGGATATAAATGGAAACCTGCTCAACCTGAGTCAGTTTGGGTGTAGTGATGAAGAGCAGCGGGACTCTAATCTGGAGAACTGGGTTTGATTCCCCACTCCTCTGCTTGAAGCCAGCTGGGTGACCTTGAGTCAGTCACAGCTTCTTGGAGTTCTCTCAGCCTCACCCACCTCACAGGGTGTTTTGTTGTGAGGATAATAATAACATACTTTGTAAACAGCTCTGAGTGGGCGTTAAGTTGTCTTGAAGGACTATATATAAATCAAATGTTGTTGTTGCTATTCAGAATAAAAAGTGTAAATTATAGTAAAGTGCTCTGGTACGGAAAAGAACCATTAAACAAATTTTGGATATTAATAAAACTGAATAGAAGTGTATAGCTTTTAGGAAATTGCAAATGCAGGGTTTAAACCTTTCCCCAGCCTGCTAGGGGGGTGAATTTCCTATCCCACCTGTGCTTTTTTTGCAAACGTGGCTGTACAGACAAGCGGCTCTACAATTTTTTTCTTTCAGCACATTGTCACCTACATATGAGTAATTTTGTTTTAAATTTTATTCATAATGGCTGTTGTGAGTCTACCTGTAAATTTATATATTGCCTCAAGGGCAGGATAAGGCTTAATATTTTAAATAAATAGAATAAATAAAGCTTATCTCTGAGTTATTCTGGAATTGCTTGCTGGAAGCCTTTTCCTGCTCTCTTTTACTGTGACTACTTGGGGGACGGTGCCACTGCTTTAAATCCACAGTAGTCTTTGCAGAAGTGGAAGGTGCTTGTATTTGTCCACAACTGCTGCAGATTTCCCATTCGAGTGGTAGCCTTGGTGCTGAATCCCACACCCTTTCCAATGCTACCCAGAAGCAGCTTTTCATGTGGCACAGATGTGTTCCAGACGGCAAAGGGAAGTAGAGAAAGATCCATTTCATGAGCAGAGCTCCATTCACTGTTCTTTTGATCCAACCCGATGCTTCTAGGAAAGCTTAATTAATTTCGTCTTCTTTGTTTCAGGAGCAGGAGGCAGAACTGAGAAGTGAATCCTTATATCCTGGGAGCATTATTGCACTCATGCTAGCACTGATCTGATTGTTCAATCATAACTAGAAAGCAGAAATTAGATTAACAGGCTGGGGAAAAAGTATGCAAGGTGTTTACTTTTGTGCTGCAGTTTCTCTGACTAAGGTGAGCAATTTTGAAGTGAACAGAGTCAGGGATCAATACCTCCTCTGGTCCTTTCTTGTCAGGTTACAACATAGGTTAGTTCAATACTTTGTTGTATATCCCCAGCTTGCATGGTTTGGTGCACAATTTTTTTTTTAAAGCATATATTTTCTGCTTCAAAAAGGTTTCTTTTCCTTTGCCATTAGAAAATGAATCCAATATCCCCCTGCAAAGTCTCTAGTCCAGTCGAAGAAACCATTTAAAGCAATGCTCAGTTTTACACTTTTATGCAGTTTTGACCAATCCAGCTATAAATAATAATGGTACATCAGACTGGTGTCGGTGGATTTAAATGGGGATTTGGGGATTGACAAACCTCATGTTATTTCAGGCAGGGTTTTGTTTTGAGACAAGACAGAAAGTGACTTTTATGGGTTTTATTTTGCAGGTCTACATGATTTTTGCAGCTCGGTTTTATTTTTTATAGCTGTTTTATTACTACGGGATATATTATTGATCTTTGACAGTTTTCCTCTATTGGCTGTTTTTGTTTATTGGAAGGTTGTTTTATTGTTAATAAATTAGTTTATTGTTCAAATAAATTATTTGGAAACTAAGAGGTGGGATGTAAATATCTTTAATAAAATAGAAGTATTTCAGTGCTTTCTAGAATGCGAGAAGCATATTGTCTGGATTGTCGTGGGCACTCTATGAAATTATTGAGCAGTCGGGTTAGAACAGATAGAAGAAAATACTACTTTACACAAAGGGTGATAAACACATGGAATTCGTTGCCACAGGAGGTGGTGGCAGCTACAAGCATTGCCAGCTTCAAGAGGGGACTGGACAAATATATGGAGCAGAGGTCCATCAGTGGCTATTAGCCACAGGAGATAGATGGTATTCTCTTTGTGGGGAGGTGGTGCTCTGTTGTCTTGGTGCTGGAAGGAAGGCAGTGGGAGGGCTTCTGGTGTCCTGGCCTCACTGACAGTCCTTTAGATGGCACTGGATTTCTAGCCACTGTGTGTGACAGAATGTTGGACTGGATGGGCCACTGGCCTGATCCAACATGGCTTTGCTTATGTTCTTATGTTCTTATGAAGGGTTAGAGATAGTTTCGTGACAATTTTTGTGAATTCCAAGCCAATTCCAATTTTTGTGAATTCCAATTTTTGTTTTGAATTTAAAAGTTCTTAGAGAATGGTTGACTCTCCACTCAGTATATACACATCCATGTATGTGCACAAATATTTTGTCCCAAAATGTCACCAGCATTTAAATGTAATGAAAATCTGGCCCAGTTATGCAATATTTGTATTGCGTGTGAAAGCAAAGTCTTTAGCATAATGTCAAACAAGGAAGCATATTATCTCCCTAACTGTTCAACCTCTATGCAAAGCATATCATAAGGAAAGCTGGATTAGACCTAGAAGAAGGTGGAGTGAAAATTGGTGGAAAGAACATTAACAATTTGAGATATGCAGATGACACCATATTACCGGCAGAAAATAGTGAAGACTTGAAATGACTGCTGATGAAAGTTAAAGGTGAAAGCATCAAAGCAGGATTACAGCTGAACATTAAGAAGACAAAAGTAATGACTACTGAGGAATTACACAATTTTAAAGTTGACAATGAGGAAATTGAACTTGTTCAAGATTTTCTGTTCCTTGGCTCAATCATCAACTAAAAAGGAGACTGCAATGAAGAAATCAGAAGAAGATTGAGACATAGAAGAGAGGCTGTGAGGGAACTAGAGAAGATCCTTAAAGATAAAGATGTCTCTCTGGGAACCAAGATCATGATAATCCAAATTATGGTATTCCCCATTACTATGTATGGATGTGAAAGTTGGACAGTGAAGAAAGCTGACAGGAAGAAAATTGATTCATTTGAAATGTGGTGCTGGAGGAGAGTTTTGCAGATACCATGGTCTGCCAAAAAGACAAATAAGTGGGTACTAGATCAAATCAAGCCTGAATTATCCTTAGAAGCTAAAACAACAAGACTAAAGCTATCGTACTTTGGTCACATCATGAGAAGACAAGATTATCTGGATAAGTCAATAATGCTAGGAAAAGTAGAAGGCAGTAGGAAAAGAGGAAGACGTAACGAGATGGCTTATCTCTAATAGAAGCCACATCCTCCAGTTTGCAGGATCTGAGCAAGTCTGTTAATGATAGATTTTGGAGGCCTTTCATCCATAGGGTCACCATAGGTTGGAGGTGACTTGACAGCATATAACACACAGACACTTCTATACTCATATAGAACTGAAAGCCAGTTGAGATGGTGCAATGATTGGCAGGAGGTGGAAATGCTACGCACAGAAGTACCAACCAGGATGATTCTGTTGTGACAGCCAACCTGACGCAGTGGTTATGGTGTCAGATTAGGATCTGAGAGAACATAGGTTTGAATCCCCACTATGCCATGGAAGCTCGCTGGGTCACCTTGGGTCAGTCACACACCCTCAGTCTAACATACCTCATAGGGTTGTTGTGAGGATAAAATGGAGGAGGGGAGAATGATATTGTACGCCACTTTTGAGTTCCTACTGGAGAGAAAAACTAAATAAAACATCTGAATAATTAAGATGGGTTAAGTGTTCTGATTAGACAACATCCTTCACTGACACATGTCTGCTAACTCACTCTCTCCTCTCATTGCCCTTCCCACATCTTGATGTCCAGAAAAACAAAACGGATAGAGATCCAAGCTACAAGTGACACCTTACACAGGTTGGACACTTGTCAGCTTACCTCAAGTTTTGATGGGAAATGAGGCATCCTGGTTTTACAGCTTGGCTCTCCATTACAGCTGCAAGACCAGGATGCCTACATTTCCCATGAAAACTTGAGGGAAGCTGACAAGTGTCCAACCTGTGTCAGGCATCACTTGTAGCTTGGTTCAGAGAGGCACCAGAATAACTGTTAGGCTGGAATGTTTCTGATTTTAACATCAAGAATAATTCTGGACCATTTATCGCTCATAGAATGTATTGGGTTGAATCATTCTAGACGAAGTTTTTCATCAGCAGAATGGAATTTTTCTACCTCCTCCTTCCCATGCAAGCCCTTCTGATCTCTATAAAATGCTTCTCCTGAGTGGATCCTGAGGATTGACTGGGGACGGGGATGGGGATGGGGACAGGAGGTCTGCAGTGAAAAGAGAGAATTAGTGGAAAATAACACATTTAGTCTGGATCTAATCCACAGTTTACCATGAGCATTAACTATTAACAATTTTTGTCAATTGTTAATTAGATTGTTAATAAATATTTGACTGCCCCTCCCTTTTGGTTGTGTGGTGTGATATCATTGTGAAATAATATCAGAAGGAGTGATGTCTTCTTAACTTTTGTACATTGTGGAAAGAAGGAAAGAAATAAAGGGCACTCAACAACATGAGAAGCATGTGTCGGTTAGTAAGTAGGGCAAAATGCCCCACTTCCTATCCATAGACTGTGAACAGAGTGGTAGAGCTGGGCAGGGGATTTGGCTCAACACTAGTTGCTATACTTCCTACATGAATGTGGTCATAGGCCTCTACCATTTGTAGGCTCCTACGCTGACTACAGCCCAATAGCCTTGTATGGTGCCAAGTGCTTGCCAAACCCCTGTTTATTCCATCTGAAGAAGGCATAAATATAACACATAGCAAGCTTATTGTGAACCCAACAAGCTGAAAAACATAGCAGGTGAGTCACAATGTGATCCTGAGCAGAATTTTACACTTCTAATCCCATTGACTTCAATTGATTTAGAATAATATAACTCTGTTTAGGATTGTGTTTTTATTGACTCAGTAAAAACAAAGCCTCTCTGAAACCCGTACCATGCAACTGCATTTTAAAAATCAGTACAATGAACATTTGTTAAAGAATTCCTTTTGTTCTGCTTTATAAACCATTCCCTAATGAATATCATGACCAAATGTTAGAGCAGGGATTCTCTAAACTTCCCTATTGTTACTTGGACATGGGAGAACAATAAAATGGCAACATTTGCATATCCCGTTATGAGGAGATTGGATTGTTTGGGGGGAGGGGTACACTTACTCTCTCTTTTCATTTAAAAATGTCAAATGAATTTGACATTCCCATAATGATACTCCTGAAAGCCAAGTCTTTGTGTATAAACAGAATTCTTATATCTATCCTGATGCACATAGCTTTCTGATGAGATGACTTTAAAATATAAAACTATCCCAGAAGTGCCTCCCAAAGCAATTAACTCAAAACCAATCTTCTGCAGAATTTGGTGTTTTTAATGAAAATGTGGGGGGTTCAGTGGAATAAAGTCTCCTATACTGTTTCACTTCCGTGTTGCAGGCTTCAGTCATTACAGAAGAAGTTGTCTTATGAAGCAGAGAGATGGGGAAGCAGAGCACATGCTGGTGCAAAGCTGTCATGGAGCCACAAAATAGGGGACAAGTTTTCCATGACGGGGAAAGTTATTTGGTAACTGATGTCCACAATGTTCTATAACATCCTGCTCCAAAACCTACCTATATTTACAAGGGGATCTCAAGTAGCTTACAGCAACAACAACAAAATACAAAGTTGGTGAACCCAAGTCAAACAAACAAAAACTGCTGGCTTGAGCAGTGAGGGATCAGTTGTTGGTTTATCCATAGAGACTGTCACCATTCCAAAGGGCTAAGAGCCCTTAGGCTTATGCCCAGGGGCTTGCTCCTCAGACCATGAACCTGCATCAAGAGGAAGGCCAACTTAGCCCAGATGGGACTCAGCTGCTGCTGGCCTGCTCACAGCAAGCCAAGCAAGATCTTCCTCCTCATTTCCCCCTCTTGGCCAGCTGCCGTGGTCACTTGTGGTAAGTAGAGATGGGCAAGAACCGAAATACAAACCAAAATTAAGCACAAACCAGGCTGGTTCATGGTTCGTGAACCACGGTTCATCAGATCCCATTTCTGACGGATCGCCACGAACTTTAGGCTGGTTCGTTTGGTTCGTTTTTTGGTTCATCGCTGCAGACAGCCTGCTGCCAATCAATCAGTTTCCTAGGCAACAGGGGATGGACTTCCTGCTGACCTTCTGCTGACCCAGAAGTGACCTTCTGTTGACCCGGAACTGATGATTTTCTGACCTGGATGTGCCATTTTCACAAACCAGTTCGCGAACCAGGGGCAGGTTTGTGAAAGTTCGTGGTTCGTGAAATTTGACAAACCACGAACCACATGGTTCAGTTTTTTTCTGGTTCATGCCCATCTCTAGTGGTAAGTGCCAAGATGTTGGTGACTCCTCCCACGTGGGTTATATGTTAAACTAGATATGCTTTTGTGTTTATCCGCTATGTTTTTCCTTTATGTTTCTGCTGTCCATTTGATGCTTTGGGAGTCATGAAAATCTCCAAGCAGAGTCTTTCATTGATAGAGAAGTCCACTGAGGGACCATTGTAGTTTGATTGTTGATGTCTTTATGAAATATTAGCAATACATCTAGCTCTCAGTTGCAGAGTATATAACTGTGTTCACATATGTTAATTACTATTTATTTATTCAAAATATTTATCAGGCTCCTTTCTACTTTCTCTCCTTTTCACCTTTATCTTGTAATGTAATTATGATCCGAAGTTTAGCCCTTTTAATTCCATTCATTGCAAAGAGAGAATTATGTGGTTATGGGTGTGATACAATGCATGCTTCTCTAAAAGTAAGTCGCACTGAATTGATCCACCATTCCCCTGCCTTAAGTGCAGGGATAAAAAGTAGGTGGAGGAGGATTTCTTATGCATCTCTCATTCTGACGTTCAATAAATTGGAGCCAACCTAGATGGAGTGCATCAAGCTATATCCACATGATAAAATATACACAGCTTTCAGATATTTTTTTAAAAAAAACCTCTAGCATTTATATTTGCCTTTGATTTAGGTATTGTGTACATAATGATGAACGATATCAGAGATGTGACTGTGTATGTTGCTCCAGCATTAAGTTCAATCTGAGGCGCTTGCCTTGGGAGTGATGAACAGGTGGTCAACAGCATGCACACTGTTTAGGAAAAATGGCGCCAATTTGTTTCCTCTAGTTCATGATGAAGCCAACCCATTTGGAACACTTCGTGGGACCAAGAAACTAATAGCCTCTCCCTATGGATATACTGCTGTTAGAAGTTAAATACTGCTTAAACGTTTTAGGCCAAATTCTATGCATATGTCAGGGTTTTTTTTTCTTAATTCTACTTCTGACAAGATTTTATTTGTTTACTCAGAATTTACATACAGGCAATAAACTCCCTCCGCTTTCACTAACAGTGCAATCCTAAGCAGAGTTAGGCCAGTCTAAGCCCATTTATTTCAATTGGTTTAGATTAGATAACTCTATAGAGACCAGACTGCAGCAATTGTAGTGAATGATGAATTGACCAAGAAATTGACGATTAGTAAAGGAACAAGACAAGGTTGCCCGTTATCTCCATTGTTGTTCATTTTAGTATTGGAGATTCTGATGATACAAATACGACAAGATGAGGAAATACGAGGAATAAAAATAAAGGACTATTCATATAAGGTCAGAGCATTTGCAGATGACATAATGCTAATTGTAGAAGACCCACTGGAGAACATGCCAAAAGTGATAGATAAGATCAAGGAGTTTGGAGACTTGGCAGGTTTCTTCATTAACAAAAAGAAGTCAAAGATATTATGCAAAAACATGACTAAGCAGAGACAACAATTGTTAATGGAAACAACGGATTGTGAAGTAACTAGTAAGGTGAAATATTTGGGAGTTGAGCTGACTGCAAAAAATATAGATTTGTTCAAGAATAATTATGAAAAATTATGGACTCAGATAGAGAGAGACTTGATCAAGTGGAATAGATTGAACTTGTCATGGTTGGGCAGGATTGCAGCAGTTAAGATGAATGTGTTACCAAGAGTAATGTTTTTGCTACAGACAATACCAATCATCAGAGACTCTAAACAATTTGAAAAATGGCAGAGGAAAATATCAGATTTTGTTTGGGCAGGCAAGAAGCCTCGAGTGAAAGTAAAAGTTTTACAAGATGCAAAGGAAAGAGGCGGAATGCAACTGCCCAACCTGAGACTTTATCACGATGCAATCTGCCTAGTTTGGTTAAAAGAGTGGATGACATTAAAGAATAAGAAACTACTAGCCCTAGAGGGATACAAAAAATTTTTTGGATGGCACGCATACCTATGGCATGACAAAGTAAAGGTCAACTCGATGTTCCTGCTTCATTTTGTAAGGAGAAGTTTATATACAATTTGGAAGAAGTATAGAATTTACCTACAAGAAGGAACCCCCTTGTGGGTGGTTCCATATGAGGTGATAGATCCGAGAGCTGTTGATAATGAACAACAATGTTTAACGTACAAAGAAATAACTAAAACTGAAGTATCTAAACTTAGAATAAAGACGCAAGAGGAACTATCACCTAACTATGACTGGTTCCAGTATAGACAGATTAGAGACTTATACAATTCGGACTCTGCAAAGGGGGGCATACGAACAGAGAACTCGGAACTAGAGCAGACCCTTCTTAAAGAAGACAAGAAAAGAATATCCAAGGTATACCAAGTACTGTTGAAATGGTATACCGAGGATGAGACAGTTAAAACACAAATGGTGAAATGGGCTATAAATTTTAACAAAGAAATAACAATGGAGGCATGGGAATACTTGTGGAGAACTACAATGAAGATAACGACATGTACTAATATTAAAGAGAATATTTATAAAATGATCTATCGTTGGTACATGACACCAAAGAAGATTGCGCTAGGGAATTTGAATACTTCTAATAAATGCTGGAAATGTAAGAAGCATGAGGGCTCCCTCTATCATATGTGGTGGTCGTGTGAGGTAGCCAGGCAGTACTGGGGGGAAATAATAAGAGAAATGAGCGAAATTTTACAATTTCAAATTAATAAGAACCCAGAACTCCTGCTACTGAACTTGGGAATGGAGGGAATTCCAGCCCAACACAGGACGTTGATATTTTACATGACAGCAGCAGCTAGACTTTTGTATGCGCAAAAATGGAAAGTACAAGAAGTGCCAACTATTGAAGATTGGATCTACAAATTGCTGTACATGGCTGAAATGGATAAGATGACAAGAAAACTGAGGGATCTGGACTCAGGGCAGTTTAACACAGACTGGGAGAAGCTGAAACAATATCTGGAGAAGAAATGGGAGGTGGGAGGAAAACTGTGGCAGTTTGAGAACTACTGAAGTATAATAAAAGTATGAAAGAGAGGGGTGACTTTACCGGGGGAGGAAGAGAAATGTGAATTTATAAGCAGTTAGATTAACAGATTGATATATATATAGATATGTATAGGTTAATTGATAGAACATTGATAGAGAATAATTAATGATAAGGTTTAAACATGAGGATTGAGTAACTAACAATATTTTCTTTCTTTGATAAGATTTATATGCACCAAACTGAATGTATAGAAGAGTCAAATTGATTGATTATGTGATGAGCTATATAGAATTGCCATAAAATGCTGAAATGAGTAATATATAGAGAACAAATTTAAATGTGGGAAATTTTTATGGTTTATGATATATAGGTTTATGATATATAGAAATATTTAAAACTGGAAAATGGGATAAATTGTTTATCCAAAGACGTACAGTTTGGGTGTATAATAAGAAAAGTAGTTAAAGAGGTACTGCTTAACATAATGGAGAATGTATATCTGTTTTAGACAGAGGAATTTAATAGAAGTAAGGGAAAAGGGACAAAGGGTGGGAAAGCTGTTGGAAGTCTACAAAAGGGGGGGAAAGGGAGGGGGTTAGAAATGAAAAATTTGGGGAAAATTGAATGTAATGTAAAAATAACAATATTCTAACCCAATAAAAAATTTTTCAAAAAAAAATAGATTAGATAACTCTGTTTAGGATTGCACTGTTAGGATTGCATCTACTTACGGAGGCAGAGGCTGAGAAAGGGGGGAGGGGGGAAACGAAATAGGATAAAAAGAAGAAATGAAATGGGAAGTTCAACAAAGGTGTCAAAAGTGTATGTCCCGCTTTCATTAACTAATTCTATAGCATCCCTTCTGAGTACCCATTTCTAGTGAGAATAGGTTTCCTAGTAGGGGGTGTGTACTTCAAAAACATTCAGATATTTCAGATTTCAGGGAGGGCACTGGTTCTGTTATCCTGAATTTTGAGTGCTGTCTTTAATGGTTTGGAATTCCTTTTCAGAGTTGGATTATGGAATTTGGGAGTCACTTTTTTTAACCCCCACCCCAGAGGCAATAGGAGGGGGAGGGGGGAGAGACAGGAAGCTGATCCCAGCAATTAACAGTTAGTTAATGTCTCTTTTCCCATTGAATTTTAAAGGCCTATATCTTCTATAGGTTCTAAATCTGAATTCTAAACTGTGGAGGCTGTCTCCCCCCCTATAGAACATAATTGCCTCTTAAAATTCAAAGGGAAGACAGATGCCAACAAAGAGCTGTTTGCCAGGTAGACCTGGCCTCGGGTCACGTTTATCCCCTTTTGTCACTTTAAAGATTAGAAGGAAAGGAAGGACCGAAATAGCCCTGACCAGCATCAGCCCCACTGGCAGCTTCAGAAGCCGTATTGCAAGTCTTCTTCCCATTACACTCCCTTCTGCCAGCTTCAGAGGCAGCAGACCCCACCCTGAAAGACAGAAAATTTAGTGTTTGGGGCCAATTTTCACTCAATTGTCCCCTGGCATAACCCAGTTCTTCTGTGTCGTGCCAGGAATAATGGCATTCCTGGCATAATGCAGGGTGCTCCAGAGCATGTGTGAGATAAGTACCCCCCCACATGACTACCCCCCCCCCCACATACACACACCCCATCCCCTGGTTTTTCCCCACAGGGACCTTGCAACCCTAAGGGACAGAAATTTCAAGCCAGTTGTACAGTTGCGCTTATTATACATTCCAATCAATCTCTGTTTCTACAACTTTTCTGTAAATAAATCTTTGTTCTGTTCCAACTACGTATTGTGTGCTGGCTGTCAACTCAAAATAGCTGTGGGCAGGGCTTTTTTTCAGCTGGAACATGGTGGAATGGAGTTCTGGAACCACTTGAAAATGATCACATGGCTGGTGGTCCGGCCCCCGATCTCCAGACAGAGGGGAGTTTAGATTGCCCTTTGAGCCGCTCCAGTGGAGCGGAGGGTAATCTAAATTCCCCCCTGTCTGGAGATCAGGGGGCGGGGCCACCAGCCATGTGACCATTTTCTCCAAGGACAACCGACTGAGTTCCACGACCTCTTTTCCCAGAAAAAAAAGCCCTGCCTGTGTGGAAGGGGTTTCTAATCACCTCACTCTTAACTACCACGTTATTAGGGTGACAAGTGCAAGCCCTTTAGGCTTTATGGATATTGTGGCAGCTGGAGTACACTGAAGGAAAGGAGGGGGCCAGAGTATAGGGGTAATAAGACTGCATTCAGTCTAAAGAGGCAGATCACCTCAGAGGTCTCCCTACTCAGTTCACCATTCTCATCTTTTCCCCATCACAACATGGCGGCACTACAAAATAAAAGTGGTGGCAGCCAATGCTCGCAGTCACAATATAGTTTTATAAGGGGTGACAGCTGGGGGTTACTGTCATAATGGCTTTCCATCAAATAGGGAAAAACCATCCCACTCAGTAACCATCTTATGACTTTGCCTCTGGCAACTTTTGAGCCTGGCCAGAATCCAGAAGGCTCATGCTAGCTTTTGTGCTAGCATGGTAGCATTTTTTATCATTTTCTTTGATGCACTGAACTTTGACTATATGCAATGAATAAATCTTGGTACCTTTGAATAGGTAACCCATCCCCACACATGCCATATCACAACCTGTTTTCGAAATCCTATCCATTTGAAAAGCAGCTTGACGTGTCATAGTGGCAGGTTGCTGTTCAAAGAAACCAAACATAAAGCACCAAGGCTTCTCTTCGTCATTTTTTGGATTTTGGCTTTACATTCAAGGAGGGCTTTTCCCCTCTTGTGGTACTTTCCGCAGTACTGGCACCTCTTTCAGCCCCAAGTTGACGAACATAATGAGTACTAGTCCCTCTTCTTCTTTTTTTAAGGAAAAAAGAGCATTGCATTGAAGTAAGCATTTCATTTAGTGGATTTTCTTGCAAGTACATAGAGCCAAACAAAAATCAAGCCTTTCACAGTGGTCCACTTGCCTCCAAGCCAATGCAATTCTGTAGTACAAAAGACATCTGGGCTGCATGATCAAAAATTCTGAATAATGTTCCTGGATAACACAAATGCTCTATTTAGTTGCCAGCGAGTAGATTTTAAGTGTTCTAACAATCAAGTGGAAACACCTTGGGTTGGATCCAGTCAGCTTTTTCATTCAATTCTGCCAAATTCCCCTCCTTATCACAGACCCCATCCCCCATTACTTTTGTCCATGCAGTTCCCAAGATCCCCAGGAAAGGAGACTTTGGTGGCCCTTATTCCTTTTACACCAGCATAAAAGCTGGTTGGATCCAACCTGCATCTTCTAAAAATTTTAGAAAAATACACCCTGGAAATACTGCTTCAAGAGCTCTGTAGCCCCAGCAGTAACTAGAATCTTGGATGAACATAAAATTCTCCTCTCCGGAGAGCTTATGCTAAGGCATGAAGTATATATCTGCCAGAAAGTTAAGCTGAATGGGCACGTATCCCATATGTGGGTTGCTTCCACCCACATAATTTCCTTAAATGCCAGCTGCTACCCCAAACAAATACAGAAAGGAGAGTGAAGTTACCCAAGAGTGGATGTCAGTTCCAGAGCATAGCACCTGGTCTTCTGATGATTTCCATTATAAAACTAATTCAATTGATAGAAGCTCGAATAGGCCATGTTTGTTTGAACATCTTCCATAGTAGAACTGGCTGGTTATCAAGGATTCGCTACCACTTTCCTGACTCTTCTGCTCCAAAACTGGAGAACTCTACTTAGACTTCACTTTCCCCCTTAGTTCTGTATCCCATTATCCAGATCCCTGAACTGCAAAATACAAAAACTCATCCCTCACTTAACACTTTCCAATGAAATACCCTCAGGAAAATAAACTGTCAATTTTTTAAAAAGAAGGGGCTCATGTGGGCAGCATTTACCTCAGACTAAAACCGCTTTTAGGTTAGTGAGCCAATACAATAGCATAGTATGGATTGGTGTGACCAGATCAGCAGAGATAGATGGCATTTTCAAGCCTCATGGTTTGGACTTTGAACTCTTGCATTCTGCCTGGGCTACTTCAGTTCCTGACACTGTACACATTCAGAGGAAGATGGCTCAGAATATCCACTTCACTCTTCTAGGGTTGTATCCTTGGCCGTTTCCAGATGGCTTACCTTCTGCCGCTCCATGCCGCAACGTCGCGGCTCGTCCTGGGGCGAACGCGAAATATCACGCGAGTTTTGTGTGACATTGCGCAAAACTCGCGCAAGAAAACGCGATATTTCGCGTTTTCCACGGCACGAGCCGCGACGTTGCGGCATGGAGCGGCAGAAGGTAAGCCATCTGGAAACGGCCCTTATGTTTATCCAAATTACCTCAAAATCAGTCTGTTGTTTCTCCAGAGTGGGCTGTCCTGCACTCTGCAGGCTGGCCAGGTGTGGGATCCTCTGGAATAAGCCCAGCAGCCTGGTTGGCTAGACTGGAGCTGGGGAACAGGACTTAACACCTATTGAATCAGTTGATTGAATAATTCAGCCCTCTCAAGTCTTAGTCTAAATAGGCCAAGAGCCAATCTGGATCAGCTGCATTTGCTGGCAGGTGTTGAGGCCCTTGGGGCTGCTCTGTGCTCTGGCCAGGATCCTGTGAGGAAGTACCACTCTCAGCACTCTGCTCTGGATGTACAGGGAGGTTGCATGCAGCCAGTCTGGCACTTTACCTACTTTGTGTCACTCTACCCTGGGCCTTCCGTCAACACTGTTCATGTGGAGTGGGTCCTGGTGGTCTGTGGGCCCAGGTTCAATTCCTGCCTAGTGCTTATGTCAGAAGCTGGTAGCAAGGGCTCACTTGCAGGTTTTGACAGGGTGGCCTCCAGTGTCACTGGAGTGTGATCAGAAGGATCCTCTGGAGCATCAGGCCCTCCCAGATACTGCTGGTTCTCCTGGTTCCTTGGCATCTCAGGCTTTTCCTCTGAGCCTCTGAGTAGGGCTGCCAGTCCCCCAGTGGGAGTAGGGATCCCCCACTCCCAGACTCTGCCTCCTGCCACTACTCACCTGGTCATGGGGGGCAAAGGCCCAGGGAATCGGCTCAGGGGGCAAAAATCTTCCTGTCAGCACATATGTGTGTTCTTCCACCAAATGATATCACTTCTGGAAATGACATCATTGTGCCTCCCCCGAAAGCATGTGCATACATATTATGCACCCAAGAAGACTGCCAAATTGAGTGCCAGGTGCCTCCCGCCAGCTGGGAGGGTAAGGGGACCTGGCAATCCTACCTTGGAGTCAGAATCACTGGGATGGTCACGAGTGGTCATGACACAGGTCTACACAACTTGTAAGCCACTAGACCAAATCCAGCCAGTCATGTACTATGGCCTAGCAAATACTTGACAATCGCCACTCCTTCTTTTACCTGTACGAGATAGAATTAACTGGTTTATTGTGTTTCTGGTAGGTTAGCTAATGGGCTTTGTCCAGCTTTGGGGGAGGGGGCAGACTCACAAGTTGTACAGACTATTGTCTTCAGTTTAGGGCTGCCAAGTCTTCCACTTCTGCTGGAGACTTGCAAAGAAACAACCGGAGGTATACACTACAGTAATCACAATAATTCTCCTTATCTAAATGAGAATAATTTTACTGTATTTTAAATATAAAGTGCACAGTGCTCAAGTGCATGACCCAGAAGTCATGTAATCACATTGGTTTGATGATCTAGGATTTCCTGAAAACTCTATGGTAAAACTACAGAGTTGTAATGGAATCCTAAAGCACCATGCTGATGATGTCACTTCTGGGTTTTCAGCAGAAGTGACATCATAGCATCAGCACAATATCTATTTGTATGTCCCCACCCCTCTAAAGCTCCCACTGGGTGCCAGTGCTGGGCTGGCAACCCTGCTCCATTTCTATGGTGCTTGGAGATCCCTCAATGACAGCAACAGGAAAAAACAGGTGAAAAATAGGTGAAGAGGTCTTAAAATAAACTTATTTGTTTGTGTTTCCCCTGGTTACTATTGCTTCAATCAGAGTATGAACCTGCAGCCACAGGGCATATGGGAAATAGCCAAGTAGCATCTCCTTACAACTATTGTCATCATAGTATCTAAGATGTTGAGAAGGCTTCATGTTCAGAGGAAACATGCCTCTCTAATTACCAAATACTGGGGACAAAGACAGGGAATGATTATCTCCATCTGACAAGTTTAGGAACTTTTCAGGGATCCCTGACTGGCCGTGCTGGAAAGAGAATCTGGATTAGACAGGCCTTTCATCTAATCCCCCCCCCAAAATAGATTCTCAGTTCTTAGGACAGCATGCACCAAAGTTATTTTCACGTTTTTCCAGTGCCTCCACACACACAAAAATGTGGCCTAAAGCAAAGCTCCATTAATACCCACTCACACCCCATTCAACATGCTACATTCTGTTCATAGAGGAAGGCAAACAATGGATTGCAACCTCCTCTGCTGACAATATTACCTCCACCACCCATAGCCATACTTGGCAGAAGCTGAATTTGACCATTTTTCAAAATTATCTCCTGGCAGGAATACATAGAAGCACTGAGAAACTTGCAATGGCCTGAATAACTGTATTAAAACATCCTCACTCATAAGTATGATGACGGAGCCCTGGATGTTTAAACACTCACTGCTTTATAAATTAGATATGTTGTTTCTCCCTCAATCCCACAGTAATCATTCGATGACTTGTTCTTAAATAGCTCTCATTTACCCATTTAAATTACAAAACAGCATCTGCTCCAGCGATATGACTCAGATTTCTTTCATCAAAATGCACAAGCATCACCGTATCTGACTGGCAACCAGTTCAATCTATCACTCCATGACAGACAGCGACTAGCACCTGAGATGTCCGTGGAAAATGCAAGTCACCCTTGCCTTGAAATGTAATAAGCTTCTCAATGGGAAAGGATCTCATAGCTCCCCCAAATATTAATCATTCAGCCCTGAAACATGAATGCAATTGGTATGGCTGGGTTTTCTAATTCTCCTTAACTTATATTAATGCTTTTCAAGACTTGGTATCCTTATAGCCCGTACTGCTCAAAAACTGCCTTATTCTATATATCACATTCTTCCTGTTGTGGGTGGTTGCAAAAGTAACATATTTCTTGAACAAAAAAGTGTTCTTGAAAAATCTGAATAGATTATGATCTTATATATTTGGATAGTAACTAATGGGGGGGAAAGAGCTTAAAATGTTTTTTTATTAATATTCTTATTATAATGCATCTATTTTTTTAAAGGTATCACCATTGGTAATACTACTTAATATTCAGATCTGTTTGTCATTCTGGTGCCTGGCTGTCTGTTGTAGACTTTGTGGAAGGTTCACATGTATACACAGTGCTGGACAAGTTTAGAGTGGGGTTTGGATCTAGTTCTAAAGCCATTGATGGCATTGGTGCTGACCAGGCCAAGAACAGGACCAATGCTGTCTGACAAGTAAAGAATCTCCCCAGTTTTTACCAAGTTAGTTGTGTCCAAGGCTAGTTGTGGTGCAGGGAGCTCTGCTGCTACTGATTGATCAAGCACGGGGCTAGTGTAGTTTGGCAAACCAAGAATAAGAATTCTCTTTTCTCCTCCCCAACCATTATAATGCCTCAGAAGCTCCTTCTGATTATTCAAGATGCCACATTTCAGTGCACTCTAAAAGAGCAATCCTAAACCAGCCTATTCAAAATCCTACTTGGATCGACTGCATGGGGCTTCCTCCCAGAAAGTGTTCTTATAATTGCACTTTAAGAACTGTAGCCCCAGGATACCTAATATCATTAATGGAAAGCACCCTTTGTTCCTCAGGGTGCAATGAAGCACAGTAAACCATTGACCTTGCCTGAGTTTGCTGGAAGTGGAGTAAATGCCAATTGTAGTTGCTTGATGAATTAATTCCAAAGCATTATGACATTGCCATTTTAATAGCTACACTGCAGTTTTCTACAACTTCAGTGGCATGCTTTCCCAACATATTCTTAATATAGAGGATGTCTCCTTTCAAAAGCATGTGCCTAACAGAGTAATCCTAAGAACAGCCTCCTAGGAGTAAGCACCATTGAGTAGATTTGAGTAGGATTATGAGTAGACCAGCTTTGGACCGCACTGTAAGTTTTTATCTATTTCAAAGTCTAGAAAAGTCAACTTTTGCTGTGCTTCATTGTACCTCAGGGTGCAAACATATAAGACAAGAATTGTGTATCTTGTTCCATCTGTAAAACCACATGCTCCTGCAGCCTCAGTTTCCACTGGAGCCATGCAAGGAAGAGAGAGTGGATTTAACCACCACTTAGCTTTGCTCGCTACTTGATTGGCTTTCCATCAGCTACCAGACTCAACTAAGGGCCTCTCTCCCTACTATAAAGAAAAATTTGAGGAGGTCTTTTATAGAAGGTTATGTATAGATTTGCCAGCACAGACTTTTTTGTTTTAGTTTTGGGGATTGTTTGTTTTGCAAAAATAAAGAAAAAAATTAAAATAACGATAACAATAAATAATAGAGCACTAAAACCCCCAAGAAAATATGAATATTCTAGAATGACAATGAAACAAACATGAGAATCATTCTGTGCAATCCCCTAATACTTGATTTCACACAATATTTATGCAATGTGTGTGTTATGTGCTGTCAAGTCACCTCTGACCTACGGCAACCCTATGAATGAAAGACCTCCAAAACATCCTACAATTAACAAACTTGCTCAGACTCCCTCTTGGATACACACCTTAGCACAGTGAGGGGGTATGAGTGTGTCAGTGAAGCTGAGAGCAACACCGTCAGGAGCACAGGCTTGGTCAAGAGTCTAAACTCCTGGAAGAGTCACTCAAGGTGGAGTGGTCAAAGCTGAGACACCAGACTAAGATGCATCCACCCCTTTCAGGAATCAATGGTCATATCAGCAGAAGAGAACTGAATGTTCCAGTAGCGATGGGAGCAGAAGAATAATTGAAGGTTAGCTACTGGGTTTCAGCAGTAGTGGAAGGTGACACTGGCAGAGGATCTTTCACAGACAACGGCAGCATCACTTCAACTAACCCTGGTTAGTACTGCGAAGTAGAAGAAGGCAATGGTAAACCACTTCTGCTAATCTCTTACCTTGAAAACCCTATGATGATACAATTTATGCAATAAGAAGCCATTAGACAATGACTCAAATGACCGTATGCTCAGTGAAAGAAATGGGTGTGCTCTCATCACACATGTCCATCTACATGTAGAATTCAGACCTCTGCTAAACAAAAGTGCTTTTCAAGTAAGAAATACATGGTATTTGAATTGGTTATTTGTGACTGACAGAAAGCAAGATCCATCTAGACACTGAAACAATGGGCATAAACAAGGCATGTGTTTCAGGGAAAACATAAAACAAGGAAGAATTGGAGCTGAAGAAAAGGGAAGCAAAGTCAGAAAGTTCTAAAGAAATATTGATTTTGGAGACTGTAGGAGACATTAGAAGAATGGAAAGAATAGGGTTTTTTTCTCCTTGAAGATACAATTTTATTTAATTTTTAATTAATTACTTATTTAAATATTTAAAAACTGCCTTTCCTTGTAATTCAAGGAGGCTTATTCATCTTAGTTACAAATTACCATTTAAGATAAACCCCAGATACTGGCCCCCCAAAGATGCTTGCAGTTTACGCTTGATTAAAAGCCTTGAAGAATAAAATGCCCTTGTGGTGCCCTCTGAAGATTTCTAACGATAGTTCTCCTCACAGATCAGCTTGTTTCTGAGTAGGACTGCAATGGAAAAGGAACGGGCCTTGCTGAAGGTCAGGCAGGCCATCTTAACAAGGGTAGCAGCCAATAAGTGGCAGCCAGAAGACCATCATTGGGGCACAGGGACATATGGGAGGAGACTGTTGTTTAGATATGTGGGTTCTAGGCTCTGAAAGGCTATAAAGGACATAATTAACATCTTATATTGGATACAGAAACAAATCGACAGCTAATATGGCTGTTATAGCATGGGTGAAATATGTTCCTTTCAGCTAGGCCATGACAGTAACTGGGTAGCTGCATTTTCTGGGCTGTCTTGAAAGACAGCTCAATGTAGGATGCTCTACAGTAATCCGATTGCAAGGTTACAAAAGTGTGGGTCACCTTGGCCAGATCAGCTAAGTTTAAGAAAGGAGAAAGTTGGTGAACCAAATGCTGCTGATAGAAGGCACTCGAACAGTGAAATCCTAAGAAGAATTACTCCAGTCTAAGCCCATTGACTCTTGGAGTAACTCTTCTTAGGATTTCACTGTTAGTCACTACATGAACTTGCTTTTCAAACAACAAGGTGGGGGTCTGTGAGCCCACCTAAGGTCTTAACCTGCTCTGTAAATGCCATACAAGGCCAGAGGATCCAATTCTTCTAAAAGATTAATCATCCCAACCCTAACCTGCCTCACTTCTGTCTGGTCTGGATTGATAATTGACAAGGCTTTTTTTTCTGGGAAAAGAGGTGGTGGAACTCAGTAGGTTGCCAGCACAGGGGGCAACTCTTGATGGGAGGTAGTGCCCCTGGTACCACATGCACATGCACAAAAGTGCACAGACGCTCCCAGGACTGCACAATGACATCACTTTGGGTCATCTGGAACAAGGGGGGAGTTTAAAAAAAGTTTAAATCACCCTCGGTGAAAATGGTCACATGGCTGGTGGCCCCGCCCCCTGATCTCCAGACAGAGATCCAGCGGTGCAGAGGGCAATCTAAACTCCCCTCTGTCTGGAGATCAGGGGGCGGGGCCACCAGCCATGTGACCATTTTCAAGAGGTTCCGGAACTCTGTTCCACCACGTTCCAGCTGAAAAAAAGCCCTGATAATTGATATAGCCCTTCGAGGATAAATGGGAAGTGTCAGACTGTGGATGTCAGGTTATGGCAGATAGATCCCTGGATCACTTCAGCATGACACATGTCCTTGGCTAAATGATCTTTATTCAGGAATTCAATCTTGTACATATACACAGGTCCATAGGAGTACATGAAGTAAAGGCAGATGAGCCTGGTAACTTTTCATTGAAAGGAATAAAGCTTCAGGCTATTACAGGACAATATAATCAACCAACCTCCTCCCCCCTAGATCACAAGTACAGAATTAGTCTGGGAAACATTTCTGAAGTTCCCACACTAGACAGACAAGATACCGAGTAATGCAACACTTCAGACACTCAAGGTCAGTCTACACAATATCAATAGAAAAGATTGTCCGCAGCTGCCTATGAGCCTGAGAAAACAAAAGTGGTTATTGCAAGTTAAGGAATGTACTTATCAGTTACGACGTAAGACCAGGTACAGCACCAAGGCAACTCTGGACCATACACTGAATATTGGCATGGACGAATGGGCACATTCAAACATGACAGGAAGTCAATCTGGAATGAACCATGAACAGTAGGACATCTTATCATTTCATAGACCTTCTATGGTGACCAAAGCTTTGACCATGAAGGGCCAGAGTACTATACTACCAGTACTGTTTGTGACATTTTTCATGCACTTCTTTTCCAGGAATGCTACTTATTATCCGACATCAGCAGGTAGTAGTACGTGGGAAAGGATGTTCTTTTATGGCAAAACCTTCCGGCAGCTCTAAGAACCTGTCTCCACATCATTGTCATCATCATCATCATCATCATCATCACAACAACAACAACAAAATTTGATTTATATACTGCCCTTCAGGACAACTGAACACCCACTCAAATCACTTTACAAAGTATGTTATTATGAATCCCACAAAAATCACCCTGTGAGGTGGGTGGGGCTGAGAGAGCTCTGGAAGAGCTGTGACTAACTGAAGGTCACCCAGCCAGCTTCAAGTGGAGGAGTGAGGAATAAAACCTGGCTCTCCAGATTAGAGTCCCAACACTCTTAACCACTGCACCAAACTGGAGTGGAAATTATATCCACCTGATGACTTTTCAACAATACTATATACATCATGAAGCCTATCATGTGGTTAATCCTGATGACATGAAAAGTTTCTACACCGACTGCTGTCAGCCTTGTGCTATGGAGATGCCATCATAAGGAGAAACTCTTCTCCTCCATATGTTAGAGGGAAAGCCAAGCTCAACTTGCCTCATTCTTATCCTGCATTTTCTCCAAGGAGCTCAGGATAACATGCATGGTTCTCTAAACCCCATTTTACCTTCACAACAGAATATGACTGGCCCAGGGTTACCCAGTGGGCTTCATGGATGGGTAGCAGTTGAAGCCTGTGAATCAGTCCTGTTCTAATGTGGTGGTAACTACACCACTCTGAGGGCCAAACTACAAATGACGAATGACACTTGAATGGCAGGTGTATTCCTCCCTGATCACTTGCCCTCTACTTGCTCTCCACTCAATCCACTTGCCATTCAAGTGTGATTCATCACTTGTAGCTTGGCCCTGAGAATGCTGGTGGGATTGTACAGTACAACTGATGATAGTATTCTCCAGTTCTGGTGGCTGGTCTACAAGCATCTGTGTACTTGTCTTTGTTTGCAGGTCTTCTTTCCCCCTGGCGATTAATTCTGTGCAAATATGACCTTATTTATCACACAGGATAAAATATGCTGGAATGCCATTTCTTGCATCTCTGACATCGTTTTGCCAGAGGCTGTTTGGATGTCACAACACAGGCCATTTTCTCACAAATGGAATGATCTTCTTAACAAGGCAGTGAAACAGAAATCAGGATACCTAAGCCTTCAACAATGTGACTCAAAACTGTAGCCTGTTTTCATTCCTTTCTTATAATGGTTACGAAAATCTATAGTGACAGAAACCAGACTCGAAAACCAGAAGTATGTCTGATGACTGTAAAAGAGCGGGATTTGACTCTTTTTATGGGAAATCTTAACAGAAAAAAATACATGTAACCTCCATGAGCTAGTTGGTTTAACCCAGTAGGATGGAGTCAGTGTCTGGCACTGAGCAGCCGAAAGAAGAATGGACGGAGAAGAGCTGGACAAAAATTTTATGTGCTCTTATCACCTTGAATAAGGTAATGGGGGGGGGGAGTTGTATGTGAACAATAGTGAGTAAAAGTGGTGTTATGTGTGTAATATTTAGTTTGGTATTATAACTGGAATCATATTATTATTGGAGGGCTATAATTCTCAAGCTGAAGACAGAAGCCTGGGCTCCAATTTATTCCATAATCAAGAGAACTGTAGCAAAGGACTCTGGCACTTGGTGGGACCCGAAAAGTTGGGCCTTGCTTACCCTGAAGTGGTTTCAAAAGACAACCAGTTACTTGGCAGAACTTAAAGATATTATTGGCTGGACGTTTCTGTTCTTTGTTGCATCTATGAGTTTGGTGAAAAAAAATAGATGTATTGTTCTGTTTATTATTGATTTAAAGAAATTTTCTTAACTTAAAAAAACAAGTGGGTTATATATACATCTAGAAAACCAAAGAATCTATTTACTGATGGAATAAATTCTTGTTGATGAAATTAACAGTATCTGCATTGGCAGACCTAGTTGTTAGCAGATGGCCCATGGAAATCAGAAATTAGGTGTGCAATATAATTTCTTTAAGGTCCAGGGTACATGTTTCTTAAGACCAGCTGTCGTAGTTTAAAATTGGGATTGAGCCATATTTTCATGAAGTTCCTTTCTTTTCTTTTTCTAGTGACAAGTAAAATTTTGGGGAAATGTGACATTTCTTCTGAATAAGCAGCACTTTCCCCGAGGCAGTTTACAGGGATATGGAGATCCAATTTACAAATTTAGGATCTTTTGCTTCTCTTTGAATACAGGGGGTTGGATCCAACCGGTTTTTCCACTGGTGGAAAAAAGGGAGGAAGGGTCCCCTTTGACCAAAACAGAGGATCCTGTGGCTCACAGGACCTACATGGGCAAAAGCCATGTGTAAGGAGCTATTTAATAAGGAGGGCGATTCGGTGAGATTGGATGAAAAAGCTGGCTGGATCCAGCCCAAGGAAAGGAAGAGATCTCATTGAGCTCTGCAGATCACTTCTCTTAATGCAGTTAAAAGCAGATGATACGCATAAACCGAACAGAACAGAAATGAAAATGCTGTGTGTGGTCTCTTATATCACCCACAGCATTTTCATTTCTGTTCAGTTGCCCCTCTAAAGCTCCAATGCAGGAGCAAAGTATTTCTTGCAAGCCCCCTCCCTCACACGCACACCCACACTCCAAATGCATTGTGAGAGGAGATCTTTCAATAAAAACTATTCTCTCCCTCTGCTTGAATCACTGAGTCCTTGTTCTTAGCTGAAGGCAAAGGAGAATTTGACTTCATTTATATCCTGCCTTTTCTCCCCTATGGGGATCCAAAGCGAATTACATCATTCTCCTCTTCTCCATTTTATCCTCACAAAAACCCTGTGAGGTAGGTTAGACTGAGAACGTGTGACTGGCCTAAGGTCACCCAGCCAATATCCAAGCAAAGAGAGTAACGCAGTATGAGACCACAAAAGCAAACAATCCCATATAAACTTACTAATAAACCTCTTCGCCGAAAGTGCAAATGTATCAATTCAGTAATTTAATAATAACAATAATTTATGAAATCTTATTAAATACACAGTGAAATTTTAATGTATATGCCAATGGGATCTTAGAATGGCTCCCTACTCACAATCGGAACAACAATTCATACAAGTGCTATGTTACAAGAGACCTCGTACCTATAGTATACATAAAATGCTGTTGCTAAAGTGCTATTATAGAAATTATATATCAGAGTTATATATTATTGCACATCCATCTTAAAGTGCAAATGCATAATTAGCACCATATAAGTAAGTAAACACTCATAAATATCCATTGAACACAATATACAAGGGTCAAAGAGCACTATTAGTGAGGGACAGTCCAGGACAGGCCCAAGGTACCCGGCAACCTTCCATGGCAGAGTGGGGATTTCAACCTGGGTTTCCTAGATCATAGCTTGACAGTCGAATTGCTTACACTTGCATGTGTTAGACTCAGGGCCAAGCTACACATGACGAATGACACTTGAATGGCAAGTGTATTTCTCCCTGTTCACTTGCCCTCCACTCAATCCACTTGCCGTTCAAGTGTCATTCGTCATGTGTAGCTTGGCCCTGAGTCTTGCCTGGCTCATTCTTGGGTGGACAACTATGGGAAGGCATCATGGGTCAATGGGAGAGCATATGGCACCACGTCGAAGATACCAGATTCAGTCCCAAAGAGTTATAATTCAAGAATCTCAAGAAGCAGAGATTGTGAATATTTCCTCCTCCTGAGACCTTGGATGTTCACAGCCAGTCAGATTAGACAATTCAGAACAAAAGGACCAGTGGACTGACTCAGTAGAAAAGCAGTTTCATGATCAGTTGAGAGCAACCTAAGTTAACTCAAGGTCAGTTGACTCACTCAGCACGAATAAAATAAATTACAGGAGGAAAAACACTTGGACCTTAATCCAACAAAATGAAAGTAGCCATGCATATTCCTTGGACCACTTCCAGTAGGAGAGAGGAGGGGAATTTGGCAGGCAAGCAATGTAGGAAAGCTTGCAAGAGATAGCATTCTTCTTCTCATAAGGGTTTGCATAATATTATCAATACGCTCTTAAGAACTGCAATCCAATAAAAGTCCATGCATTCGAAGTTTGCTAGCTTATAGCTATAACTCCATGCATTCAAAGTTTGCTAGCTTATAGCTATAACATTTGGGCATGTTGATCATCACAGCATAAATATTTATCAGTTCTGGTTTTCATATCAAAAGTTTCCTTTTCAATGAAATAACATGTTTCATCAAAGCAAGGAATTGAAAAATTGATGTGTGCCGTTTCAAGGGGGACTGTCTTGCAAGCCCCAAAGAGAGAGAGAGGAGAAGTTCCATAACCTCCTTTCTACACTCTGGTATCAGTCAGACTTCTCATTATCCCCAAGGAAGCTCCTGCAACCCTCAGTAGCAGCCCCACTCCAGCCTCGTTCACATGGGCTAGATGGACAGTTTGCATGTATTTAATAAAGGGAAGCTAGCTGAGCTCTCCATGTAGGATGGGAAGATTCTGGGAGCTCAGTCCAGTCCAGATGGCTTAGATTATTGCCTGACCTCTTGTTTCAAGCTACACCAGGCTCATATCCTCTTTTCTTAGGAATTCTATAGCTCTTTTCAGCTCAGGGTGGGGAGAATTTCAGGCCATGTCAGTTTAAGACTTGTCTGAAAGCAATAGGGGTACTAAAGAATGCACAAAACCAGAAGCAATAAAAATAAATGGAAACACCTGTGTACAATGTGAATATCAAGGAAATAGTATGAATGGTCTCCATTCAATTACACAGTAGGTTGGACCCAAAGATGCCCTAGTATGAGAAAAATCCATGAATTTCCCATTCAAGCTACACTCTCATTCAGCTGTATCCCACCCTATTTCTGAAATTTCCTTAACTCTCAGAAGCAGCTCTTTGGATAGTGCAGGAGCTGGGGAGGCAGGAAAATTCTATTCTGTAATCATTTATACGAATCTATCTTAAAATTAGAAGTTAGGCATGTTCTTAAAGCACATCATTGAAAGGAGTTACGTTTTTTTCAACAGGTTTCCCATTAGTCCGATGTGGACTAATACCCACCTAAGCACGTACATTTTTAAAAATTCAAGATGCATGCTACTCATTATCAGGGCTTTTTTTCAGCTGGAACGCGGTGGAATGGCATTCCGGAACCTCTTGAAAATGGTCACATGGCTGGTGGTCCCACCCCCTGATCTCCAGACAGAGAGTTTAGATTGCCCTCCTTGCCAGTGGCGCAGAGGGCAATTTAAACTCCCCTCTGTCTGGAGATCAGGGGGCGGGGCCACCAGCCATGTGACCATTTTCTCCTAGGTCAACCCACTGAGTTCCACCACCTCTTTTCCCAGAAAAAAAGTCCTGCTCATTATTATATGCATGTGATGTTACAATTCTTACCGCACCCTTTTATGATTCTGATTTTCTCAAATGCTCACATGATATGCCTGAATTTTCTTTTAAAATCCATAAACATGCATGCTGAAAATGATCCCTTATCTTTCTAGTTTCTCTGTCGTTCAAAGCTCTCCATGAGAAGCAATGTACCACTGAGTTCCCAGAAAAGAAAGCTATTAAGGCATGCTGCTGAATAACTGTGAGACTTCACTATGCCTTCTTCACCCTCCATTAATGAATTATAAAAGACCTGGGCCAAAACTGGTAGAAGGAATTAGATGAATGAAAGCAGATGGGAACAGCTGTATGCCTCTATTTCTGACTCCAGAAAATCTGTGAAAGAACTGGAAATCAGAGAATCTTGCAGCCCAGGAGCGAGTCAGCAACAAACACTGGAAACACTTTAAGCAGTAGGACAAACATCCCATAAGGTAAATTGTAACTATTTTTTTCAGCCATACTTTCTGAAGCTGTTATTTCTTCCAGGGGAGCTAATCTCTGTGGTCTGGAGATCAATTGTAATTTCAGGACAACTCCAGGTCTCATCTGGAGGTTGGGAAACTTAAGCCCAATGCAGCGGGGTAAGTGGAAATCATGATAGAAAAAATCCTTGCAAATGATGTCCAGCCCCAGAAAAAATGCCAAACGCATTCTGCTTGCCTCCATATTAAGGAACAGTTTTCCAGAGGTTGTTAGGAAAACACCTACCTTCCTAACTTTCAAAAAGGGATACACCATCGATCTTTTCAGGAGGGCATCTGAGGAGAGTTAAATAATGAGGTTGATTCTATTGTTGCTATGGTGATTTATTGGTTTAGTATCTTGGAAACCATATTGTTTTCATTTCATTTTGCTGTCATTTTAGGAGAAAGGTGAGGTAGAAGTATTTTAAACAATTAAATATGGAGAGGAGCTTATTAAAAAGCCACTAAGATTTCTAATTCACTTCTTTAAACTCCTCCATAACCCATCAGGGCCGGCACGTCTATGGAGGCTGGTCCAGCAGCCACCTTGAGTGCAGAGGCGCCAAATGGGGCACCGGGGGTGGGGGCACATGCCGCTGAGCTGGCAGGGCAGTGATGGTGGCTGAACGGGAGGGCTGGGAAGCCGCCCGCACACTGCCCCAGCCTCCTGCCGTGCCTGGCCAGCAGCTGCTGTGCCAAGCTGGGAGCGGGTGCTGGCCACGGCAGCACAGGGCAGTCTGAGCGGGCAGCCTCCCAGTCCTCCCATTCAGTTGCCCCATGCTGCCACTGCAGCCCGCACAAAGCAGTGGGCCAGGCGTGGCAGGAGACCAGGGCAACATGGGGCAACTGAGCAGAAGGGCTGGGAGGCCACCCGTGCACCATCCCAGCTGCCTGCCTCACCAATGGGGCCGGCTCGCAGCGGCATGCTGCATGATGATGTCACACACAGTGATATCATCGTGCAGTCTGGGTGCAAAGCACACACACATGGGGGCGGCAACAGCCCTGAAGCTGCCCCCGGCCTCAGGCACCAGAAACTCTGGCACCAGCCCTGTCTGCAACCCAACAATAAATTTCTTTCCCTCTTCTTAGGAATCTTGAGTTAGTTTTTATTCAATCCTGCATTGATTAAAAGAGAAATTCACAGAGAGGATTTATAGAAAGGGAAATTCTGGAAAAAATAGAATTTCACTCTGCAGATGCATGATATACTTAAAACAAATTGCAAAATTTCACCTATGCTAAAAATTTAACAGTTGTGTAGATCTGTTTAGAGTTACCAGCCCCTCACCAGGAGCCTTTTTCCAAACATCATTTTGAGCACAATAAAAACAATAAAAACAATAGAACAGTAAAACAAACAACAAAAAGGCTATCAGACCAATGGTATCATGTTACTGCTGGGGAAAAGCCAGAGGTGACATCAGTCTTCTCTAGGAATTACCAGAAACTCTACAATATTACTATGGAGTTTCTAGTGATTCTTAGTGCCTCGCTACACGAGACGAATGGCACGTGAAATGAGCAAGTAGACACGAGAACGGACTTACAGACTATACACGCGCCAGCGCTGCCACACTGCAGTTGATCCAGTGCATGGTTTTGCACTTGTTTTTTTTTTAGGTCTTCCAAGACGCAGAAGCAGCCTCTCCGTACAGCGCATGCCTCGTACGTGCCTTGATAATGTGTGGAAGAGACAGTTCTTTCAATTGGTCACTAGGTGGAGCTCTTGGGGAAAAAACATTTCAGTGACTGCAATAGTTGTTCGGAATATGCTATCCTGTCCCGGCCGAAAGACTAGTAATAAAATTTTTTACTTCATGTCCACCGCATGCTGTAGGCGGGAAAAAATGCATATGCTTCTTTCACTTCACTCTTGTTGTTGCCCCCTCCCTTGCCCACAGATCAACTGGCCCACAGGTGAGCGGGGGCTGCCATGGAGCACAGTCCCCCTCCCACCCTGCAGGAGGGTAGAGAGAAGGCCAGAACTGAGCCGCAAAGGGCATGCTGCCCGCCGCCCTCCCAAGCCCTGCTCGAGCTGGGAGCGAAGGCTGGGCCATGTGCCGCCTCCCAAAGCTCCAGACGAGTGGGGAAGGAGAAGGAGGGCGATCAACCCTCCGCCCCCCACAGCCCTGCTTGAACTGGGCGTGGAGAGCAAAGACTGAGCTGCCCTCTGCTCTCCGCAGCCCCAGCCGAGTTGGGAAGGAGAAGGAAGGCGAGCCACCTGCCATCCTCCCAAGCCCTGCCGAATACATGTGCTCCTTTCTTATTGTTATACACGTGAAAATATGATTCCTGCCACTTGCTCCTTCCCGTGCCATTCGTCTCGTGTAGCGAGGCCCTTAGAGAAGTTTAAAATAAATTTCAGGAAGTGACATCTTGCTATTGCTGCCAGCTGCCCTCCCATGTCCTAACCCCAAGTATCCCACTGGTTGCCAGGCACATCCTAGAGAGACTGTTTGAGCTTAAGCCCCAGAGTAAATGGCCTTTCTGCCCTTCTCCCATCATAAGCCCTGCTCCTATCATACAGCAACTTAGGAGACTCGTTTCCTTCGTTGGGGAATACAGTTTCTGAAAAATTCATCCCAACATGAGAGATGAAAGAGATATAGCTAAGAATGGTTTCCCACTTGAACCAGTGGGAACTATTACCAAACTGATTAATCACCTCAGATGTATGATGTAGCATTACAGAAGAATCCCAACAACCCTTTAACGGACAAAATGAAGCCAAACATGAACTAGCCTGAATTAACACTGAATCTCAGGCATATTTCTTGGACAAAACGCCAGAGAAATGGGGTGCTTCACACACATTACACAGCAATAAACCTGAGATCAACTGAGTGTCCGTTCTGCAGAGAGCCACTGCCAGTCCTAGCTCTTCAGTGAGTATATCTGCTGATATACCCATTTCTAAGCCTTTAGTAACAGTTGGAGAACTGCAGTATGCAGTGACTCTTTCCATCTCAACAACCTAAGATCCTTTTAACCAGAGATGCCGGGGCTTGAGATTTTCTTTGTGCAAATTATATGGTTTGCCACTAGGGTTGCTATGGGTTGGGGAGTTTCTTTTTCCAAAATTCAATTTTTTAGATATAGCCGTTGATTCATCTTATTCTCTTTTTTCTCTTTGAAGAGCAGGATTTCTCTTTCGTTTCTCTTTGAAGAGTAATCAAGGTGCCCTTTTGTAACATCAGCTGTTGCAATTGTTTTACGTTAAACACCTGCAGGGGGTGCTGTAGCAAGAAGATAGGAAAGGCTTTGGAAGGCACTGCCTGCCTCTGAGCATCTACAGCGTGGGATTTTGAGATTTTGCAAACCTCCTTTCTTGCCCCTCCTCTCTTCAAATTTCTCTTTGATCCAAAAGGAACTGATTAGAAACTGACTCCAAATTCCTAAAAAGAGAGGTGAAGAAAGGATTGTTAGATTTCAAGGACAAACTGGGTAATTTAGAGAATTTCTCTTAACAACCCTACTTGCCGCTGAACTATGGCCTTTCTACGCCTCTTTATTTGAGCCTTGAACAAGTCCCAAGAGCGCTTCAGTTGGCCGATGCCCAAGCTTACCTAGTCCTTGACTGTCAGGTCCAGAGAGTACATCTACCATCCACCAACTTGTGAAAATCAGCTTGGGCAACCATGCTTGAGAGCCTAGTGCACATCTTTAATAGTTTTTCTAATATCTTTAAGTAACTTTTCAGAGGTGGCACAACACAGTGTTCATCATAATCTTCCAGTACGAAGGTGACAAAGACATGGGTAATTATGATAATGGAAAATATTAATAGTGAATCAATCAGAAAAGGTCAGCTGCTTTGTGCCAAGAATAAATGGATTCAGCAGCTCTCTGGACAAGCAGAAGCAGTTCATGGTCTGACAGAAGAAAAAATCCAAATCAACAATATTCCTGTTTGGTGAGAAATACCAGAAGGCAAATTTATACTCCGATCATGAATCAGTTGTCTCAGAAAAAGTTTCATATACTTCAAATAAACATGCTCTCAAGGATGTATCAATTGAGCTCAAAGTATAATAGAAGGAAACTAACAATGCAAACCTAAGCAAACTTACTCCAGTCTAAGCCCATTGATCTCAATGGGCTTAGACTGGAGTAACTCTGTTTAGGATTACATATGAGCCTCTACCGTGTCTACAACATAACATGTGCAAGAACCCTTTCTATTATCTCCCCCACCCCAAATAAGCAGGAAAATCAAGACTGTGCATATTTATTTATTCTTTTTACCCAATCCAGGGTTCCCATGGCAGCAAACATTAAAACATTTCAAACATTAAAAAACATTTGAAATACATTTTTAAAAGACAATATTAGAGTATCTATAAACACATTAGAACATAGAAACGGGGAAGAGGGCTAAAAAGTGCTACTGAGGGAAAGCCAAACAAAACAAAATAAAAAAATCTTCACCCACTGGTGGAAGACAACAGTAGAGGGAGACAGACGAATCTCCCTGGTGAGCAAAGTTTCAGACGGGCTGCAAGGCCACTGTCGGGAGCAGTTTTAATGGGATTTTTGCTGTTTTGTCGATGTTTTAAATGTAACCTATGTTTTTACTGTTGTAACCCACCCTGAGCCCGCTTGTGGGGAGGGCAGAATAGAAATCCAATAAATAAATAAGTAAATCATTACCATAACTGAGAATACCTTTTCTCAGAGCAGAACCACAAGTGACAAAAGGCACAGATTGGACACTTGTCTGCTTCCCTCAAGTTTTGATGGGAAATGTAGGCAGCTTGGCGGAATGTTGGACAAGTGACAGTTGAAAAGTCCATTGGACAGCAGGCGGAGAGCCAAGCTGCGAGACCAGGATGCCTACATTTCCCATCAAAACTTGAGGGAAGCTGACAAGTGTCCAATCTCTGCCTTTTGTCACTTGTGGTTCTGCTCTCAGATTACCATATGTCTTTCGCCCCACAACAGAAAATATTGTACTTTTTGTTTGGGTTCAAGAACATTCTTGCTTCCCCACGATGCATAGACAGATCCCATTCTAGTTAGTATATGGAACATCTGAAGTAAGTAAAATATGCACTAATGCTTTCTCTGTAAAAGTAAAACTGGCTTGGAGAAATTCAGCATTGACTATTGAGACTCGTGTTGTCCCTACATAAACTGGAGGCCGTATTTGAAAGAACCAAGACTCTATTGGAGGCAGAAGGCTTAGGTCTAGGAGGTATAAGTGCATAAAGACATTTCATGGGACAGGAATATTCAGAAATAAGGCATGCTATCTTTAAAAACATGCACCCTCTAGAAGAAACAGGACAGGCCAAGATGCATTAGGTATTTCTGTGCTGATTTTGTAGACGTCGATATGTTTCCAGCCATTAGACATGATTGCAGGCACATCTTGAAGTTGAGAAGGCATGGCAGAACTGCAGATCACTGTGCGGGGAGGGGGGGGCAGAGGGACAGCATAAGCATCACTGAAAGTCACTGAGACTTGGTGGGGTTTTACATGTGCATCTTCCTGACAATGCAGGATAAATAACAACCTGCTGTCTCTGTCTAATCTATCTATCTATATTTTTATCTATCTGAGTACATTGTGCTCTTGCCCTTCCCTCAAGGAGCTCAGAGAGACATACATGTTTCTCCCTACCTTATTTCATTCCCACAATAACTCTGTGAGGCAGACAACGCTAAAACAGAGGGAAAGAGCCTAAAGTTGCCCAGTTTGCTTTATGGTACAGTAGAAATTTGATCTCAAGCTGAAATCCTAAGAACTCTTTCCTGGGAGTAAGAATCATCGAATAAGGTGGCTGGAAGGTTGGGGGCAGGGACAAAGGAGCACACTTGAGATGTCACTGACACCTCTGACATCACTGTGTCACTTCCAGGTACAACCTGTAAGTGACAAAGGATAGCTCTAGGAATTGCCAGAAAGTCTGTGGTAAAACCATAGAGTTTACAGTGATTCTTAGAGCTCCCCTTTATCACTTCTGGTTGTATCCATGAGTGATGTAGCAATGTCAGTGACAATTGTTGTTGTTTTAATTTCATTTTTACCTTTTATGATTAAGGGCCTTAGCTCTGAGAAGACCTGCTTAGGATTGCTCCCTCGGTCTCCCAGATCCCAGTTCACCCAATACCACATTATCTCTCTCTATATATTGTATTGTGTTGGTGGCAATGAGGCCACTCACACTGATGGGGTGACGTGGTGAGATGCATAGAATACTCATGAATCTTTTAATTGTTCAGCAGTGGCAGTAAAATGTTTGAAATTCCGTTTCTATGGAGAAAGAGCAAATTGTCTATGTTTCTTGGATTAAATCCTCAAGCAATCCCTAGGGCAAGAAAAGCTTTGTGGGAAGAAGATGAGAAGAGAGCCAAGAATTTAGGGAAAGCAAGATGTTTGAAGGAAAAGGGACGAAGCAGCCTGACAAACAGAAACATGGAGAAGAGACAGGTGGGAGGCCTGAAGTGATGAGAAATGGAGGTTAATGGAAGCAGGGCATTACACAACCACTTTCTTTCTCTCAGTTATATTTTGCTTTTAACACTTTTCTTCTTTCCCCCTCTGAGTAGATTGCTGCCATCAGGAATTATATTCCAAAATAATTTAAATTTCCCCATTAATAACATGCCCAAGTGCCCAAGGACAGGAATGGGATACGGGAATAACCAGGGGTCATTTCGCAGAAAAAGAACTGGAGGAACTCATTAGCATAATTAATTAGCATAACTCATTAGCATATGCCATGCCCTTTGACATCACCAGAAGTGTGTCATTAGTATGACTCAGAGGAGTTAGCCGTGTTAGTCTGTGGTAGGAAAATCAAAAAGAGTCCAGTAGCACCTTTAAGACTAACCAATTTTATTGTAGCATAAGCTTTCGAGAATCAAGTTCTCTTCGTCAGATGCATGGTACAGAAACTGGTCAAATATAGAAGAGGAGGGAGGAGGACGGGAGGAGAGAGAAGAGGCAATTAGGGGGGGAGAGGGAGGGTGCAACCAAAACATTCCTTTGCTAGTTATCGAAGGCTTATACTGCATTGGAATTGGTTTTGCTGCTACAAACTAACAGGGCAAACTCCAACTGACCCCAACGCCAAAAGGAGATGTTTACATTTACTAGCAAAGGAATGTTTTGGTTGCACCCTCCCTCTCACGCCCTAATTGCCTCTTCTCTCTCCTCCCCTCCTCCTCCCTCCTCTTCTATATTTGACCAGTTTCTGTACCATGCATCTGACGAAGAGAACTTGATTCTCGAAAGCTTATGCTACAATAAAATTGGTTAGTCTTAAAGGTGCTACTGGACTCTTTTTGATTAGTATGGCTGATTTGCATATGCCACACCCCCTGACATCACCTATCCTGGCTGTTTTGGGCCCAATCCTGGCCATTCAAGGCTGAAATTGGGCCCAAAATGGCAAAAAGGGACTGAAAATGGCTGAAAAGGGGCCCAAAATGGGCAGGATCGGGCCGCTGCTGAGTGGGAGAGTGATCCACCACCCGTCAGAGGCCCGATCTGGGCTGTTTCAACTCCAGTCCAGGCCTAAATGGGCCCAAATGGCCGAGTCAGGTGGGCAGGGCTACCTGACATGTGACCTCTTTGGAGAACTGCCAGAACTGCGTTCCCTCTCGAAATGAGCCCTAGGAATAACAGATAATCTGGGAGAAACAAAAAAAAAAACTTTAATTTTTACAAGAAGCATATTGGTTTCATATTATTTCTTAAGCATGATGGTTTCAAAAAGTGTTATCTGTTCTTAAAGTTACTTTACTTAGGCACAGTAACACAGATCTTCATAAACTTTTCCTCTCAGGCTGCGTACACAGTTTGCCTGCTTCAGATATCAGTTTCTCACTCAAATACACATAGATTTTTTTCTCAGGCTCACACAGTTTGCCGCTCTTGCCCTGTGTTACCTGAAGTGGTCTCTTTGCATAAATATGATTTATGGGGGAATTAGCTAGCAAGGAAGATGGCTATATGAGAGGCAGTAACTGGAATTGAATCACCTGTGTCCACGGGGTCCCAATCCCAATAAGCTAAGTGAGTCTGGTGCTTCAAATATAAACAATAACTTTTATTAAAGAAACAGGACTTCATGCACATACCCGCCAATTACTGGGGAAAATAATCACACACACACAAAGAGAAAGTCCTAGGAAATATAGCCAGAGGTGTGGGAATAGAGATAGAGGGAGTAAGTATATCTACCTATCCTGGAGAAGGGGTCTAGTCCATGGAGGAAGAAAGTAGCTTCGAACACCAGCATCCTCAGCCAAGAGAGCAAAAGGCTTAGGGAAGTGACTCTAAGGGAGAAGCCAGCAGGCTTGCATGATTTGAATGAGGCCAGGGCCTACCTTTATAGGTAAAATGTGCCCGGAGGTGGAGGAGAGTCCTCCTAGCAGTTAGGACAAAGACTCCAATGGTTAGTTCCTGGGTTGGACAAAAGGTTTGATGGTTCTGGTCGATGGCTGCTAGGGTGTGTGAAAGCAAATGCAAAGCATGTTCCAGCGCTTGCACAACGGAATAGTTTTCTGATGAAGTACACCAGAGGTAGGTTAAGTGTTTTTAGGGAGGAGAAGCATTGTGCCAGGAATGGCTGTACGTACTTACGAATGCCTATTGATCAATTCCTCAATCACAGACAGGAGATCTCATTACAAAGGGAGGGAAAGGAATGTGCTAAGTGGGGATGACTCTGCGAGACCTTTATCGCTCTGGACCTTCCGGAGCTTGGGAGGATAGCAAGACCAGTTGCATCACAATACCTCTGCATTCCAATGCGGCATTCCTTACATGCCTGGTTCTCCAGGACGGGATCTGACAACACCAAGAGCTCTCTGGTGGCCATGCTGCAGCCATTTTAAACTCCAGAGGTTTGTACACTTTTAATATCATGAGCAATCATATAAAAACTGCTATTAAAATGGCGGAGGCTGGGCTCACTGCTTACAGTTGTTCTTTCACAAACATACACAGTTCAGGCTTCCACACAGGTTATATTTCTCTCAGAAATGTTCTAACACTCTCAGACTGCATACAGCTTTGCCTACTTTCCCCAGACTCAATCTTTTCTCTCTCCTCTCAGTCTAAAAACTGCAGTTCGCCCACACTTTCAGTCGTCAAGCAGTCATCTCACTCCCTCACCCCTCTCTTTCACCCCACTCTTCATGTGTACAACACCAAGCATTTAAAGACACACACACACATTTGAAATAATTTCATAGGGACTCTGAAGAAACCACACAGATTTACAGGCCAGGAGAGCATGGAGGGACAGTCATGCCAAGAAACAGCCTAATCCAAAGAAGTGGGACCAAGCACAGTACACTGAAAAATGCTGGGTGGTTAAAATGGAGCGTGAAGAAATGCAGACGCTATCTAGATTTGGGATTACCAGCTCGTTCTTTGGCTGCAGACCTGTAGACCCTCATGCTCAGTCATTGCTATCTTGGGAAATTTCCTAGCAGTGGAAAAGAAACTCTTTGCTTTGCTTTCAAGCTCCACTTCAAAGGAGACTTGTAGAAGAGTGCAAGGCCTCCAGGAAAGCCCTGTTGGTGCATTTGTTCTCTGCGAGAGACCAGGCAAGAGCACCTGCCTACTAAGTCATCAAAAGCACTCAGCCAGCCACGGAGTTGGCCTTGGAAGGTCTTCCCGCACGAAGCAGCAAAGTCATCAAGAGAGCTCATCACACACCTCCTCATTTCCCACTGGTAATCATGACCCTGACAGGCTGAATATTTAAGAGGCTGTCCATTTCCCATCGCAACCCTCTTTAAAAACTCTCCGGGGTCTTTAATCGCAGTGATTGACTTAACGGCCCTTGCCAAGTCATTTTCATCCTTGACCCGTACCCAGGGGATCAATAGACTTTTTGTTGGCCAGGCCAAAAGCAAGAGGCAACGCCTGTGTCTGCCAAGTATTTTAGAAAGATAATATAGCCCATCACTTGCACTCCCAATCTCCTTAAATAAAGATTTCTGGACAGGCATGCTGTGACAGGGTTGAGCAGAGAGAGGAGAAGTTTCCTAAGAAGATCCAAAAGCCCATTCTTGCACACATATATATATGTGTGTATAAATATATGTGTGTGTAAAAATATATATATATTTTTAAGGATATTTTTTTTAAAAAGCTTTATAATGCCCAGAGTGATTGCTAATAATCACACTTGGAGAAAGAATCACAGTGGATTCAGGAGAAATAAAAGGAAACACTTCTTCACTCAGATGGTTTCAGGTGGGTAGCCATGTTGGTCTGTAGTAGAACAGCACCTTAAAGACCAACTATTATTTATTTATTTATTTATTTATTTATTTATTTAATCAAATGTGTATCCCACTCTCCCCGTAAACAGGCTCAGGGTGCCTAACAACAAAAGAAAACATTATATATTAGCTCCATACGTGTGTGCATGTCATGCCCTCATGTCATAGCTGACTTATGGTGAACCCTGGTAGGGTTTTCATGGCAAGAGACTATCAGAGGTGGTTTGCCATTGCCTGCCTCTGCAACCCTGGTCTTCGTTGGAGGTCTCCCATCCAATTACTATCCAAGGCTGACCCTGCTTAGCTTCTGAGATCTAACAAGATTAGGCTCACTTGGGCTATAGCCCCATATTCAAATATCTAAAAGCAATATTTAAAAGCTAAATACAGTACAAAATACAAAGACTTGAGCCATGAATAATACAGGCTACAATAAACGGATATGGCTGTGGTATGAGCTTTTGAGGGTATGAGCTTTTGAGATATCTCTGACAAAGAGAGCTTTGATTCTAGAAAGCTTGTGCCCTGGGAATCTGGTTTGTCTTTAAGGTGCTCCTGGAGCCACATCTTGCACTTCATCACCCAGTAATTGCTTTACGGTTTTCCTGGCCAGTGGACAGAGAGATGGCCACTAGCACAGAGGGCTTTAAAAGGGGATTGCACATATTCAAGGAGGATAGGTCCATTGGTGGCCACGGTGACTAAAGATAACTTCCACATCTAGAGGCAGTGCTAAGAGGCAGCATCAAGGGAAGGCCTCGGCCAATATGCCTTGTTTGTCGGTCCTCCAGGGCAACTGCTTGGCCACTGTGTGAAACAGGATGTTGGACTAGATGGACCATGAGTCTGGTCTGATAGGGCACTTCTTATGTCTGACCTTTCTTTCTTCTGCCCACTGAAGGACGTGCTAGAATTAGCCATGATAAAGTAGAAGCAGATCAAGCGATGTTCTTCCCATTCCTATTGCCAGACTATGGATGATAGGATATGGTAGACAGGTCCCTGCACCATTGCAACGAGAAGTCCAAGCTCTTGGTTAAATGGTTTTATTCAGAAATCAAATCATTTCCATATGTATGTCCGTAGGATTACTCAGAAGCAGAAAAGCATCTAGGCAATACACGTTCCTTGACAGGAATAGGAACTTGAAGAAAGTACATCTCTAAAAACCCAATCACTCTCCACCCCCAACAAAACCACAGGTTTATGCGGGAAACATTCTGGGATCTTCTTCAAGGGTTTATACATCAGCCTAGACAGGACAAAAGGCATATGATTAAACTGCAACATTTCAGACAGTGCAAGGTTGCTCCTTGAAGCTTCAAAGGGGATGACAGGAGGAAAAAGATAAGCCAGCTGCGTTCTCAGGATGCTTGTGAAATGAAAGTGATGGTTATGGTATTTGCAAAATGACATTAAGGTACAGCATTAGCAATGGATCATAGCAACAATACAGAATGAAACAATGGTTCAGTATTAGCATTGGCATCGATGGGCCTCTGACTTGACACCTATAACACATTGGGGCAACAGCTTATGCAACTCACTGCACTGGCAGAAACATAAACTTGAGCATAACACGGCACAAGCTTATGCATTTGCAGAACAGCCCTAGCAGCTCACGGTTCCTTCTGCTCATGGCCCTTTGAGTCCAGCCTACAGCAGCTTTTCTGACACTAGATGTGCTAAGTCCAACACTTCAGTAGTCCCTATCACCCCATCTGGGAGCATATTTGATAGTCCTCATATCTTGATAGACCTGCGTCTATCGGTCAGGCACACAGAGCAGGGAGTTCTGTATGTTTGGGGGGCAGGTTTTCAGGATCTGTTAAAATTATAAATTAAAACTTAGACCCCCAAATGGCTTGACAGGCTTCCTAAAGGCCTTTTCAGAAGCCCTGTGCATTCATAATCAAGGGCAGGTTTTCTCCGGACAAGTCATGCTGGAAGCGAAGCAAAAGTTGAGAAGTACAGTTCCAAACCCAACTACCGTGGCATGATCCTGGCTATCACTATCAAGAGATAAGGTGATGGAGAAAAGCTTGGCCTCCTGGTGTTCTGGCTGGCATGTGGTTGCAAGTAACCCGGGAAGCCTTGACCAGAAATGGTGGACTTTTCTCTTTGGGGATACGAGAGACTCACAATCAGGTCCCTGTAAGACTAACAAAATTTGTGGGAGGGTATGAGCTTTTGTGAGCCAGAGCTGTGAGCGAGAGTCCAGTAGCACCTATAAGACTCACAAAATTTGTGATAGGGTATGAACTGTCATGAGCTACAGCTCACGGCTGTGGCTCATGAAAGTTCAAACCCTACCACAAGTTTTGTGATTCTTATAGGTACTACTGGACTCTTGCTCTTTTCTGCTGCTACAGACAGACTAAAACAGCTACCCATCTTGATCAATCAGGTCCCTGACAGTTTGGGAAGTCCTCAAACAAGATGTTTTCTCCACTATTATGGTACATGATTACAGCTGCAAGACTGCTGTATGCGCAATATTGGAAGCAAGATAAGATACCAGAAATTGATGAATGGATACAAAAACTTCTGCACATGGTGGAAATGGACAAACCAACTAGAAAGCTAAAAGAACAAAGTTTAAATGGTTTTTTTGATGGTCTGGAAAAAATTTAAAGATCATTTGGAAAAGAACTGGGACGTAAAGAACCAACTGTGGTCCATGGACAAGTTTTGACGAGCATTATGTAACTTGTTGAATTTTATATTGACTGTAACTTTAGCTTAGAAGAGTATGAGAAATAATAGAACTAGAGGGAATACTGGGTGAACTAAAGGGTAGAAGTGCTGTTGGAGGTCAGAAGGGAGGGGAGGGGAAGGGTGGGTTGGGATGAAATATGTATTTTGTAGGAGAAAGAGATATTGAAGTGATTATGTTTTTCAACCTATCCAATAAAAATGTTTAAAAAGAAAAGAAAAAAAAGCAGTATGTTCTCTCTAAGTATACCTTCATGTACCTTGCCCACGTGTACCTGTACAATATTGCATTTTATCATATACTATTTAACATTATATGGCACTTAATATCTGAAAGAGGTATATGTGCCGAGGGGCTCTCTTTTGTCCCTGGTGCCCTTCAGTGCCCATACCAGTGCGGAAAGGGGAAGCTGACCCCCTTAGGGTCCTTTTGCCCAGATTTTTCATTGTGAAAAACAAGTCATTTCTTTCACATACCGACACGCACATAGCATTCTGCTTATTTAGGATTGCTCACTTTTCAGCCAGCAGCTTTATCTGCAGACATTAGTAGGTGATACTAGTTATAATACATCATGACAAAACTCACCTAACAGGTTTATGCAAATCTGGTTGCTCTTCAAGGCGCAAGAGTAGAGGAAAGTTTTTCCTACCAGTCATACAATGACTCTAATTCAGGGCAAAGTAATCCTGTTCGAATTTGGTGAACGCTGGCCATCCTGGTTATTTTGATTAAAACTAAATTTCATTCTACTGATTGATATAACTGATTGATACATGGGGAGAGGTTGTAGCTCAGTGGTGGATCATCCGCTTGGCCTGAAGAAGGTCCCAGGTTCAAATCCCCAGCATTGCCAATAAAGATCATGTTGTAGGTGATGTGAAAGACCTCTGCTTGAGACCCTGGAGAGCTGCTGCCACTCAGAACGGGCGATGCTGACCTTGATAGACTGATGGATCTGTTCAGACAGCTTCTTGGGTTCATTTTTTAAGCTTCTACATTGTCTTTAAGATTTTCTGATTCTGTACTGACTGAGGATGAAGGCCTCTGGCCTCCTCGCTCCAAAAATGGCTGGCAATGGCCCTTTTTGGTATGCGTTAACGCATCAGAAGTTTCACAGCATCCACAGGTATTGTGGTAAGCAGTCTTAAGAGCTGCTGTGTGAGTGCCCAGTGGGAATCAATTCCAATGCCCCGGCATGTGAACCTGCAGAAGACAGGTATGCATGTGCTTAGGCTCCCCCCCCCCCCCGCCCCGTGTACATGTCAGTGCTGCATGGAAGAGCTGTGTGAGTCCAACAAGGTCGCTCAAAGGGTGGCATAATTATTTGTCATATATATTTAGGATTATTTTCCATTTTTACTGAATCTGCTCCTTTGTAATGGAAAGCATACAGACAGTTTTCCAGTGAGGAAATTAGTAATGGGAAAATCTGCTCATGTTCTCTGTGCCAAATGGTGGTTAAAGGCACAAGAAGAAGCCCCCCCCCCAAATGAAGCAGACATATAACTGACCCACACTAAGATGGGGACATTTATAAAGTGAGTCTCCTTTAAATATATAAGAGGACCCATCTTAAGCCAATGGGATAAGAAGGGCAATAAATCTGTTGCATGTTTTATCCCAGCCTAAACTGGATAGCCCAGGAGAGCCTGATCTCATCAGATCTCAGAAGCTAAGCAGGGTCGGCCTTGGTTACTAATTGGATGGGAGACCTCCAATGAAGACCAGGGTTGCAGAGGCAGGCAATGGCAAACCACCTCTGTTAGCCTCTGGCCTTGAAAACCCCAGCAGGGGTCGCCACAAGCCAGCTATGGTTTGAGGGCAGAATTTAATTTCATTTCCTCCAAGAAACTAGGGATGGTATGCATGGTTCTTCTGTCCACCTTTCTCTCTTCCTCACAACAACCCCACTAAGTATATTAGGCTGAGAGAGAGATTGCCTGGTTCAAAGTCACCCTGTGAGGATTCGAACCCAGACCTCCTCAGTCCCAATCCCACAGGCCTATCCCTCGCCAGCTCTCCTAAAACATGAAGAAACCCCTTTCCCCAAACTGAGCCGCCTTCATCCCTACGATATTTCTCCTGCTCCACTTTATCCATCTTCCAAACACGATTCTTAGAGGCGCCCTATAGGAACCCCTTGTCTCTAACACGTCGCCTGTTTTACTCGCAGCCCAGCAGAGCGGGTCTACTACCGTCATGCTCTGGCGGAGGAAATCCTCCTACCCCAAAGGAGGCATCTAACTCACTCCATGCCAGCCACTCTAGTATAGGAAATAACGAACAGAGAGAGCGAGCCTGGGGGTCTTTCGAGAAGACGCACATAAAGCAATGACGTCTCCCGATTAGCACACCGAAGGCAATCTTGCAGTCTTTCTTTCTCACACGTGTGCACACCGCATCCCTTGTTCCGGATCTTGGTCCGTTTCATCGTTCGTCTCAAGCACGAAGCAGGTGCAAAGCAAACGGGATGCGGATTTTCAAGACCGCCCGCTCCCCCCCCCCCCCCAGCCCTTGACAGTCGCTTTTCCTACTGGAGGAAGCAGAGCCGTGAAAAGAAATCTGATTTTTTAAAACAACAAAAACAAACGAAACAAAAACGTGGCTGTCTGTGTGTCCTGGAGAGCAACTACCCCCCCCACCAGCCCTAGCCCCCGTATACAAATGACAAACAAATGACAAACAAATGCCTGCGGTCCGAGGGCGACCGGTAGATGGCGCACGTGTTCTTTCCTTGCTCGGGCTTAACCCTTTCTAGTTAGGCACCGCTTTGCATTTTGTGCAGTAGGTTGGTGGAGTGTGTGTTTTAAAGACACCCCCCCCCCAACACATACCATTTACATCTTTGTGGGCTACTTGCAAAATTACGACAAACATCCCTGCGATCTTTGCATCTAGACATCGAGAGGGTCGAGAGAAGAGCCGTGGGAAGAAAAAACACAAGGAGATCCCGAAAGCAACAGTGGCCTTGGGGAGGGGACCGAGGGCAACTAGGAAAGATAAGGGTTTTGTTTTTTGTTTTTGTTTTTTAATGCAAAATTTAGGCTGAACTGGCTGGCCGTGGAACCACTCTGCGCCCTGCAACAGCTGCTCGGGCAAGCGATCGGATCCAAAAGGAATCCCGCCACTCCGAGAGCAAATGACATGTGCTTGGGAACGGGGAAAAGCTGTACACGCGCAGTGTGCGATCACACCGCTTGAACACTCCGAGGCGGAGATTCTTCAAAGCGTCGCCGGCTTCTCTCTTCTCCCCATCCTCCGTACTGAGATGGAGAACCCGCCGAATTAGCTGGTGGCTGTTTCTTCGGGGCTGTTGTGCATTTTTAAATTATTTCTTTAGACCTGATTTTCCTAAGGGGAAAAAGAGGTGGGGGGGAATCCCATCTCCACCCCCAAAGTACTGTTCTGAAAAGAGGCGAGAGAAGGAAGGAAGGAAGGAAGGAAGGAAGGAAGGAAGGAAGGAAGGAAGGAAGGAAGGAAGGAAGAGCCTGGATAGCAGCGGATGCTAGAGCCTGCGCGTCTGGTCAATTTCGCGACGCGTCTGGTCAATTTCAAGGAGCGGCTCTCGGGCTTTGGGGATTTGAACCGGGGGAGAGGAGAGCGCGCGACGGCGGCTGGTGGCGAGCCTCGGGCTGGCTCGGCTGGCGGCAGGCAGCCGGGAAGCGGCCCCTTTTCCCGCCCGCTCGCTTGAGCCGACAGCCTCGCTGCCCCCGTCGGAGAGATGGTTGAGTCCTCCTCGTCAAGGTTGCCGTGGTATCCCAGAAACACCGTTCACTCGGAGCTGTGACCGCGCACCATCAACACACACACACACACACACACACAGGCGCGCACACACACTCCACAGCTCCGCACAAACTCCTCCACTGCGCCTTGGACCGAGCCGGGGAGGAGGAAGGCAAGGAGGGGAGGGGGGGGCAGAGGCCAGGCAGGAAGATCCGAATTGGGGGGCGGGGGGAGCTCGCTCCGCTCTCGCCCAGCAAAAAAGATGCAAAGGAGCTGCCTCTACTGCAAAGGGACCACCTGGCCGAAGGGAGCCGCCGCCGCAGATCTGGGGCGAAGGGGATGTGGGGCATGCCAGCGCCCGGACTTGCGCACCCTGGGCAAGATCATGGGAATTAAAAGTGGATTTACCTTGGGGAATCTCGTCTTTTTTTGGATGGTGTCCTGCGTGAAAGGTAAGGATGCGGGGCAAAAAGGGTGCACAGCCCCCCCCCCTTCTCCGGGGGAAGGAACATTAATGGGGGGGAGGGGGGAGAGAGAAAATAGAAGGGGTGTGGGGGGGCATTTCGGTTTCGAAGAGGCGCCTCGTCAGCTTTGCCCTTTCTCAAGGTTTGGGGGCTTGTGGTTCTTACGGTTCCGAATTGGATCTCCGCAAAGGAGCTGGTGGGGGCCGCTTCTCCAAAAAGCGATCGATGGAGAGAGAGGGGTGGAGAGGGCGGGGGGGGGGCTTGTTTCCCCAAAGAAGGATCCCGGGCGCTCGCTCTCTTTTCCATCTGCGATAGGAAATGCAATTCGCTTGCCAAGGCTGGCGTTCAATGCAGTGACTGAAACTGGTGCCCAATAAATATTCTCGCAGTATGCTCCATCCGAGACGTGAGTTGGGTTTCACCAGCCCTTTAGCGAGCGGATATTCCGGCAGAATTGCCGCCGGAGGATTCCTCCTTTTTGTGTGTGTGTGTGACTATATTTAAAGAGGGGAGGGGAGGTGCGAGATGAAGAGAGCGACGGGAGATTGTGGCTTTTTAAATCTCCTGCTTGGAGATTTCTGGGCTGAGAAACACCTCGATGTGCCCTGGGAGAGGGGACTGAATAGGGGACACGCAACACACACGAACACACACACGGTTCGTAAGGAAAGTTCGGAGAGGCGTTGGGAAAGCTCCGCTCCCCCCCCTACAGGGTTTGGGGCTTGGAGTGGCGGGCGCGCGCCTTTGGGGGACTCAGTCACGTCCCCCCCCCCCAATTCCATTCGCATCTCTAGTAGGCAAGAAGGGGGGGGAATTCCCGCCCCTTGCTGGGTGGGGGCATTGATGAATGGAGGTGGGCGGCCGAAGGTTGTGGCGAGCCGTCGGCTGGGCAGGTGCGCGGGTGTGGAGCGTGGAAGAGAAATCCCCCCCCCCCAGGGGCTTGAGGATGGAGAGATGGATGCCCACTTGAGGATGGAGGCAGGACGCGCGGCTCTTTCCGTCTTGTGCCCAAAGAGCCGAGGAAGAGGCCCCCTGCGCGCGATCCCCTCCCCAGGGTCTCTCTCCGGGGAAGAGGGAGCTCTCCGGGCGAGTTGCGCGACTCTCGAGTTCCGTCCCCCCGGGAGGGCTCGGGCTTTTCTTTTGAAAAGGCGCCGCTGCCGCCTCCCGCTTCTTCCTCCTCTTCCCCGAGCGATCGCGCCGGGCTTGCCTATGAAGCGCCCGATTGTCTTCCCTCCGCAGCTGGTTCGGTCCCTCTCGGAGGCGGGCGGGCGGGCGAGGGATTGACTTCATGCCGCTGCCTCCAGCCGGCCCGGGGAGGGGACATGTCTGGCATGTTAATGCGCCCTGTAATTACCGAAAGCCGCTCCGGGCGTTGGGTGGCCACTGACGCAATCTGCGCCGCCGGCCTTTGGCCCGATTTCTCCGGGGGAAGCGAGTCGGCCAGGAGAGCGGGGGGCCGTCGGGCGGGAGGGGGGCGCGGAGGTGTGTGGGGCCGGCCCTGGGCCAAGCTCGAGGAGAACCCGTCTTTTTCTCCGCCTCCCTCCTTCCACACACGCGCGCCCAGCTCCCGCTTCTCCCGATCCCTGTGCGTGACTTGCTTGCTAGAATGACACACAACGCAGCTACACAAACAGCGTGCGAGGGTCGGGGAAACGCACACGCTGTCGCTTCGGTGGAGGGATGCTCTGACTCTGATGGATGTCTCGTGTGTGTGTGTGTGTGTGTGTGTGTGTGTGTGTGTGTGTGTGTGTGTGTGTGTGTGTGTGTGTGTTAAAAAAAAGGGGGACATGGAGGGAGCCTTGCCTTGTACCTAAGGATCGCGGGGAGGCAGCATCCCACAGAAATTAAAGGCATAAGTGAATTTTCCTGTGCTACACACACATAGACAACCTCCCACCCCCTCCCAGTGCTCTTGACTCACGTGTGATGGGGAAGGTGATTGAATGGAAATTACTTGTTGAACCCAAGTGGGAAGGGAGGGGGGGAGAGCAAAGAGGCTGAAGAGAGAGGAGAAGGGCGGGTGGGTGCTGCACCTGTTGCTGGAAACCCCAAGACTACGAGACCTCCGCTTGATTTGTGTGAGAGGCCATCACAGATCTGACCCCAGGAGCAGAACTTTCCCCTGTGCCACTCAAACACTCCCCCATGAACTCAATTCACACATTTCTAGTGGTGAGCCCATACGTGTGAACCCTTAGGCAACCCAGGTCCAACCATGTGTGAGGTAATGGCAGCTCAGCAAAGACTTGGGTAGAAAGTTAAAATAGTCTCGAAAACAAAGGGGGTCAAACTTAGCTGAGATGGTCACTTTCAGCCTAGAGGCCTGTGTGTTTTTGAGAGGGGGGGGTGAAGAGAGAAAGGATGGCAGGGGGGTTGCTGTGCCTGTTCAGGAAGACGGGCTGAAACTAGGGGCAGGTACTACCCATTTACTCGTGCTGTGCAATCAAATCCTAAACATGTTTACCTAGAGGTACTTTATTTCAAAGTAAAATACATACATGATTTTTGTTGGTCTATTTCTTTTATGAAACATAGGAAGAAATGGTTACGGACTTTTTTGTAGAAAGTCAGGGGATAGTGCTATGTGTTGCCTGATAAGGAGGGGGGCAAGCTTGGTTTAAGAAAGTCTCAGGGAGGGACAGCGAAATAACGAACATGTGGAACAGACATTAACTCTTATTAAACGCCCCCCCACACACACACACACCACCACCACCAATGGCTGGTATCCGTAAAAAATTGTAGATTGTGTTGGGGATTCAAGGCTTAGACATCTCATTGTGTGACAGGGATTTGGCTCTGGTGACTAGTATTCATCTCTCAGGCTATGCTAGAGCTACTGTAGCTCAGCGGTAGGGTACACGTTTTATATGCAGAAGGTTCAAATCTCCAGTTAATAGGATCACACGTCTTGTGATAGGCCCTTCTCTGTGACTCGGAAGAGCTGCTGCCAGCCATAAAAGATGATACCGACTTAGATGGATGAATGGCCTTGATGTCGAGCAGTTTTCTATGCTCACTGCAAACTGATGTCGGGTTTGTATCCAAAGTCCAGCGGCACGTCGAAGACGAGCAAAATTTATTCCATCATAAGCATTTGTGAGTCTGCTGTGTTGATAGTTCTCCATTAAAGATTCCTATCCCTCCCCAAAAGGCTCCAGTTCCCTGAGTAGTGACGATAAGGCTGAGCGGGTAGATACGGTCTGCCACTTGTTTGTTTTTTATTCCTCCTAACGTATCTTGGGGGTTCAATACAAGTGTTTGCTTGCTCTAACAACTGACATGTGTTCTGTTGTTGACAACCAGGGGCAGTGGACTGCACCTTGGGATTGTAAGGGCTATTTGGGTCCCCACAAACTACCGCTAAGTTTCCTGAGCTACGTGGTAATTCAACAGTACAGCCATGTTGCAGCATCTGGGTCTTTATACATTGTAGCTGTGATCGTATTCCTAGTGTTTACTATGAAGTCCCTGCTATCTGAAACAGGTGACCTTTTAGAAGCTTGATTTATGTACTTACAATGTCAACAAAACCTCTAGTTGCACTTCATATTCCCAGATAACCCGGTACTGGAAACTGAAAAACAAAGTGAAAAGACGATAGTTCTGTAAGAACTGTTTGCCAAAGCTATTGCCCGTATTCTTTCTCTTTCAAAAGCCTTGCAGGCCCCTTTTAAAGCCTCGCGGAGAAAGGCAGTAGCGGAGTATGTATTTTGCATGTGGAAGATCTGGGGTCCAATTCCTAGCATTTCCAGTTCAAAAGATCTTAGGCAACAGATACTAGAAAATAACTCTGATGGAGAGATACTAGCTTCTCCGGTACTGGATAAGACAGACCCCTGTTTGGATCTGTATGAAGTAGTTTCCTGTGTTCCCCTTGCAAAACCCATCTGTCACAATTAAACACCATTGATTTTATTTTTTAATTATGTTCCTTATAGTCCACCTTTCTTGCTGAGACTTAAGGTGGATTACAATATAAACATGCGGAACATTCAATAAGCAATGCAGTTGGGTATGGAATGCAGAGATTTAAAAACAAGCAGGGATCCAAATCAGAGTGGAAGCAATACTGAAGCGGAACATAAGCAATTCAAACCCTGACATGATAAACAACACAGAAACTACCTAGTGGGACTGTACTTATGGCAACAGGCAGTAAATAGTAGTATACTCTATAGTCTCTATCCCTTCACCAATGCATCTCGTTGAAACCACTGCCTTAGACTACAGCCCTCTTTTCTATATGTATGTTCCTCCTTCTAGAAGTTTCCTATATCCGTCTGAATTGACAGGTATGTCTTTCAATACAGTTACTGCATTTTACAAGTTGAACTGAAGCAAGAGGCCTATCTACATTGTAGGCTAAATCTGGTCTAATAGTCCCTCCCTCTGACCTGGCAGTTGTCGTTTTATGTGGGCAGATCTAAGGATCTCTAAACAGATTCTCATGGTTTGATGACAGATTCCCTGTCACCAAACCATGATTCCCAGGTTTTCTATAGTGGCTCAAGTGGTATGAAAACAATGTGTGCTAGTAATGAAGAATTGTGTTTTTGGAACCACAGAGTGTATGGAACTGAAATTTGAGTGCAAAAATCAATTTCTGCTTGGCTCAGATTTCTGCGGGGATATCTTCAAGCCCTTGGGTGGTGGTGATGATGGCATTTGGGAATTGATTCTGCCAAACACTAGTTACCCCTTTCATTTAGGGGGTGTGGGAGGGGTCTGGAGAATCCCACCAATCAAACATATCACAAGCATCGTTTTGAATGCTACTCAGTGATATTTAAAACATGATTTTAACAGGTAGCACCTTACATTAATGGTGGGATCTGCATTTGCAGTTCGCCTCATCAGTCATTCTAAACTTTAAAATATTCTACAGCAGGATACTAGAAGAATTTGTCTCTATGCATGTGTGGGGAAGAGGGCACATCAACCCACAACTACGTAGACACATCCGTATGCATATTTTATGTCTACCTCCAGTGCCTTGAAGCCTGATCAGCTTCAGTCCTGTTTCAGTGGCATGACAGTGAGAAGAGCTGTTACCCAAAAATGTCAATCAGTGTGGGTGCAGAAGGATTAAAAAGAATATTATATATGTCAGAAATGCTAACATGGGAGGGAGGGCAGTAAAAGTCAGAGGAAAGAAAGGGAGGGAACAAACTTGGGTGAATAGGACTTCTTCCTGCAAATTAATGCAAAATTCTGTTTCGAAAGAAAGATGATGCAGTTAGTGAACCAGCCAATCTATGGTCCAAGCACAGAATTTGTAACCCCAAAATGGTACCTGAAAGATACGTAAGTGACTATACCTAGGCATATGTTCCTGCACTCCTTCAGGACTTCTCTTTGGATCAGTATAATGCTAATTGCATTGTGGAGAGGTGTTCAATCAGTTTTCATATTGCCTTTACCTGATTCAACTTATATGTAAGAATGGATGAACATATGCAATATAAACAACAGAGAGGGTTGAGGAGATGGAGGCAAGCTTCTGGAAAACTTCTCAAGGTAATCCATGAGATTCCTTCTTTTACATTCCTGAAGGATACACAAAGAGCAGTTATAACAGGATAAAATCTAACTGGTGGTAGAAAGTGCTGTCAAGTCATAGCTGACTTATGGTGATACCTGCTGGGGTTTTCAAGGCAAGAGACTAATAGAGGTGGTTTGTCATTGCCTTGATCTTCCTTGTTAATCTACTATCCAATTACTAACCAAGGTCAACCCTGCTTAGCTTCTGAGATCTGACAAGACTGGGTTTGCCTGGCTTATCTAGGTGATGGCAGAATCTAACTAGCTGTCCATCTTTACTTTCTGTCTTAATACCACTTTTTATCAGTCACTCTCAGATTTTCTTCCCTAATGAACTACAGTTTAGGAATATTGGCTGTGGCATTCCTCATGATATGTTGGTGATGTTCTTATTGTACATTTGACATAATGGCATGCAGAGTAAATAGAAACACACAGAGTAACACAGATTGTGTGATCAGGACAAGAGTAAAGGCAAAGAAGAAAAGTAAAAACAGAGTGTGCAAGATCAGAATGGAAACAATCTGAATGCCTTTGCAATCAATGTCTGTGGTATTCAGAAAACAAACATGAAACAGGTTGCACAGTTTTGATGCAAACCTCCCTTAGAAAAATGCACAATTTACAGTGACATCCCAAGCAGAGTTACACTTCAAAGAAAGGTGTGACCCTGCTTTGGTTGCGGCCGTCTTTTCAAGATATTTTCAAGAAATCCAAAAATTTCACAAGATGGAAACAATGTAAATGCTTGATGAAGAGAGTACAATATAGTTCATTTGCTCAGATGTGTCAAAGATGCTGATTTTGAGGTCGCAATTGAAGTTAAAGAACATGTGGTACAGCCCTAGTATAAACCAATTTATTGTTGGGTTGCCTTGCACAAACAAGGATAGAAATTAGATATTCTACTCTGTTTTGCTAAAAATGCAGACAGAAGGGCTTTGGAGAAAAGCAGATCAAGATGAGAACAAGGCATCTCCTAGGAGGGAAATGGATAGAGACCATCGTTGCTGGACACTTTGTTCAGTACATTGATTTCCATGTATACAAAAACACAGTTTTCTCAGTTGCTGTACAACCGATGAGAAGATTTCTGCAAAAAGGAGATGGCATTATCCTAAGGCAGCAATGCAGGACAGTTTCTTGTATACAACCCACCCCCCACAATGATATCCATGTTATTTGTGAGTCTTTGTATCAATGTAGGGTAAGGTTAATTTTGCTAGATGTTGTCCCCATGTAAAATAAGATGCCGGATGAGGTGGTCTATATAGTTTAATCCAATGGAGCCTTTCTCATGTGTGCAAATAGGATTTGTGTTGTTTGATACTGTTAGGGGAGATTTTTGTAATAGTACTCTGCTGTCAATTCATAAGTCCCCTACTACCACTTACCCACATATATTTCAAGACACCAAACACATACACAAAAAAAATTGGTTTATTCTTTATTTAATAATCCGAGACACATTCTCCATTAGAGGGAGACGTGTAAAGACCAGCTATATTGGAGGGTTTTAAATACCCTTAATGCTGTTCGTTTACAGGATAATTGTTAATTGTTTACAGAATAAAAGGTCAAAAGTTAGGATAAAACTCTGTCAAAATGACACATGTTCCAAGAGAAGATAACATGTGACAAGCTTGAATGACAAATGATTTATACCAACATTTGAGAAGCTGGAGCCATTTATCTGACACATTCCTTGGGAAGGAATTCAATCAGGGTTGAAATCTTACTTGTTTAATTAGAATAACCAAAACAAGAAATTGTTTGTACTTTGCTCACTAACTTGTCTCACCCAGAGACAGGATTTTAACACTAGGGTAAGGACTATCTTTACTTATTTACATATTTCTGTGTGCTGGTAGCTTGAATGTATGTTCAGAATAAGATTTTATGAAATGGGTTCTAAACATTCCTTAACAGGTACTTCTAAAATCAATATAGCAACCCGTGGCTGTGCTCCAAATTTCTTTTACCTTCTGCAGATCTATGACTGGTGAAACAACCCAGATTCCTTTTTAATGGCATCTCTTTGTTACCTTTTATCTCACGCATTTCACTTTTATTTTCAAAATGGTTCTACCCAGGCCGTCTGCTTATTCTCTGCCATCTACCCCCCTGAGAGTAATGAAAATATTTGTGCTCAGATTAATTAAACAAATCTTACCCAAAGAATGCCCACTCTGCCATCATATTTTCCTGTTCAGTGTCCATGCAGTCACTGAAATGTGTGTATTTCAACTGTCATTAAACCTCTTCCCCACAAACTTACTAGGAACTGGATCTCATTTTTAAAATGACACACAGAGGTGCAGTTTGGAGGCAGTAAAATGACAGCCCTCCCGTTTTTATTGCTGGAAGGAAGTGATCCGCATTGCTTCCTGGAAAGACTGGCCCCTTGGCAAAGAAGTCATGTTGACTGAACTCAACTCGCGATGAGCAAAGCAGGGAAAGCAATCATTCAAATGCATGCAGTCACACAACAGTGTGTTTAAATGCCCACCGTGATTGTGAGCCAATGTAACATGTACTGCAGTTGCCACAGGATATGAAACTAAGATTCAAAAGAGACTGTGGGGTCAAGAAAACAAACAAAAACAATCCCCCTGCCACACACACTCATTTAAGGTCACCTAATAGGTGATTCATTCTTCAGACTAAATAGTTTGATAAATCATCTGCCTATTGATTTCAATGGGAAACTCTTTAGGACCTTGGACAGCAGATTTGCTACTGCTTGAGAGTGATGTTTGCAGAACTAGGTTTTCCATTGAAATTTCTATCCCGTGTTTTGAAAAGTAAATTCCTAGAGAGACAACTCGCTATAGCAACCATTTAAGTTTACTTTCTAAAAACATTTGAAGCCTTTGAGACTTCAGCATTGCTAAGTACGTTTGTTGACCTGACTGCAAGAAATGCATTTCTCCCATCCTCCCATTGGATAGAATGACAGGACGTGCACTCAGCCCTAAAAGAATGGTAGGCAGGCATTGGTGGCCAACTCAGGCAGCCTCATTCAGGCTAGCCAATCAGATGTGGGTATTCAGTTGCCCATACCTACACTGCCAGCTCTCAGTTGAGACTTTTCTGTACCCACCCTCTTTCTCATTTTGCCATGTGGGGTTAGCTACTATGGGGCTGTTTCCTGCTGTGCAAAGCAGGATTGGGACAATTGAGTGTATAAGCATTTGTTTAATCATCATAACATAATAGCTGGTGTAGTAGATCAGGCCGACGGTCCATTTAGTCCAGCGTCATGTTGCACACAGTGGCCAAAGAGATGCCATGGAAAGCCTACAAGCATGGCATGGAAACTGAAGCTCCCATTTTTGCTTTTTCTGGCAGGGATAGTTAGAGGAGAGGATCAAGGAAAGGGCACTGAGTGCAAAGGAGGCCTTCTCAGAACAGCTTATGAGAGGTGCTGGGTCTGATTGAGGCTGGGTCAGGCACCAGCCAGGGACCTGACTGTTGCCCCACAAAGCTGTTGGGTGCAGTGAAATGGAAAGGTCTCCCTAGAGGTGATTACATTTGACTGTTGTGATCCTTGGGCAGCTTTTAATAACTGCCGTGGAGCTCATCCCATCATCAGTCATTGATATGGGTCGTGGCTCAGTGGTAGCACATCTGCTCTGCATGCGGAAGGTCCCAGGTTTGATCTCCCCCATCTCCAATTAAAAGAAGCAGCTAGAAAGTGATGTAAAATACCTCTGCTTGAGACCCTGTAGAGCCACTGCCAGATTAGATAACACTAATGGTGATAGACCTGTGATACTGTATAAGACAGTTCCAAACGTTCAATAAAGTTGTTGCTGGATTATATTACTATATTCTCTCTCTCTCTCTCTCTCTCTTTTTGGGGGAGGGATACCTCCTTGTTTCTCAAATGGGTACACAGAATACTTTTCTGTATAAAACAATGCACCAAACTTGGCTGCTCTGCAATGACCAGTCAGTCCCTGGAGCCACAATTAGCCTCCACTGGAAAGAACTGAAGTGAGGGAGCCACAACTGAGCGATTCAGAGCCAATAAACGGAACGGAATTTTTGTCATTGAACTCAGGGATATGGACTGCAGCTCATGGTTGGCAACCTGAGCTCATAGCTGGAAATTGGAAGATGTTACATATCCTGCATAAGTATGGGGGCTTGCTAAATATAATGCTGTGGCAATGGAATAATTTTTTATTTAATATCTGTAGGGCCACAGAGTGCCTGCTTTTTTAAAAAGCACATTCTTGGCAGGACATTAGCAAAACTGCTGCCAGGTTTCAACCTGTTTTCAGTGTTTTTTGATTAAAATCTTGGTTATGCAATAAAAATGTTCTGCCTCAAGTAATGAGGCTGCTGTTACACAAAGCTCCTTTAAAGCTTGCATTTAAAATGTTTTTAAGCTTAAATACAGCCCGGAAAACCCACAACAACCACCTTAATTACATTAGCGGAATATACTTCTGCTTCTTACCAGCTCAGAGATACTGAGAATGGGAACCATTTGAGAACTTCAAGGAAAGGGATTAGAACCAGAGAGGAATCCGAGGGAGAGGGGCCAGCACTCTTTTCACTCCGTCATCAACCACTTTTACATTTGTTGCAGGAACAATATAGCTGCACCATGTATGAAACTGTATCATGCTACAGAGAGTGTTGGATTTCCACCATCGAAGTTCAGATTTCTACTTAGCTGCTACTGGCTGCCCTTCGCAAATCACTCTTTGCCTAACTCACCTCTCAGAGCTGTGCTGAAGATGAAGTTTGAGAAACCCTTTGGATGCCACCATGAGCTCCTTAGAGCAAGGACAGGATAAATATGCGATAAAGAAATACATTGAGAAATCAACGTCATCATTCTTTACTCAGCATCTGTGTAGTTAGTGATGAAAAATAATAGTTCCAGAAGGGATGCCGTGTTAGTCTTTCAAAGCAAAATTCAAGAGAAGTCCAGTGGCACCTTAAACATTAACAGTTTTTTTCCCTCCAGACTTAGTATTTGTGATTCAGAGCTGACGTCATCAGACGTACATCCATAAGAGAGATATTTATACTTAAAAGTTACAAGCAACAGAAAGATCAAAAAGAGTCCAGTAGCACCTTTAAGACTAACCAACTTTATTGTAGCATAAGCTTTCGAGAATCACAGTTCTCTTCGTCAGATGCGCATCTGACGAAGAGAACTGTGATTCTTGAAAGCTTATGCTACAATAAAGTTGGTTAGTCTTAAAGGTGCTACTGGACTCTTTTTGATTTTGCTACTACAGACTAACATGGCTAACTCCTCTGCATCTATCAAGCAACAGAAAGATATGCTTGGGGAGAGATTACAAAAAAAGCCTGAATATATAGATGGAGGGATGGAAGCATGGATGGATGCATGGGAAGATAATAGTAATTGTTCTTATATACCGCTCTTCTAGACAGATTAGTGCCTCACCTAGAGCAGTGAACAAGTTAGTGTTATTATTATCCACACAATACAGTGGGGAGCCAGGGCTGAGAGGAATGGTTTACCCCGGGCCACCTACTGAGCTCTTGGCAGTAGTGGGATTCAAACCAGTAGAGTGCTGATTTGCAGCCGAACCACTTAACCACTGTGCCACAGCAGCACCCACGGATGCACGGATGGATGGATGAATGGATACAATGGTTTCAAGCTTTGTATCCCCAATGAACAATTTCCTAAATGACTTGACTATCACAGAATCCCTACGATTTGCAAACGATTCTGAGTCATGTTCTAGGATTCAGGGGGTTGAACCCTACAGCAAAATCTCCATCGATAGAAGTAATTTCTGTCAGTGGAACTGGTATTGCTTGCCTCTCCGCTTTCACTGCAGCCCCAAAGCCCCAGGAACAGCTTGAGGGATGAGCTGGAGGTCTGCAGCAGAAGGGAATTTGTGAAAGTTGTCCCTCCTTTGAGATCCATCCCTACACCTGATCTTTGGCCAGGAAAGTATGGCCCTCACATCTTTTTCTCCTCTGTGGCTACACATTGCAAGGGAAAGTTGGTCATAGCTCTTTACTAGGGAAGCTAGTATTTCATTACTGTTTTGTTCTTTTTTTACCCTGTAAGTTTTCAAGCCATCCGTCTGGAGCAAATCATGTTTTGAAAATCACTGACTGAGAAGTACTCAAGCGTGAAAGGACAAAGAAGAGCTATAACAGATGAGGTATAAAGTCATCCTGAATCAGTGGCATTGTATACCCCCTGCTTCCTACCTCTGGTCATTCATGGGTTCTTGTACATTTGAAGGAATATCTGTACTCAGTCCATCTTTGTATGGTAGGACCAATAGCTTGGGTTGCTTGGAACGTCAAACTGTGAGAACATCAATGCTCATGGAAGCAGATATTTTTCTTCCTTTTTTCCCCTTAGTAGCCCTTGTGTCCTCCCCAGTAGCCAATCCTGGGAGTTGGGGGAAGTCACATGGACAAAATATTATGAGGCTTGGGTGAGGGTGAGAAGGGAAATTCTCTTATCTTCCTCTTCTGCCTACTTCAGACTAGGGGAGAGGGAGATGGGGCTATTTCACCCAATTTCCCTTCCTTGCTGCAGTTCCCTTTACTACTATAGCATTTTGCTCATGAGGCTTCTTGGACTGCTAGCATCAGCTTTGGGGGGCAGAGTATCGGCAAGAGACGGAAAAGACATAAAAGAATGGTGGTTCATAGGATCTATACCAATGGCTCAGCTCGTATTTTAAAAAAGAAAATGAGTAGAGGACATTTAATGCTCCTTGTGTAAGTATGAGTTCTATGATTTCCATTGTCCTTTTGAACTTAAAAAAAATAGTGTGTCATATTTGGAGTTAAAAAATAATTTCCCTCCAGATCAAATTGGCTGGAAATCACTGGATTCGTTTTCAGCGTGGCATTCGGTGCTTTGTTGGCTCACATGCTCAAGTAATCTACAGCCATTTTGCTCTGCAGGTACCTTTTCGAAGCAACTCATCCTCTTTTTACGGCATACATTGCAGGGGGGGAAATGAGAACTGAAGTCAGACTGGTATAAATGGAAGACCTTCCATTGATTCCAGCAGTGCTGAGACCTCACACGTGTCTGAGCATCACCTCTTAAAATTGTTAGCAATCAAGCCAACCATGGAAGACTGCGTGTGAGAGAGCGTGTGCCTGCCTCACGCATTGCTCCTCTATCTGAAAGCAAAGAAAACAAAAATGTTCACTCCATGATGTGCTTCAAAAACATGATATGATCCCTAAAATGTGCATCATCTGAGTTCCAGTTTTCACTTCATAGGCTGAATCCCAAGAAACGGTAGCCATTTCAACACATCTTGGGGGCTTTGTTGACAAAAATAGCTGAAGGGCTGTTTACTGGGGTGTCCATTTTCTCCCTGGTGAGGCTACAAAGGGTTTTGTTTTTTAGGTTATAGTGAATCTAGGATTGAGAGCTCAAGGTTGGGATATTCCTGGAGATTTGGGTGGGGGGAGCTTGGAGTTGGTAAGGTTTAGGGAGGGGAGGGGCCCCAGTGGGGTATAATATCATAGGGGCCACCCTGCAAAGCAGCATTTTCTCCAGGGGAACTGATGTCTGTCGGCTGGAGATTGGTTGTAATTCCGGGAGATCTCCAGCTACTACCTGGAGGCTGGCAACCCTAGGTGAACCTTAGCTACCATCTCTCCTGATACTAACTTTCTCATCAAATCAGGAAATAAATATAGTCTTGTTCTTCAGTTACTGAAAGGCATTCCCAGATTGCATTCCTCAGCTAAATTGAGACTCCGTACAAGCTCCAAATAATTGATCTTTCAAGTATTATTTTGATTATGCAAAATCCAAGAACGGTAGAGGGGGAAGAGAGAGAGAATGTGAAGCAAAATGAGATCAGTTTTTATTATTAGGCACTTACAGATTGTTGTACCTTGATGTGGAATTTGGCAGAATCCCATTAAAAAAAAAAAGCCTGGAAGTTTGAAGTTTCTGGCTGATCGCTAAATCAAAAGCAGCTGAACAGATTTAAATATTTTGTGTAAACAAATTTGCATGCAGGCTGCTAATCGGCATGCCAGCTTTCAGTCTGACATTTGGTGAGATGATGGAAGCGCAGAGCCCTCGACGCTAAGCGGAGTTCATAATGGAAATTCTGACAGATCTGTAATTACCTGCATTGTGGGTCAATGAATGCTCTTCTAACTCATCTTTTTGTGATGAAATTCAATGTTCAAATTCTAAGCATGGGACGGGGGCACTTATAAACATATAAACAGATACAAGGTCTTCAAAGATGAACAGTTGTTGTCAGGGCTTTTTTTCTGGGAAAAGAGGTGGTGGAACTCAGTGGGTTGCCAGCACAGGGGGTGACACTTGCCGGGAGGTGGTGCCCCTGGTACTACATGTGCGCGCGCAAAGTGCGTGCATGCTTCCAGGACCAATGATGTCACTTTGGGTCAGCTGGAACTAGGGGGGAGTTTTTAAAAGTTTAAATCACCCTTGGCGAAAATAGTCACATGGCTGGTGGCCCCGCTCCCTGATATCCAGGCAGATTGCCCTTCATGCCTCTGTCCAGAGATCAGGGGGCAGGGCCACCAGCCATGTGTCCATTTTCAAGAGGTTTCGGAACTCTGTTCCACTGCGTTCCCGCTGAAAAAAAGCCCTGGTTCTTGCCTGTTATTTTGCTCACATCCAGCTTTTAAAAAAGTAGACACCAGCCATCAGCTAGTTTAAGTTGTAGGCCAGCATCCTGGTCCATAAGTCCAGAGGAAAGGAGAACTCTTTTGAGCTTTCCTGCCTGCTCAGCACTCCATCATCACCCTCCCTTGTTTTCATATGGCAGTTTGTGGAGGTTGTTGACCGCATCACAGCTGAGAAAGAATTTGGGAGTGTTTTTTTTCCAAATCAACAGGAGAAATGGCTTTTTTTGCCTCCTTCACACTGCATGTAAAGGGAGGAGGTAATTTAATGAGGCCGAGTCCTTGCAGAGACTATGATTAGAACTTAAGCAGAGGTTGGCAGGGTTACTGCAGATTTATTTATTTATTTGAAATATTTATGTGCTGCTTTTCTGTCAGGCTTATGAGAGGTAATCAAAGCAGCTTCTAGCATCTGACTGGCCCCAGGCACTGGGGAGGGAACACTTTCAGTGTTGGGCTTTGATGCATGAACCAGCATACTGAATGGCGCCAGGGGACAAGGTCTACACCTCTTGGCACATTTTGGTGTGCAGGATGCAATAAGTATGGATGGACTAACAGTGCAGTGCTAAGAACAGTTTCCTGGGAGTATGTGTAGTCTTGCGTAGGATTCTGAATAGAACTGGTTGCCATTGTTCTTTACCAGTGCAATCCTAAACAGAGTTACACTCTTCTAAGACAATCAATTTCAGTAGACGTGGAAGGATGTTATTCTACTTAGCATTGCATTGTAAGCTACTGCTCCAGGCTGGGAGCTCAGGTTGCAAACTCCAGGTGGGGTCTGAAGATCTCCTAGAATTACAGCTGATCTTGAGACCACAGAGATCAGTTCCTCTGGAGAAAATGGCTGCTTTGGAGGGTGGACTCTATGGCATTATACCCCATGAAAGTTCTTCCCCTCCCCAAATCCCACCATTCTAAGTAGGGTTGCCTGGTCCTTCAGGGCTCAAACCAGCAGACGGAGGAATTGCACGGGGCATGTCATGGGAATATTTACCTCATGCACACATGCATGCTGGAACACTTCCACATTGCACTGGGAATAACTTCATTCCTGGCTTGATATGGAAGTGCCCGGGAGTGCGTGGGAGTGTGCTGTGGGGTTCCCGTTCCCATACTTTACAAATTGAGCAGTTCTGCCCTCTCTTTATCTCCTGTTACAATTTCACTTCCCTATCTCTGCAATGGGCCAAGCATGTCCTTGCTCTTTTTCTTACTTTGAACATAAGCAAAGAACCCTTTTTTGTTGTTTTTAGCATCTCTTCTAGCCCAAGTTCATACTGAGCTTTAGCTTTTCTAATACTCTCCCTATAAGAACTGGTTATTTGCTTATATTCATCCTTGGTTATAACTCCCTCCTTCCACTTCTTGTTTCTCAACTCATTAGAAAGCTGTTTATGGAGCCATCTTGGCTTCTTTAAGCTCCTCCCGTTTTTCCTTCTCGTAGGAATCCTTTGTGATTGTGCCTTCAATACTTTGCCTTTAAGAAACTCCCACCCCTCTTGAACTCCTTTCTCCTTACGTATGTATGGCCATGGGATTCTACCCAGCATAGCTTTCAGTTTGTTAAAATTTGCTTTTCTGAAGTCCAACCTATACGTCTGACTACATACAGCTTTTCCCTTCCCCACGACTATAAATTCAAAAATTACATGGTCACTGCTACCCAGGGTGCCTACTGCTTTCATCTTGTCAACCAGTTCTTCCCTTTTGGTGAGAATCAAGTCTAAGATAGCAGGTCCCCTTGTTTCCCTCTCCACTTTCTAAAAACTGAAGCTGTCAGCATGACAAATCAGGAATTTATTTGACCTTTCATTTTTAGTATAGACTTCCCAAAATTACCAGGGTAATTGAAATCTTCCATGACCACTGTGTCCTGTCTCTTGGAGAACTTTGTAATTTGTTCTAGGAGTGTCCTATCCAAGTCCTCTGCCTGGCTTGGCGTTCTATAACAGATGCCCACCATAATGTCACTATCATTTTTACTTCTTTTATTTTTACCCAGAGACTCTCAACTGAATGTCCATGTTCAGCTACATGTATTTCCTCATAAGTATGTACCTCCTTTACATATAATGATACTGCTCCCCCTTCCTTATTTGTCACTCCCTTTTAAACACATTGTATCCCTCAATCCTAGTATTCCAATTCTGAGTGTCTTTGCACCAAGTTTCAGTTATGCCTATTATGTCATAGTCCCCTTCCTGTATTAAGACTTCAAGTTCCTCCTGCTTGTTTCCCATACTCTGCACATTAGTGTAGAGACATTGGAAACCATGAGTTATATGCCCTGAGGTTTTTGTTTCTGTAATTACCTGTGAGTGAATGTTTCCTAGCATATGTGCCACTCTCCACAAATCTTCAGTGTTCTCATCTCCAGCTATAGGCTTTGAATTTTTGTCTCTTTCCCCAATAGGATTTAGTCTGCCCTGGGATCCCATTGCTATTTTGTTGCTGTGAGTCCCGGGTGGGGGTGGGGTGCTTTTAACAGAGCTGCAAAGGTCCAATTCTGGTTGAGACTCCTGTAGCACAAGAGACAGGTGGGGTCCCTACCTTCCCCTTGCATTGATTTTCTGACCCAAAATGGAGCTTGTGGGTGCTATTTGTCCATATGCCCTGGTACCATGTTGGGCTAGGAAAATGGTTGGGAGGGGGCAGGAGTTTCTTCCCCCTGCAACAAAGTGGATCCAACCAGAATCAGGCCACTGCAATGCTGTTACAAGGAGTTCCCCGGTGGGAACTCATTGCTATAAAATGGAAGCATGTCTCTAGGGCAGGCTGGAAAATGCCATCTCACCTAGTTCAGCCTTTAAGGAACCCATGTTAAAGAGAGGGGAATGAGTTAGTTAGTTGTTCAGCTATTCATAAGTTTATTAAACTTGATGTGAGGATTTTTTCCCACTTGTTTGAATCACTTGGAGCATTTTGCTCTGCAACCACCTTGTTGGGTGGAAGCCATTCAACAAATTTATGAATTATGCTTCCCATTTTGTAATCCAGTTTCAAATGCTCAGATTCTGAAACAGAAGTAAAAAATTGTGAGCTACAAGCTCAAGTAAGTAGAACTTAGGAAGAAGAACAGCGGGTTAGTTACTATTCTCCCAGGGTACACAGTAGTAGCTGTGATGCCCATATGTGAAGCTGATCAAGGCTGAACAGAGGTGTATGCAAACCCTTCTGCACAACGATGGATTGTGTACATGCTTTACTTTGGAGCTCAATGCTGAAATTACAAGTATTGTACAATTTGTGTTTCCAAGCCCATTACACACATTCTGCTAGGAATGACTTGGAGGAAGGTTAAATTAATTTTTAAAAATTTCAGATCTTGAAGAAAGAAGTAAACCAGGTACTGACAAAAACAAGGAAAGTCACCAAGGAATTCAGTATGCTGCTAAACATCTCAGGGTAACGCACCCAAGGTAATGCCAATTGCCACTTCAGGGTCAGGAAGCAATTTTCTTCCAGGCCAGATTTCCAAAGGATCCAGGAAGTTTTTTGCCATCCTTTGGGCATCGAGTGGGGGTCCCTGGGGAATGGGGGTGGGTGGGGTGGTATCTGTGATTGAATTTCCTGCATTGTGCAGGGGGTTGGACTAGATCCCTTGGGAGTCCTTTCCAGTTCTACGATTCTATAATTTTATGATCCATAGTAATTTAAAGGTGTGTGGGGGCATGCAATGATTAGAAGGGGAGGAAGTATCACATAGTTATCCTCTCCCTTCCTTCAAGTAGCTCAGGTTAGCAAATGTGTTTCTCTCTGCCTTCATTTTATCCTTATAAGAGACCTGTGAAACAGATCAGGCAGGGATAGAGTGACTGGCCCTGCCCCAGATTACCCACTGAGTTTCACTGAAGAGTGCATTGAACCTTGGTCTCCACAGAGTTAGCCCGACAAGCCAACAACTCTACAGTCTCGGCTTCCCAAATGTCTGTAAGCATACTGCAAAACATTTCTCCAAATAATGCTTGCTAGGGCTAAGAGCTGTGCTGATAAGATTAAGATCAATTTAATATACATTTATTTTGCTAAACAGAATGCAAAGCAGATTACCAAATTGGGTGTCGATGGCTGCTTGTAGCATTTATTAGAAGAGATCTCATGACAATGGCTAGAAAGCAAATTGTAGTTAAGGCACAACTGTGAAGGTAAGATTATTACATCATAAAAGTGAAAAAAAAAAGATGCAGCAACAAAAGTATATTGAAAGTTACCCAAAATGTTCGACACAGCAACAAAAGTGCACAGGTAAAACAGAACAAATTCATGTATGCTAACCAGTTATATGTGTATGTGTAGATCACAATCCAGAGAAGGTTAGGTTGCAATCCTATTCATACTTAAAGAAAACATCATGATTCATGGCAATGCAGAAACTGAATAGAGAGAACTTTCCCCTCCCTCTCCCCTAAGTTGCCAGCTCCTGATTGGGAAATCCTGGAGATTTTGGTGGTGGAGCCTAGAGAGAGTGGAGTTTGGAGATGGGGGTACCTCAGCAGGGAAGAATGGCATAGAATCTACCCTCCAAATCAGCCATTTTCTCCAAGAGGACTGATCTATATGGCCAGGAGATCAATTGTAATTCTGGGAGGCCTCCAGCCACCACCTGGATGTTGGCAACCATATGTTCCCCTGTTATAACTGTGGCTTATTCCACAAAGTTGATTCAGGATAGCTCAAGGTAGGTTGAACTGAACCCAGACCTAAAAATTGGGAGTTGGGGGGGGGGGGTTCCCCCAGTGTACTGGAATTCAGGGTGAAATCTCTCAGTTGCCATGATTCTAAACTGGAACCAAGCCCTTAAACACAAAAAGTGACAACCAGTTAAAAATAAGACCTTCTCAGCACTTCAGCTGTCAAGGGGAAAAGAGGAGGAGAGGAAGCTGGGGAGGTTGGTAGGCAAGGCTAGGACTGGAAATTCATCTATTACTTAAATAGAGGCTTGGCTTGTCTATCATAAGCTGCTGCAAAGCAACAAGGCCTTAGTAGGAAGGACTATTAGGGTTGTTAACCTCCAGGTGGAGCATGGAAATCTCCTGAAATTACAACTGATCTCCATAGGGTTGCTAGTCTCTTGGTAGCTCTTCTGGCTAGTGGGGGGGGGGGGAAAGGGTAGGAATGGGCCTCCCAGGGCATGCTCCAGCTCAGTGCAATGACATCACTCCCGGGAATGACCTCATTGCACAGGCTGCAGGAGTCCTCCCGTGTGTTACACCGAGCTGATTTGGGCCCCAAACGGGAGCAGGAACAGAAGAGGGGGGGAGCACTCCCACAGCGTGCACAATGACATCACAACCAGAAACGATGTCATTGCATAGAACCCAGAGCATGCACACTCAAGCACTCCCTAAAGGTGAGTGTCAGGTCACCCCCCCCCTCCTGCTGGGAGGGCCAGGGGACCTGGCAACCCTAAATCTCCAGGGTGCAAAAATCAATGACTACTTTGGAGAATGGATTCCATGGTATTATACACTGCTGAGAACTGTCCTTTGGCTCCGCCCACAAATCCCCATGAATTTCCCATCCCAAAGATGGCAACCCTAAGAACAATTGAACTGACGCGAGAAGCTTCTTGGGCTTCCTTGGTCCAGTAGTCCCTTCCTTCTTGCTGCCATTCTACCATATCGAAACACAGTAAGTTATTTTCTTCTTTTGATATGTTAATGGAGCGTTAAGAAAGAAAAGATGGAGCCCTAAAATGTTGGGGGATAAAGAGGAAGACATTTTTAAAAGAAGGAAAGCTATTAGAAAATCAGGAAAGGGAGCTCAGTTTGAAAGTGCGAGTAAGATGATGTTTAGCTGTTTTAAACTAATTAATAAAATAATCACTGCTATTTTGCTTGGTTTTCATCTCAGGCCATGATATAAGAGGAGATTTTCCTTCTCGAACAGAATAGTTGCATATTGCTTGTTTGCCTTTTGTTTTGGATGGTTTGCATTTTCATGGTGCAGAAGCTATTTCTTTGTTGGTTTTACTGAATGTCACGTAGGCAAAATAATGTTAGTAAAAAACAAGCCCTGGGAAAGAAAAGAAACATGTGGAGTGGATACCACATATAGTGCAATTACTATCTTTTGCACCAGGAAACTGCAAAAAAGATTCTCCCCTGCTCACCCCCACCCCCGCCTGCAAAGGCTATAGCCATCTATGGAGAACTAAGGCAAAGTAACCAGGTGATTAACAAAATAATTAGTTTAAAACTACTCAATAAAATATGCCCTCCCCATTTCAAACTGAGATCTGTTTTACAGTTACTTTGCAAGCAAACAATGATTTATTTATTTATTTATTTACACTTTTCTCCTAACGGGGGTGCAGATCGATTTCTAACATTTTCCCCCTTCTCCATTTTATCATTACAAGAACTGTGCAGTGTTTCGAAGACCGGTTCTGCATAAGTCATACATTAATAAGGCAATGGTATCTTTCCTGCAATCATGTATTATGTTTTCTGACAATTAAGGACTAGCATGCTTTTTTTTTGTTCTCTAGGCTACACAACATGCTGTCTAGACAACAGATAACATGGTTTCCCTAGTTAACATTCCCAGGATGACTTCTTTTTTCAGGTTAGCACAAAAACAAATCAATCTAGTTAATACATAGCTGTCTGGTATTTATAAATCTTGGGCTATATTCTGTTTGGATTGCATTCAGTGGGAGCTTTGGCATGGAATTCAAATGGGGGCAGGGGCAGACATCAAATATGATCCTTGTATTCACCTGGTCAGAACATCTTCTTGCTCGCTAGGTGGAGAAGGATGATTAGAGTTCATCTTATGACAGTGATGCAGGAACTGTCATACAGGCTTAGAAAGATGGTTCTGTTTGGTCGTTTCTACACAATTTGCTTCTGTGTGAGGTGACAAAATCCCATGCATCGAACAAATAGAGGCAGCTTCTTCCTCGTGCTGCTGTTGGGCAATCATTTATGTCCCTTCAAGCTGATAATCCTATCACTGTAAAGCTGTTAGCAGTCTATTATATTTTGATGGATCGTCAGCATGAAATGATTTCACCATGCTAATTCTACATTTTGGTTGAGCGCACCACAAACTCACAGCAGGAACTGGTATTTATGCCTCCAGAGAAAAACCAAATACCAACGCTCATTACATTAGAAGGAATTTCAAATGACATGTTCCCAATTTAAAATGGAGATACTAAAATGAATAATTTCTATCATACTTGAATCTACCAAATAGCGTTCAGTAGTAAAGCATTTGCAGATGACTCCAGTTTCACTAGGCAGCCCCGTGGTGCAGAGTGGTAAACTGCAGTACTGCAGCCCAAGCTCTGCTCACGATTTGAGTTCGATCCTGGCAGAAGCCCGGTTCAGGTAGCCAGCTCAAGGTTGACTCAGCCTTCCATCCTTCTGAGGTTGATAAAATGAGTACCCAGTTTCCTGGGGGTAAAGTGTAGATGACTGGGGAAGGCAATGGCAAACCACCCCGTAAAAAGTCTGCCAAGAAGACATCATGATGCGACGTCCCCCATGGGTCAGTAATGACTCAGTGCTTGCACAGGGGACTACCTTTACCTACCTACCAGTTTCAGTCCCCGATATCTCCAGATAAAAACATTGAGTAACAGGCAATCTGAAAGGCGTCTATTAGAGATCATGAAGAACTGGTGGCAGTCAAACAATACTGACCGTGATAGACCAATGGTCTGACTCAGTATAAGGCAGTTTCATATAAAACAGGTCCTAATCTCTAGCATTCTACTGAAAATATATAAGGTAACCAGACAGCTGCCATAAGTTTGATTAAACAATCTTGAACTAGACGAACTGCTCATATAAAGCAACTTCACACACTCTCTATGACATATTACTTCAGTCTGTAAATTGTTCTTGCTTCTAATTTTCCAGGACTGTATAGTTTTTCTGTTAGTGGTGATAATCAGAATTAACATGTCTTATAGCAGATTGTTCAGACTTTTTGTTGTAACTGTTGTTTTGTGAGTATTGAAGGTCTGAAGTTACTTTACCAACATACTACACATAGACAGCCATTGGTATTCTAGGATTGCATTGCTGAATTTGAAGATGATACTTTCTTTAATATAATGTATCTTGGTTGCCAGATGTTTTGCCTCCAAGGGTGATGGTTTTCTTGCAATATGTACACATGATAAATTGGATTCTCTGTGATGGAATCCAATGTAGATATGGATGGTTTAGTTTAGCTCTCGCTTGGCTATTACCTATAAATGTATTCAAGAAAAAAATCTAGACAACCTGTAATCTTGCTAATAGTTCATCCTTTTAGTGTAATCAAAATGACATTTTTCCAACTGTTGATGATATTTTTAGCTCGCCCTTCCTTCAAGAAGCTCAGTCCAGTATGAATTTAATATACTTCATATTACCTTCACAACAACCTTGTGATATAGGAAAGGCTGAGTAGAGATTTGAATGTGCATCTTCCTAATTCTAGCACAAGACTTAACCCATACACCAAACTGTCCCTCTTTGCAATTTTACTGGGCTCGAGTTTTGACTCCCCCTCCCATTTATTTGTTATTATCATCACTTCCCACTTCTAACCTACAATATTCTGTTACTATAGAGGTATTGTAAAAAAAAGAGAGAGAGAGAGACAGATAATATATGAGCCTGCTGGCGTGGGGAGGGCGGAAAATAAATCTAATAAATTACATTTAAATTAAATTATATGTGAAATTATCTGAATATTTTAAATGTTGCTGTGGTTTAAGTATTAAGTGTTATGTAAGAATTAAGGTCTATATTCATAGTACTTGAACATCCAAAGGTTTTAGTATGAATCAGATTCTATTACCTCACATCATAGGTTTAGATTCATCCTAAACAGGGTTCTTATCTCCAATAGTTCTCTTTGTACTGAGTTATTAGCTATAAATATCTCTATTTTGAGTAGCTTTGCAGTTATCTAGGCATTCTTTCGCTAAACTTTCCTCCACTGTTTTTATATGTTCAATTTGAAGGTGTCACTGCTTGGCACTTCTCAATAGTGCAATACACTGGGAAAATCTAATTCCAAAATTACTTTCTTTCCCCAAAAGAATATGAATTATGGCTATTCCACAATGGAGTAGATTTTGGAAAAAGAGCTACCATTTCCTTCTTACCTGCCATACCCATGATAATCCAGCTCACTATCAATATATTTGTAGACTTTTTTAAATATTACACATTGTATCTAGAATCCACAAATGATTATTCCAGTTCCTGGTTGCTACTATAAGTGTTCCTGGTTGATTCTGCAAGCCCCAATAATATTTTTGATTTGTGTGTATAAACAAGCAAGAGAACTTCCCTATGGCATTATGTCTCATATATGCTTTGTCTTTGTCAGAAAATGCTGCTGTATTATCAAGTATGCTTCTTGCTCCAGGTTTCTACTTTGGTATGAAAAAGGTGTCATTTTCAGTCTTTTCTGATGATCATTGTGTTGATTGATTGATTAGATTTTTAGCCCTCCCTCCCTTCAAGCAGGCTCAGGTCTGGTTGCAATCATAAATAAATTACAATGGATAAAAACAATAAAATAACATCTCAGTACGAATATGAATTTCAGTATTCCAGATGGGGCACCCTTCCCCGTTTCCCTGCCCACCATACACCAAGGAAGAAAAAGGTTGGAGGTGTCAGTTGGTGAAACTCTAACTCCCCAAGCAGAGCATGCGGGGGTGGATGAACCATACCCCACCTCATTGGTAGAAGACTGGCAGGAAGGTTACTTAGATGGATTCAGTGCTGGCTTCAACCATATGCCTGGCGGAACATCTGTCTTACAGGCCCACTGAAAAGATATAAGATCTTGGCGGGCCCAAGTGTTGTGAATTATAAGTACTAAATTTTGGCTTTATGAGGAATGGCTTTTTTAAAACTACTTGGCAGCACACTGGTTCCTTAATTTTATGGTTTCCAGTAGGGTTGCCAACCTCCAGGTGGTGGCTGAAGATCTCCTGGAATTACAACTGATCTCCAGGCAACGAAGATCAATTTCCCTGGAGAAAATGTCTTCCTTGGAAGGTGGACTTTATGGTATTATACCTAGCTGATGTCTCTCCCCTCCCCAAACTTTACTCCCCCCAATTCCACTCCCAAAATATCCAGGAATTTCCCAGCCCAGAGCTGGCAACTCTAGTTGCCAACCTCTAGGTAGTAGCTGGAGATCTCTTGGAATTACAGTGATCTACAGGCCACAAAGAGCAATTCCCCTGGAGAAAATAGCTGCTTTGGAGGGTGGACCCTATGGCATTATGCTCCACCACTCAAATCTCCAGGAATTTCCCAACCTGGAACTGGCAACCTTACTTTATTTTAATAAGATGAAATTCCATGTGTGGAGTAGTTGTATAGTAGAAGACTTTTTAAAAAGATCATGTGAAAGATACCAAAATAAAGCAAGAAATATTTTTCCGAAGCCACAAATGGATATAAAGCTTTTTTCATCATACAAAGCCAATTTCTCTATTACCTAGTGATAATAAAATTTATGCTTTTTCATTTGCAGAAGATTGTGCAAGAAAACACATTGGTTTGTGTATTATAATATAATGCCTTAAATTCTCCAAAAATAGCAGTGAGAGGTTTTTTTTCAATTGCATGCTATTTATTTATTATATTTTATAGACTACACATTCAGTTCAAAAGAAGTTATGAGATCATTTCAGATGAAACTCAGAAAAATACATTTATCCAGTGTAAAATGATGTGAGTTTATTCACCACCACGGAATAGTGTCTCACTAGAAAGATGACGAATGGAAAATCACAAAAGAGTAAAAGAATCACCATGTTTATTGATTCTAAGAAAGCATTTGAAGGTGTGGAGTGGGAATGTTTCCCAAAAGGGAAAGTATAATATATCCATCTTCAATCACACAAATAACATATGAAAGTAATTTAACATCAGATATCGATTTGACATGCATAACTAGCCAGGTCTCTCTCTCTTTTAAATTTAATTTGCACCGCTCTTTCTTTTTAAAATTTATAGCAGTGAATAAGAAAAAAAAAGGAGCATCTTGCATATTGGCAGTTTTCTAAAGAACCTAAAGCAAAGTGGTGACTGGAATTGAGATATTATTAAATATTAACATAACATTAAATTACATTTTTAAATAATTTCCTTAAAAGTTCAGAGAAAGGAGAAATAACTTTAGTTCTATATAATAATATCAGTTTGACTGATTTGTATTTCAAACTGAAAACACTAACTAAAGCATTATTTCCCAGAGAGAAGCTTTCTTACATACTTACCTAGATGCAATAATCTTAAAACACAGTGACTCTAAGGTAGCAATAATCAGGGTTCATTTCGTGGAGGAATGCACCAGAACAGCATTCCAACAGTTCCCCAAAGTGAGGTGGCCCCGCCCACCTGACTTTAAGGCCATTTAGGCATCGATTGGGGAAAAATGGACCGAATCTGGGCCAAAACAGCCTGGATTGGGTCGGTGCTGGGCAGGGGAACCTTCTCCCACCTGGCACAAACCCGATCCCGGGTTTTCATCCCTAATCCAGGCCAAAACAGGCTCAAAATGGCCATTTTTGGCCTGTTTTGGCCTGGGTAAGAGCCAACATGGCATGAATTGTGCCTGAAACAGCCAGGATCAGGTCAGTGCTGGGTGGGAGAACCCTCCCCAGCCCAGCACCGACCTGGTCCCACCTGTTTCGGCTCTGAAACAGGCTGAAATGGGCCCAAAATGGCCATTTTGGGCCTGGATCAGGTCAGTGCCAGGCGGGGGAAGACTCCCCTGCCCAGCACTGACCCAATCTGGGCCATTTTTGGCCCAATCCAGGCCAAAACATGCTCAAAATGGCCATTTTGAGGTATTTGAGGCCTTTCGGCCTGGTTTGGGACCAAAAGGGCCCTAATCGGGCCACTGCCAGGTGGGGGAACACTCCCCCATCTGGCATCAGCCAAATCCAAGTCATTTTGGCCCAATCAAGGGGTATGGCATATGCTACTGAGTTATGCTAATGAGTTCCTGCAGTTCTTTTTCTACAAAATGACCCCTGGCAATAATGAACATTGGCTGAGTCTGGTAAGTTTAAATGAACTTCCAGAGAAATTGCAAACAGGATACAAATCAAAATGAAGGTTTAATGGACTTTAAAGCAGCATCATACAAAACCTTAAGGCGGTGAATTAGTAGCTCTTAACATGAAATTGATTCCAAAACCGTTTTTGCACAGGCAGTTTTTGCCGCTTTTGGCCCCATACGTCTTCGAGCTTTCTTCTGAATTCAAGGTACTTAAGTCCTTCTTCAGATTTCAATGCAGCATTACAAAGATTCTCTCCTGAATTTTCTGTCTGCACTTTGTGTAGATCTGGGGCCAAAAGTGGCAAAAAAGGTCCAAGTATCAGGATCATGAGGTGAGTTACTTGCCTCCAATCATATTAAGTACCCAATACCTACTATCATATGCACGCTAAAGAGCAAGTTATTTCAAGCACTCCACTCAGACACAAGATGAGGGAAAGGAATTAGATTAGAAATGGGGGTGAGAGAGAGAGAGAGAGTTACCGAAGCCAAGATTCCTGGATTCCCTTCAAGGAGTCCGACTTAGGAAGGAGATCTAGGTGACCAGGCAGCTAGTAAATCTAATAAGGGGAAAGCAATTCATGTGCCAAACAGATTTTTTGCAACTCTCAAGAGATGGGTGGCTTCAAAATAGCTAAAATTACACTCTGGAGAAATAACATAGAAAAGAGTCCAGTAGCACCTTTAAGACTAACCAACTTTACTGTAGCACAAGCTTTCGAGAATCACAGTTCTCTTCATCAGATACAGATGCAGATAAAATTGATGCAGATAAAGTTGGTTAGCCTTAAAGGTGCTACTGGACTCTTTTCTATTTTGCTACTACAAACTAACACAGCTAACTCCTCTGGAACTCTGGAGAAGGATTCTGTCCCCAGTTAAAGAGCAAACAGGCAGGTCACAGAAATTAAATGTTCTTTTCTTGGAAACAAAGTGGCCGGAGGCAAGACAATTTGGAGTTATCTGGTGCCAAATATAGGCTTTTCATCTGGGTGATGTAATGGGCATGATAATTATGGTTAAGTATTTTTAGTTGACATGGTAAACTGGAGGAGATGCTAATGACAGAAGGGGGGGGGGTCCTTTGCAGCAAATCATAGTCTGATCTCTCAGTGCTGGTCTATAGACAGGACATTTTCAGGATTTTTTTTCTTTCAGGTTTGTCATAGAACACTGCTATTTTTACTGAATTGGGTGTGGCTCTTTGCTTCCCCTGCATACCAAAGATGCTTCATATTACTTCAAGAAACACCAATGCACCCAGGGCCATATTATTCAAAAGACTGACTAGGCTGAAGCCCCACAGGGACTAGGGGCCCATTAATTTTTTTGCTGAGGCACTGTTACCTGTGCCCTAGGGCTCCAGTGATTAAAGGCACTTTATACTCTGAGCTGTAGCAATACATGTACATATGTATTTATCCATATATACACTCTCTTAAGTATATATGAATAGCATTCTAAAGGAGACCCTCAGAATGGATATAGGGCTATGTACTGTGGTCTAGTATCTACCGTACCAGGGTCAAACTCTCAGCTGTAGTGGGGGAGATTGAAGTGCCAGAGGGGGCCCAAAATACCCAAAAGCCTAGGGGCCTGGGCATGGCTTAATATGACCCTGGATGCATCGATAGGCAAGAAGCATGTTTCAGCACCAAAATGAAGTTTGGGGCTAACGTGTAGACATGGGCACGAACAGAAAAAAACAACATGAACATGGTTTTCGTTGTTCCTTGCCATCCACGAACAATGAAAAATGAACACTGACGAACATGATCCTGTCACAAACATGTTTGTTGTTTGTTGTTCATTGTTCGTGGGGGCCAGTAGGCTCTCCTCCAGCCATCAAGATCCCTACTGCACCACTCCCAGAAACCTGACCTGAGCAGGCAGCAGGAAAGGTACCAATAATAAATAATAAATAATAGCTTGGCCCCAGAGCCTGGCAGCAGCCCTGGAACCTGAAGGGGTAGATCCCTATCCCACCACACACAAAGAAAATTCAAGCTCCAATGCACTCACCTTGTCTCTCTAACAGCAGCTGTCTCTCTCTGAAAGCCAGAGCTGGGAGCCCCCTCCCCCCGGTCTTTTCCTTTTGTAACAAATTTGGAGCTCCAGTCCACACTTGGAAGGAAGACCTGCCTATCAAGCTAAATTGGGATTAGATTGGGGTTTCCAGGGCAACAGCAGGAGCTCAGACAGAGTTCAGGCAGTCCCTGCCTGTGTTGCCATGGGAATTGATTGCAGGTGCCAGACTGTCTGGCTTGACGAACAGCAACGAACAGCAACGAAGGAGGCTTGCAATGACCACCTGTTCATTTAGAATGGGGCCTCATGAACAGCTTGTTCTCGAACAGCAGATTGGGCTGTTTGTGGGTTTTTTTCATTCATATTGCTGTTCGTGCTCATCTCTACTAACGAGCACCCTAGACAAAAGTTCTCCCTAAATTTTGTGCTATAGTTTTTTTTTTTTTGCATTTGTTTGTCTGTTTAATTCTTCATGGTGAATGAGTCAGTAGGAATAAAAAATAATACTTCCTAGCCACATTAAAGCAGGCATTAACCATGCTTGAAAATCCTCATTGCTGCATATGGAACATTCTAAAGAACTATTAGCATAATTCTGGAAACCATGACTTTTTTATTCTTCCTGTCAATGTATCAGGATTCATAAAATACTATGCTTCCCCAAATTTATCTTAACAGTACAGGAAGAACTTTGAAGAGTCCTCAGCTTTAATCTCAGCTGTTGGTTTCCTTTCTTCTTATAAGACTGTGAAAGTGTGGAGCAGGCAAACTCGCAGATGAGAAGTCCAGCACTGAGTCATTGCTAGCAAAGGTAGACTTGTGAGGGGGTAGTAAGTGCAGGGCTTGGCTCATAATGGCTTGGGGATTTCTCAGCATGCTCATTTTCAAAATTCTTCTCTATCTCTAACAAAGATTATTATTATATATTTGTGTTCAAGGATACAGATATCATACCAATGTGAACAAACCCTATGAACAATGCAAAAGGTGAATTCCCAACATCTACTGAATTTTACAGAGAGAGAGAGAGAGAACAAAATTTTTGTTCTGATTCAAACTGGGTCATTTGACATTTCAGTGTTAATCTTATTGAAGGACCTTCAGGTCCTATATGGTAAATAAATCCTACCTGAAATACTTGACATACACCTCTAGAGTTTTGTGCAGGAAGTGCATCAATTTTAGTCACGTGGACATGATTTATATAAAACTCGATTTTTAAAAAAGAATTGGGAAGACTTTCTGTGATCCGCTTTTCTCTGTCCTCAGAAGACATTTTTGCACTGCACATGAATCTGTGAGAATGACATACACTTTCCAATTGTAACCAAAAAGTATTAAAATAGCCAAGTGTAAAGAAGAAAGGTTCCTTTTGTTGCCTTTCACTCCATATCTAAGTTGCTTCTGGCCTCTATATCCAGCTAAAAGAATCCCTCAAATATAATAACGGCTCTCTGATTAGGTGGTGAGGTTCCACTTCCTGCTTGGAAGTAAAATCCAGAGAAAGTAAAAACCAGAAATAAAGTTTGTTATGTGGAGTTGCTGTCTCAAAGCAGTCAAATAATGTTAAGTATCCAATACCTACTATCATATGCACGCTAAAGAGCAAGTTATTTCAAGCACTCCACTCAGTAAGGGAAGCAAGAGGCCAGAAGCAAGGAAGAAGAGGGCAAAGATAAATGTAATAGTTAGCAATTCTGAAGTCCAATGAGGGGTAATGAGGGGTCCATGCAACTGGGCAACAGGTAATCCACAAAAGGAAAAAGCAAGGCCTCATGCTGTTGAAGTCAGACAGGAGCCCAAGCATCTTGGACGTGGAGTCTCTCTGCACAAGATAACTTACACGGGGATGCTCAAGTGAAAGATCTTACACTTGTTCTCCCTTTGTGGATTATAATAATAATAATAACATTCGATTTATATACCGCCCTTCAGAATGACTGAACACCCACTCAGAGCGGTTTACAAAGTATGCTATTATTATCCCCACAACAATCACCCTGTGAGGTGAGTGGGGCTGAGAGAGCTCCTAGAAGCTGTGATTGACCCAAGGTCACCCAGCTGGCTTCAAGTAGAGGAGTGGGGAATCAAATCCGGTTCTCATGATTAGAGTCCCACAGTCTTAACCACTACACCAAACTGCTGCATAAGATCACACAGAAAGTAAGTCACTTGAGGGTCCCCATGTAAGATGTTTTGTATAGAGAGACTCATGGATATGGCTTAAGACAAGTAAAAGAATGCAAGCAGAAGCATGGGAGGAACCTTTTCCTTGGGAAGATGGAAAGAGGCATAGGTAGGGATTAAGACGGAGAATATCCTGATTGTTCCAATGGAAAGAAAGGTGGACCAGATTGTTGGGAATAATTCCAGATGAGTTAAAAGAGGATACCATTCCAGGTGGGGAAGGTGTGTTGGGAGGCATGATCTATCTGAACAAAAAGGTAGAGTTCAGTGTGCAATTAAAACTGTACACATTGGACCTGTGATAGGAATGGTCAAGGCTGAAAATGAAGTGGAAACTAGATCCTACAGTTAGATGATGAAATCTAATAGCATGTCTTCTCTAGTGGGGAAAAACTTCCCCCATATGTGAGAATAGTGTCCTAGGATAGGGTTTCCAGCTCTACAACCCCTGGGAGTGTTTGAAGAGCAGACCTGGGTGCAGTCAGAAGTGATGTCAGGACATCCACAACACTCTAGAAATGTCCCCAGTCGCCCATAGAGATTTGTTGAGATTCCTAGAGTGTCACAGACACTGGGATTTCACTTCTGGCTGTTCACCCAAAAGTGACGTCAGGGTGTCTGCACCATTGTTTTCTCCTGCTGATCCACTGAGTGAGCACAGGGGATGAATTGCAGAGGTGGGAGGTCTCCTGTCACAGGTGGGCAACTGGTAAGCCTGCCCTAGGAAGATTTTTCTGCAGCTGCAGTATATGCAGCATCCAATACTTCAGAGCCTGCTTGCCAGATACATTCTCTTTGATGCAAGTTCCCTGTGCTATTTAAATCTGAACTATATTTTAACAGAAACAACAACTTTTTTTTAAGTATCCCAGTGCAGTTTTCCTTCCCATGACGAACGTAAGACAACATTGTCCCTGCCTGGAGGGCCCTGCAGTTTAGTTCAAACACAGGCAATCTAGTTAGGACACAATCAGTGCTGCATTATTTATGAGAACAAAAACGAAGAGAGAGGAAACTGGGAAAGCACTAGCAGCCATTTCCATTTGTGGAGAAGAATTTTATGTGTCTTTCCTCTGCTCAGTTATGGAGAAGCAGCTTCACTTTTAGAAATGTTGGGGCTTGGCTAGACTTGTATGTTCCCTGCCTGTTCTTTGTGTTACCTGAATGGCTACCCATGTCCACTCCCCATCCCCATGAGACATCGCTTTGAGCATGTCCACAGTGCAAACCAGCACCAAAAGTGTTAATGTATAAACTGAGGCCTATTCCCCTACATACACACACCAGGTCCCATGAGTGGCACTGAAACTGTGGCTTGACGCCAAGGAGAGAAGGGTGAGGGAAGAAAAAAGGAAAGGGAAGGGAAGAAAAACAACAATGGGCTGTCAATGGCAGGAAATTAAAGACTCTAGCTTCAGTAATGGAGTTTTACTACTACTAAATAGAGAAGCAATGGAATAGCCACAAAGGTACACACTAAGGAGAATATAATGAAACATAGCAAAAGGGTTTTTTACTCATACCCAATCATACACCACCATTGCCAATGAAATAATACAGAGCTCCTTCTTGTGGAAATGTTTTAGATGTTACTAAAGAGGCTTGTGTATATGCAACCTGGCCTGAAGAGCAGTGGATTCATGGTGGAATATCCCCCAAAATAACTTCAACGGGGTAGATGTGGAAGAGTATGTCTGGCTGTGCTCACAAGTCTAAAAGGGGGTTGATGTACAGGAACATATTTTATTTATTTGTTTGTTTGTTTGTTTATTTACATTGTTTTAGTCTGCCTTTCTCACTGAGACTCATGGCGGATGACACAGTATGAGGTTAATACAATCAGTATCAAGTAAGTACATTTCAATACAATACCGTAAGGTAAAAATAGACAAGTTTAAAGACATAGCATTAGCAAGGATCCAAGACATAGTAGAGATACTGAAGCAAAACATAATCAATTCTAGGACTAAGATCCAGTCTGTTACATAACGCCCTAAGGCTGCAGGTTGTTCCTGCAAAGCTTGTCATTTTTATTTTTTTAACTTTTTTTTCATTCCGTGATATGTGCAGGATCATATTGTCACCAGCACAATCCCAAGAACATGGGAATCCAGGATTAATTCCTTGAGCTTGGTTTTTACTAAATAGGAACTGAACATGTACAAAATAGCTGAAACTCAGGCCCATAATATCAGTTCTGATCAGGCTGAGTTATGGCTGCATAGATGATAAATCAATTAAACAGTAGTGAGGTGAGAGAGAAAAAAGAAGTGCATAGTCTGAGGGGTCATGATTAGACATGGGCACGAACGGCGTTATGAATGGGAAAAAACCCACAAACAGCCCATTCGTCTGTTCGCAAACAAGCTGTTTGTGAGGCTCCATTCTAAATGAACAAGTGGTCATATTGCCTTTGTCAGCCCTTCCTCAAGCCAGACAATCTGGGGCCTTTCAATCAATTCCCTTGGCAACGGCAGGGACTGAACTCTGTCTGAACTCCTTCTGGCTTTCCTTCTGGCTTTAACCCTTCAAAGTACTTCTAGCAGAGAGTCCCGTTTTTGCCACTGTGAAGAGAAAATGACAACAAAGGGGGAGACCCATGCATCATGCCTTTCCTGGGGTGCAATCTCTCTGACACTTGGGGGGGTCTTTGGAGGACAGTGAGGACTATATCCCCTGCAAATTTGGTGGGTATTGGACATTGGGAAGGTCAGTTTGTAACCCCTCAAAGTAGCTGCCTTCCAACAGGCAGTTCCATTTTTGCCACTGTAAACAGAAAACAACAGCAAGGGGGGGGACATGGATCATGCCTTTCCCAGGGTGCAATCTCTCTGAAACTTGGGTGGGGGGGGGTCCTTTGGAGGACAGTGAAGACTATATCCCCTGCAAATTTGGTGGGTATTGGACATTGGGAAGGTCAGTTTGTGGGGTGTTTAAAGGGCCCTGCCCCTTGCATGTGGCAGAAAAGGGCCCTTTAAACTATCAGCTGGCAGGTGGCAGGGGGAATTCCCCCCGCTACCTGCCAGCTGATAGTTTAAAGGAATCTTTAAGGGGCCACGAACAACGAACATGTTTGTGTACAGGGTCATGTTTGTTACTGTTCATTGTTTGTGGATGGCAACGAACAACAAACAGCTTGTTCGGGGTTTTTTCCGTTCATGCCCATGTCTAGTCATGATGTCAAAGAGATAACACATGAGAACTCATGATGGATCAGACCAGCAGTCCACCTACTCCACCATCCTGTATCACACAATGTCCAAACAGCTGCCGCAGAGGGTCAAGAAACAGAGCCCAGAGGCCAAAGCCTTCCCTTGATGTTGCCTCTTAGCACTGGCATTCGGAAGTCTACTGCCTTAGAATATAGAGGTACCCTTTAGTGACTGTGGCTAGTAGCCATTGATAGAGAGATCCTCCATGGATCTGTCTAATTCCATTTTAAAGCCATCTATGCTCATGGCCCGTACTAGCTCTACTGGGAGTGAATTTAACCATTTAATTACTTGTGGTATAAAGTAGATGGAGGAGATGGTGGGAAGAGAATTTATGAATGGTAGGAAGAAAGGTCGGAGCAGCTAGTGTGGAGGTGGATGTATAAGGGAAGACCACACATGAAAAAGATGAAGTGAGGAGGACAGAGGTAAAAAAAGGTAAAAGTAGTCCCCTGTGCAAGCACCGAGTCATCACTGACCCATGGGGGGACGCCACATCACAACGTTTTCTTGGCAGACCTCTGTCACGGGGTGGTTTGCCATTGCCTTCCCCAGTCATCTACACTTTTCCCCCCAGGAAACTGGGTACTCATTTTACCGACCTTGGAAGGAAGGAAGGCTGAGTCAACCTTGAGCCGGCTACCTGAACCTGGCTTCTGCCAGGATCGAACGCAGGTCATGAGCAGAGCTTGGGCTGCAGTACTGCAGCTTACCAGTCTGCGCCACAGAGGTTGGAATAGGATGGCATTAAGTGGGCCCTAACTACTTGACAACCCTGACATGCATGGCCCAGGCTACCTAGAGCTTGTCAGAACTCAGAAGATAAGCAGGGTCAGTCCTGGTTAGTACTTGGATGGGAGACCACCAAGAAAGTCCAGGGTTGCTACGCAGAGGCAGACAACGGCATCTCTAAACATATATTTCCTTGAAAATCCTATGGGGTTGCCACAAATCTGCTGCAACTTGACGGCACTTTACACACACAGCTAGATGACATGCTGTAACAGATCTGTGGCCGTATTTCCCCAGCATTATTAAATTGTAATATGCAGCTCCAGGAGCCTGATTCAGCTCAGGGCCACAAGGGAGTAGAGTGTAGGTTTGTTCTCCCACACATGATTTTGCCTATTCAAGCCACACACACACACATGCTATTAACCTTGGAGGGGAAAAGCTACAGCATCACATTCAACAACTCCCCACTCATGTTAAGACTGTACACTGATTTACATATATAGTTATATGTCTGTGTGATGCTTTTCATTTTCTTAAAAAAAATGCTAGAGGTTTCATTTCTTTTGGTGAACAGAAAATCTGTTTTAATCATAGATTTTAAGTCAGAGTTTCTCCTGTGGCTAAGTGATGTTTACATAATACTGTAATGCTAGATATGGTTGTTACCCAGCAAGCTGACTGCGGTGAGGTTTTTGAAGAAAATATCAAAGCATGCTTTCTGGCAGATTGTCTGGTTTTTTTTCTCATTTGTAAAACCTGTCATTCACTGGCCATGCACAAAATATCTATGGCTTAAATCTGCGGAAAGAATGATTTCTGTTGCAGTTCATGATTTCTTTCTATCCTCTTACCTGTCGCATCTCAGAGTGTCCCTCAAAATGCTTGCCTTGAGGGACAGAAGACCCCAGGAGCAGCTCCTGGTAGGGTTGCCAGCCTCCAGGTGGTGGCTGGAGATCGTGCCAAAGAGATCTTACTATTGATCTCTAGGCCATAGAGATCAGTTCCACTAGAGAAATGGCTGCTTTGGAGGTGGTGGACTCTATTGCATTATACCCTATTAAGGTCTCTTTCCTCCCCAAACCCCGCCTTCTCCAGACTCCTCACCCATAATCTTCAGGAATTTCCTAACTTAGAACTGGGAACCCTAAGCCTTCTGGATATTGTTCCACCTGTGGAAATGCTCTAGAAGATTCAAGACGATGCATTTCTTTCTTTCTTTTTTAAAAGATAAAACAGTAACTATTCTTTTTCTGCTGTGTCTTTGTGTGATTAGGGATTAAAATATCTCTATTTCATGCAACAGTGTATATTTTTTAAAACTCGCTTTGCCCAGAGAACACTCTTTTATTATCTGTATTGGCGACAAAGAAAGCATATTTCTCTTATTCCGTGGTGTGGGCTGAAATTAGAACAGCTGGACATAGTTTTTATATGAAGGAGAGGAACTATTCACAACCTTTGCTTCAAAATTGGAATCTTTTCTTTCACCACATGCAGCAGATGTAGATGTGTTTTGTTTGGTGCTAATTCCTTTGAACGAGAAAAGATAAGTCATCCACCCCTGCCTGCTAACCCTCAGCTTGCTGTGATTAGCAGATTTCCTACCTTTGTTTTTCCTGCTTTAATCATGATACTCTACAATCAGAAAATCATTGATTGTCCTTCTGAGGTGTGTCAAAAGAGAAAGCTCAACGGCTATCATTTCACTGTCTTTCAAACCATCCAATTTCCTTAATTATTTCCATGGACATAACTGTGGCATTTTAAAGAATTCTCTAGCCCAAAGGTGTTTTTTTTTTTTTAAGTTTCCCATAGACCCTTCTCTAACATTACAGAGATGGATAAAGTTGCGTGTTGAGAGGTAAACTTCAGAAATTGTTGATGAACATGTCTGGTGACTAGTGGGCTCCTAGAAGACTCATGTGAAGATCTGTTGACATTTTGTTACAAGTCTGTGCACTACTGAAAACCAGCTTAGTGTGTTGCACTGTTTCTCAAGACTTCATTCTTCGCATTAATTTTGTCCCTTTCAGCACAGTGCTGTCTAGTGTGGTTCAGTTCTAATGCAGAAACACCCAGAAATGAAAGCCAAAACTAAAGAGTGAACTCTCAAAGCAACATTTTCCATCCACAATTTTGTGACAATTTGATTTAACATTTGACATTTTTGCTTCTTTGAAGACTGCATGCTTCTTTTCTCTGGTGCTTTTATCTTGCTGACCTAGTCAAATTTTAAACAGGGGAGGATGAACAGCAGCATTGAAAGATGTTCTTCTCAGCTGTGCAGCTCTTTCCTCAGGTGTCCTCATCATTTACTGATTTTTCTTTAGCAAAAAGCCTTAAAAAATAAGTGCACCCAGTAGGTTGTAATAAGTCAGCTTCCACCCCACAGCAAAACATGCGGGATGCTCGGAACTGTCAGAAGACATTTTGTAGCCGGAGGAAATCCCAGTGGACCTCCAAATGTGAAATGTATCATAATGAATTAACAATGCAGGCCCAGGCAGTGTTACACCCTTCTAAGCCCATTGACTTCAGCGGATTTGGAAGGATGTAGTTCTCCCTCGGGAAGTACTGTAAATAACTGATAAATAAATGGAATAATTAGGCTGAGCGCTACTAAAATCCAGAAACTGCCATTAACTAGCGTCGATGTACATACTGGGAAATGAACGTTGCTTCCAAATTGTTGCTTCCAAATTCCAAGAGCCAGTTTGGTGTAGGGGTGTAGAGCATGGGACTCTAATCTGGAGAACCGGGTTTGATTCCCCACTCCTTTGCTTGAAGCCAGCCGGGTGACCTTGGATCAGTCACAGCTCTTTCAGAGCTCTCTCAGCCCCACCCACCTCACAAGGGTGTTTTGTTGGGGGGATAATAACATAATAACAACATGTAAACCGCTCTGAGTGAGTGTTAAGTCATCCCGAAGGGCAGTATATAAATCTATATTATTATTATTATTATTATTATTATTATTATTATTATTAAATTAGTCCATACCTCAGCTAATGAAAATTACGTTGTGGAAGATTTGGAAGCTAAACATTAAGTAGCCCTGTCGCAGTGATGTATCAAGGGATGACCAGTGAGCATACAGTGGGAGCGATAGTAAGCATGTTGGCTTTATCCCTGTTCCTACCCTGGCTATACTCATTTACCTAAACATGGGCACAATGCCTACAAGCATGCAAACTATGTTCTCCACCATCCCTGTGATCCATAAAAAGTAGTGATCTTGATGGTTTTAATTGTTTGGATTGGTGAATGAACACAGAAGCCTAGCCACAAGGGCTCAGACTTTATTGGAAAAGCTACAGAAACTTGGGCTGCTGTTCTGATCATTCTCTTTGCTTCAGATTATAAGATAAATCTTCATTGCAGCTCCCCCTATTGGACAGGAGGTTGATCTGCATAACATGAATCATGATCTATGTGCATACAGTCTGTAGGTTCGTAGATCAAGATGGGTATCCCGTATTATTCTGTCTATAGGAGTAGAAAAGAGCAAGAGTCCAGTGGCGCCTAAACTAACAACATTTGTGGGAGGGTATGAGTTTTCATGAGTCACAGTTCACTTCTTCAGACTGCTTCAGGTTTGCAGGCACTATGGCCACTCAGGTTGCTAATATATAATTTGTTGGATCAACCCAACCCAATGTAAGATAGACACGTTTCCACATGTCGTTAAAGGGATGGCCCATTCTCTGAACTCTGGCGGCTTTCCCCCTTTACTCTAGACGTCTTTGTTTTCAAAGCGGTTGCAAGCTGTTTGGATTCCATCTTTTCAGTGCTTTTTCAGGGACCGTGGGAAAGTGCGTCCCCAGAAAAGGCACCAAAAAACAGAAGCCAAACAGCCTACAACTTTTTTGAAAATGGAGATATCTGGAGTGAAGGGGAAAAGCCACCAGCATTTGGTGAGTGAGCTGTCCCTTTAAAGATGTGTGGAAACAGCCATGTTCAAAATACTTGCCAACTCAGAGAAGTCCATTTCAAAATCATCCTTCATTAAAAAAAAATCACTCTTTCTTAAAAGTGTCACTTTACTTAGAAGAAATTGCAGTTTTGGATGGGGTGTGCACATATGCATGTTCAGAGAGAGAAACAACTGGCTAACTGGGATATTCCTTCAGTTACAGCTGTTTCATGTTTACATAAAATGTGCTAATACCTTGCTTTAATGCCTTTTTCTTCAATTCATCCACTCTCATAAAATCTTAAGTAGTCATTCTAGCAGTTAAGAAGATATAAGTGTGTGTGCGAAATCTGAATCCTCTCCACACTTAGCTGTTAGTTAGTTATTGCTAATGGTATATACCTTTCAAAATAATAAGAAACAACAGAAACCACAAGGTTGGTGGGAGGGTGATTTACTAGCCATAATCATCAGTTTGTTTGTGCTGCTCACTTTTGTCACTGAATTGAGTCAGTTGGAGTCAGTCATTGGCTGTTAATATTGTTAAGACTGCCACTGTTTTGGTAGGGCTTTTGTTAATAATGTGATGCGGGCAGGAATTTGAGAGTCAATTTGATGTAGTGGCTAAGAGCAGAAGGACTCTAATCTGGAGAACCAGGTTTGATTCTCCAATCCTTTGCTTGAAGTCAGCTGGGTGACCTTGGGTCAGTCACAGCTCTCTTAGAGCTCTCTCAGCTCCATTCACCTCAGAAGTGATTGTTGTGAGGATAATAATAACACACTTTATAGACCACTATGAGTGGGTATTAAGTTGTCCTGAAGGGTGGTATATAAATTGAATGTTATTATTATTAGTAGCAGTACTTAATTGATGTACCTTTATACATCTAGGCTTGCTGGGTGACCTTGGGCAAGTCAAACACAGTCAGCCTAACCTACCTCACAGGGATGTTGTGAGCATGAAATGGAGAAGATCAATGCAAACCACGTTGGATTCCCATTGGGGAGAAAGTCAGGGTATAGATGAAGTGAATAAAATAAAAATTTCTTAGCACTGAGCACTTCAAGGAAGCCAGAGATGTGGGGAAAAGAGAAAGCATCATATTTCATGTTCTCTGTTCAGGTACTGAAGATAGATATCCCCGCATAGTTACTTTACTAGAAAACAAAGATAACTTTTCCCTTGAACATATGGGGATAAACTATATTATTAGTAAGCAAATTAGCATTCCTCATGGAGAAATTCAGCTGTTTTGGTCTTTGAGGGAGGACGCATTGGGGCAAGAGCTGGCAGCAACCATTGGGCAACTTGATACCACATGACTTGCATGGCTCACCTGGACCTGACTGCTTGCTACTGTTCAACAACAGCCCCTCCCCCAGGTCAGTGTAGTGTAGTGGTTAGTTTCAGAGTAGGATGTGGGAGACCCAGGTTCGAATCACCACGCTGCCGTAGAAGCTCACTGGGTGACGTTGATCCAGTCACATACACTCAGCTACACCTACCTCACAGGGTTGTTGTGAGGATAATATGGAGGCCAGGAGAATGATGTAAGCTGTTTTGGGTCCTACACTATGGATAATGATGGGGTATAAATGAAGTAAATAAAAAACAAATATGGCCGAAGATGGGAGGCAGATAAATGATAGGTTGATTCTGGTGTGAAAAGGAGAGAAGGAAGCAGGGAAAGTGGAAGAAATAAGGGTTGCCAGGGGGAGGAAAAGAGGAAATAGTGTGGGGAGTGGAAAACCAGGGAAAGTGAGACCCCCCCCCTGCAAGTCCTTGCAGATTTCCCACCATGCAATGGGCCATAGTTTTCCCAAGTAGAGGCTGCCAGGGGGAGGGAAGAGGGAAAGCTGAAGATGGGAGGGCCGATAAAGATAGGCTGGCTGGTAGGTGGGAAGGAGAGAACAAAGCAGGAAATAGGAAGAGGCTACAGGGACTTCCAGGGAAGGGAAAGAGGAACTAGTGGGTGGGGTGAGGGAGGAAAGAGATGCTCCTCACAAGTCTTCATCTTCCTGAGATTTCAGAAGCCTGAAAGTCTTTTAAGCAGCAGCAGTTTGCATCAGGAGGCAATCACAGAGGATGTGGAGCTAACAGCTGAACCCGGCACAGGTAAATGATGTCACACAGCCTGTGCCAAGTTGTACCATCAATCCAGTATGCCTGCATACTGCTGCCTCATGATGCCTTCCAGTAAAGACACCACATCCCAGTCCCCCTTTCAGTGGTGTTCAGTGGTGGGGGTAAGAACTTTTCCAGTAAGAACTCTTTCATGTGAGCCCTTAATACTTTTGGCTGCAGATCTCATGGATGAACTCTTTGAATATAAAACATGTATTCTGCTATAAACTGTGGGGACTGCATCCAGGATTACATGCTAGGAGGGTTATCATCAGTACCCTGGAGAAGAAAATGTCCTGTCTCCTTAACAGAGGCTTAATGGGGATATTATTTACCAGATTATGTTATTTATCCTCATAACCATGAAAAGTTTCACTGGACTATTTCTTCACATTAAGCCTCTATTAAAGGGCTCTGATGTTTTTCCCCTCAGGAAAAAATCATGTTGGTTCTGGGTGGAAATTGACAGCTACTCTTCTGAATTTAAGGAGCACGGTTTAAAATGACAAAGCAAGCTAGGAATCCTTGAGAATGTTTGTGAAGTCAGATTTGAAGAGGTGTTATCGCTGTGTGCTGTGACTCAATGTTTAACATATGTTTAAAAACACTTGGTATTAATAAAATGTGCTGCCCTGAGGAAAGTGTTTGTTTTAGTGTTACATAAATTCTGATGTGTTTTCCCCTCACTTCCCCCACAACACACCATGTGTAACACGGCTAGAATGTATACCCACCTCTATTGATTTGAAGTTCTTGTGCGGCAGCCACTTATCTCTGAAATGTAATGAAGTTCACCTTCTCAAAATTACTGTTTGTTTTCTTAAATGAAGATTGGTACTTCATGTTAAATGTACAGAATTTAGCCAAATGAGGCAGTTGAACTGAGAAAAATAAGACACTTGCAGTAATCATATTTTCTTCTCTTTTTATATCTGAGGCTTGGATTCCATGTACAGATACTACACACAACATGGTGAAAATGTCCCTGGACTGTACCACTTCAGATTTCAGGTTGTGTGGTTGAATGTCTATCCCATGTAGACAAAGGCCCTGTATATAGATGCCAGGAAAAGTTTTAGAGCCAGAGGAGTTAGCCGTGTTAGTCTGTAGTAGCAAAATAGTAAAGAGTCCAGTAGCACCTTTAACCTTATAGCTATAAAGCTTATAGCATAAGCTTTCGAGAACCACAGTTCTCTTCGTCAGATGCAAGTGTTGACATTGACAAGCTAGCTGTCTATATATTGGGATGCTTTTCCCCACATGGGGACATTTTAAATGTGAAAATCCACAGCCTGAAGTCTGAAGTGGTACAATCCAGAAATCATTTTACTATGTGATTATTTGTACTGTACAATATCCCAAACTTCCTGGCAAGTGTGATTAGGATTGCTACAAATTCTCATTTCTTCCTGTGCTCTTTTGCTAAGTGAGCTTTAAAGGGCAACGAGGGGAGAAAAGTAATAACATACATATAAAAGCCTAATTTGCAATGAAATTGTCTTGATTGCAAGGACAATTACAGACATGGCAATTTTTGTCTGTTTTTTTGGAAATGCGAAGCTCTGGCAAGGTTAGTGAAAAGAAATTTTCAGATGCGTCCTTGTTTTTTTGTATGCATTTTTTCCCTTTTACCTCCTTCTGATGCCAAACAGTCTTCCACCACATTTCATTATTTGTAGCCCTGTGACAAATAATTCAGGAATTTCCAACAGTTCTGTTCAGAATCTTAAATAAACCACTTAATTCCCAGAGGGAATGTTACTTTTCAGTTTCCAGGGGTCATCTTGTATTCCAGGGAGTGTTTTAATTATCATAGGCCATTCATCTGTATTCAGAATTGGCTTGTTCTGCAAAAGGCAGTGCTTTTTTTGAAGTATGATGGGTCCAGCTATTTCATCTCTCTGATGTCCTCTTCCTGTCTGAATTGCAGTTTATTTATTAGAAGTGCCCTTGGCATTTGTACCGCTGGTACCTTGACACGTCTCAGATTTTTTCCCCCCAATCAGACTGAACAAATGCAAAAGGTAACCTAGAGAAAAAAGCCTAGTAATCATAAGCTGTTCATTGCTCTTGTGTAACAAAATAGACTGGATAGTCACTAGCAATTCATCACCAACCCACAGGTGCTTCTTCCAGGGATATAAAACTATCAGTACTTCAGATCACTGAAGCGAGCAAATACCAAATCTGATCGTCCTCTAAGGAAGCAGACTGTGCCTGTCTTGTAAAACTGGAACATAGAAATCCTCTTTAGTTGGGATCACTTGGAGTGTAATCATAGGGGCCATACCCAATGCCTCAGGGCAATGGTTTATAAGAACTAATTTTCTTTATAAATCCTGGTTACAATTCTGATTTGGAGGGAAGAGAACAATTTTTGATTTGGACGTAATGACAAATTGTTAAACTGGAGCGTGTAATTGTAGAGCTGTGTGTGAATAAAGGGAGGGAGGGGAAGGGTCCTCACACCTCATCCTGGCCAGTTTGGTGTAGTAGTTAAGACAGAGCGGCAGGACTCTAATCTGGAGAAGCGGGTTTGATTCCATGCTCCTCCTCTTGAAGCCAGCTGGGGAACCTTGAGTCGGTCACAGCTCTTGCAGTCTCACACACCTCACAGGGTGATTGTCGTGTAGATAATAATAACACACTTTGTAAACTGAGTGGACATTAAGTTGTCCTGAACGGTGATACATAAATCAAATGTTGTTATTTCACATGCAATGACATTGGAGCCATGTCCATTACTTGGCGGTGTGATAAACTTTCTTGAAGCATTTAAATGGATGTGTTTTAAATTGCTCCATGCATGAGATCACAAGTGTGGCTACAGAAAGTTCATGGTGGCTACAGAACTTTGTTGAAAGTTGTTCTAATTATAGGTCTTTCTCTTCTTTCAATTGAGCAATCCCTAATCCTGGTGAAGTCCAAAGCAGATTCGGCAAGTCCTTGGGGAGTAACATCGGTAGGATATTTAGAAGAAGCCGCCCTAAGCCCATTCATGAGGAGGGCGGGGTATAAATCAAAATAAATAAATAAGAATTTAAATGTGATTAGCAAAATATTCATTTTTTGTGTATCTCTAAGTGCACTCGCTATTCAAATATTTGGTAAAAGGCAATATGTTCATTGTGTTAATCAGGAATACTGCTTCGGTAATTAGGGTTGCCACATCTAGGTTGGGAAATTCCTGGAGATTCTGGGGATGGAGCCTGGGGAGGCTGGAGCTTGGAGTAGCAAGGGACCTCGGCAGAGATATGCTGCCCTTGAGTCCATCTGCCAAAGCAGTCATTTTCTCCAGGGAAATGGATCACTGTAGCCGGAAGATCAGTTGTAATTTCATATTTTCAGCCACCACCTGGAGGTTGGTAACTTTACTAGTAATCTACCTTCCAGTATTTTACGTTGGCATGTCCTTGCGGTCCTATGTGCTAGCAAGGTCCAACTCCCTGTACCCCCAAATAGAGAGACAGCAAGTACAGTTAGACAACCTCACAGGCCCTTGTTTTTACCATGAGAAATTTATATGATATTAAATGAGAGATTACGCAGATGGCCCTGGTCTTAAACTGCTTGACCTCTACAGGTTTACCTCTCCAGCTGAGCTCTAGCCCAACCATTCCCCTTCACAAGTAGAGTTTACTCTCCGGTGTTACCAGCAGGCCACTAGAAGCATTGCAGACTGATGGCATACAGTCAAATTCTTTGTTCCAGATTCAAAATCTCGTTGCTTATTCCATGACATCCACCCTGGAAATAGGGAAACACTAGTAATCCCCCATTGGAATATCATCAGACCTAAGCAGGCTCTGTCTGACTTTCCCCTGAATTCTGGTGAGTTTTGGATTTGTCTGTGATTGCAAAAGCCAGTATATAAGCAATCATTGGATAGAACAAGCAAAAGCTGAACAAAGCAAAAGCTGAACAGCAAAAGACCACAAACTGCTGAGCATAAGAAACATCAAATAAGAGTAAAAACAATTCACTCAGCCGAAGTCTTAAAGCTTGTCCCTATGATGTTAAAGGGATAGGCAGAATGATCTTAATGGTTCCATGTCAGTTGCTTATCCTCTGTTCGTATCAGATTTCCCTTCTCTATTTATGTAGCTAGTCACCTCTTTCCAATCTTTGTGTTTCTGTGCATTCCCAAGTAGCTTCTCCTCTGTCTAAAACACGTCTGTGCTCCAAGAATGTGTGCAGCCCTTCTTGAAATGAGAGTTCCTTCTTCCCCCAAACCCCTAAAGAGAGTCACGCAGTAGAGAAGAGGAAGGGCTAAAGCATGCAGGTTCTGAAGTTTTTAAAAATGTTAACACACCATAAAGTGGAGCTCTAGCAGGAAGACAGGAAGCTTTGGGAAGACACTGCTTGCCTCTGTGCATCTGCAGAGTGAAACTAAGAAAATCTGCAGAACCTCCCTTCCCACCCTTCCTCTCTTTGAATTTCAATTTTGATCAAAATGGGATCAATTCAAAACAGACTCCAAATTCCTAATAAGGGGGGAAGACATGGATTTCAAGGAGAAACTAGATGAAGAGGGATTAAGATAATTTCTCTCAACAGGACTTGGCAGTTTTTATCAGGATCTAAACCAGGAAAAATAGAACATTTATGCTGCCTTACACTGAATTGGACAACTGATCCATCAATTTCAGCATTGTCTGCCCTAACTCGTAGTAGTTCTCCGGGGTTTCAGGTGGAGGTCTTCACAGAATCACAGAGTTGGAAGGGGCCATGCAGACCTTCTAGTCCAACCCCCGGCCCAATGCAGGATGAGCCTAAAGCATCCCTGACAAATATTCATCCAGCCTCTTCTTGAAAACTGCCTCCCTAGGCAGCTGATTCCACCTTTGAATTACTCTGACTGTGAAAAAGTTTTTTCTAATATCCAGCTGGTGCCTTTCTGCATGTAATTTAAGCCTGTTGCTTCGAGTCCTGTCCTCTGTTGCCAACTGGAACAGCTCCTTGCCCTCCTCCAAATGACAGTCTATAATGATACGTCTGTGCCAGGAAGACCTAGCAAGGCCTCAGAAGCCTGTTAGCAGTGAGAGTAGGCCTGCCTACAATTTCCAGGAGCCTCTGGGCCGTTTTGGTGCCCTTTTTGGCCAATCAGAACACAGGGGGCTAGTGCTGTATAAATCTGGGAGGAAAAAAGCCTGGGTTCTTTCTCCCAGGGAGCAGCTGCAGGCCTGAGGAAGTTTCTGCTATGGAGAGAGGCCCTCATCCAGGTAGGGTGAGAAGGCAGGCCTGGCAGACTGAGGGACAGGGAGTTCAGTCATGTTCAGTCAGTCATGTTTATTTTACTTTCACCCATCTATTGTTGCTAAGGCACCTTGTTTGCTTGTTGTTTGATTAACTGACCTACGGAAGTCAGAAGGGTTGGGAGGGTACTCTGGGCCTTCCCAAGGGACCCTAAATCCTAGAGGGGTGGCAGCATAAGGTGGCTCACCCCACCTGAGGCATGACACAGCCTTTCAAATATTTAAAGAGAACAATCATGCCCCCCTCAATCTCCTCCCAACTAAACGTTCCCAAGGCCCTCAGCCTTTCCTCATAGGGCTCAGTCTCCAGACCCATGATCATTCTCGTCGCTCTCTTCTGCATCCTCTTAATTTTGTCCACATCCTTTTTGTATATTGAGGCCTCCAGAACTGCACATAATATTCCAGGCGCGGCCTGACCAAGGCAGTATAGAGAGGGAGTATGACCTCCTGCGATTTTGATGCAATAGCCCTTTTGATACAGCCCAAGACTGAGTTTGCCTTTTTTGCCACCACATCACACTGACTGCTCATATTTAGTTTACAGTCCACTCTTACTCCAAGATCTCTTTCGCATATACTACTACCCAGAAGTGTATCCCCAATCCTGTATTTGTGCTTCACATTTTTGTGGCCCAGATGTATTACTGTGCACTTACCTATGTTGAATTGCATCCTGTTCACGACCACCCACTTCTCCAAAGTATGCAGGTCTTGTTGAATTTTAACTCTATCTTCTTGGGTGTTTGTCTCTCCTCCCAATTTGGTATCATCAGTAAATTTAATGAGTAGCCCATTTACCCCTTCATCCAGATCATTGATAAAAATATTGAAAAGTACTGGGCCCAAAACCGAGCCCTGTGGCATCCCACTGGACACCTCCCTCCAATCTGAAGAAACACCATTGACCACCATTCTTTGAGTGTAGTCCTCTAACCAGTTCCGTATCCACCGAACTGTCCTATAGTCCAGTCTGCAGTCTTCCAGTTTACCCATTAGAATGTCATGAGGGACCTTATCAAAAGCTTTACTGAAATCCAGGTAAATCATGTTGACAGAGTTCCCATGATCCAGTAAGCTCATCACCTGATCAAAGAAGGAAACCAGATTGGTCTGACAAGATCTGTTGGGGACAAAACCCTGTTGACTTCCGCGGATCACTAAGCAGTCCTTCAGATGCTTAAAGATCTTACACACAATCTACTACCTGATACATTTAGCTGGAGGTGCCTAGGATTGAGCCTGGGGCCTTCTGCATGTTAAACAAGTACTGCCCCATGATCCAGAGCCCCTTCACGATCTGGAGCAAGTAAACAGCAGGAGCAAACAGAGTGTTGTAGGAGAATAAGCAGGTGGTAAGCAGTTGGTAGAAGCAAGATTGTGGCTTGTGCTTACATTCTTTGATTTGTCTGTCTGATTCTGGTGCATAATTTGTGCTTGGTTGCTTGGTTCTGGTGTTGGGTTCTAGTTGAGGCTGCTTGGTTTTAATGGTAGGTTCAGGCTTAGGTGAGTAGAGGTTGTTTGGCTTTTGGGTTCTGGTATTGAGTTGTGGCTTGAATAATTTGAGGCTTCTTGGTTCCAGAAGTGGGTTCTGGCTTCGATGAATTGAGGTTGCTTGGCACTGGTGTTAGATTCTAACTTGAGTGAGTTGAGGCTGTTTGGTTCTGTTGTTGGGTTCTGGCTTGGATGAGTTGATACTTTTTTGTGAGTGTGTGTTTTCCCTCCTTTTTCCTGTGTTTGCTGATTGAGGCGAGTGACCTGACTGGTGAGTTACATAACTTGAGTTGGTTGGGTGTGGGGAGGTCTGCAACTACACAGATGTATAAATAGCTTAACAACCTAGTGAGTTTGTGATCCAGAATGAGGGAACTGGAGAAGTGAACAGAGAGTTTAGCAGGGCTGTTTGAGGGGGAGTGCAGGAAAGACTGGACTACTTCTTTTATGGTTTGAAACAACATGGCTGGGGAGAGAGCTGGGATTGTTTCCTGCGAAGTCTGTGCCATGTTTGCCTTTTTACTGGCGAACAATAGGAATTACATTTCTAGGAAGTATAAGCTGGTTGTCCGACTGGAGGAGAAGATACAAGCGGTTTGAGGCACATCTATCCACACTCCAGGTTATCAGGGAATGTGAAGCATTCTTGGGAGGTCAGGAGAAGGAGGAGAAGGTCTCTCGGGAAAAAGAAAAGCACCAGGAAGAGGGCAAGTTGAAGAATGAGACCCAAAGGAGCAAGAAACTCAGGAGAAATTCTGAGCCTTTATTGCTAAGCATGCAGTTCCCCAAAGGATTTCTCCAGACTCTGGACTACTGGAACAAGGACTACTACCCCAGATTGCACAGAGTTCAAAGGAAGTTTCTCAAGTCCCTGAGGATGAGAGGACTTCTGTCCCCTCTCCAAATGAAGAGATGTGTGGTGATGCCTGGAACCCCCTACTAAGAGGGTAGAGGCTAAAATATGCAGGCCCGACTCATCATCTTGAGAAGTATGTTGTCTACCAGGTGCATGCATCCAAGATGTAACAGAGAGGCTATAAAGACTCATCAAGCTCACAGATAATTAACCCATCTTGCCCGTACATGTAGGAATAAATTATACTGCCCAGCACTGCCCAAAAGAGACTATAAAGCTGAGTGTAAAAAGGTGAAGGGAGCACAAGTTGTGATTTGTCTCTTCTTCCTGTTGATGGCCGTGGCTTAGGAAGAGAGAAAATAATATTAAAAATAAACAACTGGCTAAGCAGATGGTGTTTTCAGGAAAGGGTTGGTTTCTTGGACTGTGGTCTATGGTCTATGCTTTTGAGATGAAGCACTTCTGTCGGGAGATGGTTTGCATCTCACAAGGGTAGGAAAAATGTGTTTGTTAAGAGCCTCACAAACCTGATGATGGTTTTAAACTAAATCCTGTTGAGGAAGGAGACAAAACTCCAAAAGCGAGTATGATGCCGATTACTGATGAGCAGGGAGGGACACATACACAGGGACCCAATAATTTGCAGGTAAAGACAAACCTGAAGCACTCTGGGAACAGAAATCATGGATTCCGATGTCTCTACACTAACACCCAGTGTATGTTAAACAAAACACAAGGAACTTAACGTCTTAATATAGGAAAGGGACTATGACATAATAGGCATTACTGAAACTTAACAGGCTAAGACTCACAATTGGAAAATTAAAGTTGGGGGTACAATTTATTTAAAAGGAATAGATCAGTAAAGAAGAGGGGAAGAGTAGCACTATATGTCAAGGATGTATATACTTGTGAGAAGGGGTCATTTCATAGAAAAAGAGCTGGAGGAACTAATTAGCATAACTAATTAGCATAACTCATTCTCATATAAAATGCCTCTTAACATCACCAGAAGTGTGTCATTAGCATAACTGATTTGCATATGCCACACCCTCTGACATCACCTATCCTTGCTGTTTTGGACCCAATCCTGGCCATTCAGGGCTGAAATTGGGCTCAAAATGGTCAGGATCGGGCCACTTCTCAGTGGGAGAGTGATCCACCACCCATCAGAGGCCCTATCCGGGCTCTTTCGGTCCCAATCCAGGCCAAAACAGGACCAAAATGGCTGAGACAGGTGGGTGGGGCCACCTGTCATGTGACCTCTTTGGGAAACTGCCGGAACTATGTTCCTGCACGTTCCCCTTTATAATGAGCCCTGCTTGTGAGGAAATACATGAAGCTGAGCATGGATGTTCATTTAAGAAATGGAAGGGAAGTCCATATAACCAAAGACATATAAATAGAGTTCCCATCCCCCGCTCAGGGTGGGGGAACCCCCAATCCCACCCACCCCCCGCGCCCAGTTACCTGGCCAGTGGGGGGATGCGCTCCCTGGGGCACCTCCTCCCTGGGTGGTGTGGCGCATCCCTGAGTGCGGGGCACACTCCTGTGCCATGAGAGTGGGCCGTGGCAGCGGCAGAAAGCAGGCGACGGTTGCAAGAGCACGCCGCTCTCACCACCGTGGCTGTGGCCGCCGCTGGCTGCTCTCTCACCGCGGCTGCTGCCTTTGACCCTGCGTGCTGATGTCACTCCTGGAAGTGACATCATCACGTGCAGCGGGAGCACGCGCACGCTTTGTGCACGTGCATTTGCAACAGCAAGAGGTCGAAGGTGGTAGGAGCCGGCATCCCAATCTCCCACTGGTAGAATTGAGGGACCTGGCAACCCTAAATTTAAACAAATTGCCAGTGCTTGAAAAGAGAGCATTAGAAAGGCTAAGCTCAATAAGAACTTAGTATATTAAGAGACGCTAAACAAAACAAAAAAAAGATTCTTTATTTATGTTCAAAGCAAGAAAAGGAACAGGGAAATGGTAGGTCTGCTGTGGGGAGAGGAAAGTGGGATTTTAACAGGCTATAAAGAGAGGGCAGAACTGCTCAATTTCTACTTTGCCTTGGTCTTCTTTTGCAAAGGAAACTATGCTCAACCTGTCTCTGTGATAGGAAAGTAAATGAGATGCAGACTGCACAAGGTCCTCACATGATTTTTTCTATCAATCTGCAGAATCTCCCCCCCCCACCCGCTGCCCTTGTTGTACCCTTAGAAGGCAAATTTTGCTGTATATAGAAAGAACTGAAGAGAAAATAAATTAACTACATTGTGCGTCCTCGTCCAAACAGTGAAAAATAAACATGCTATCAGATACTGAAATTACAACGTAGTCAGCTCTTTTCTGTATTCTTTCCCTCCGTGATTTTAGTGAGCCCCAAAATGTATTCTGAATAGGTAGGTGAAGTGACAGGAGCTCTCAAGGCATTCATTGCTTGCTTTCTCCACTGTGTGTGATCTCTATGATGCCAGTTTAATTCTTGTCATGAAGAAATGTCTGGTGATTCATCTGTACACAGAAAAGATCTTCAAAAATAGGTTTGGAGCAGGTATCATACGACTCTCTCTCTTTTGCCTGGGGTTGTTGCTAAGTAAGTGTTTTTAATGTAAGATTTTGCTTCACCCTTTTCCTTCCATTCACCCTATATTTGTTGGGTGCTCAAATGGGGAAATTTACAAGGCAATCTTAAGCAGAGTTACACCTTTTGAAGATAATTGAAGTCAACACAGCTTAGAGGGCTATATCTCTTGCCTAGGACTTCACTGTTAGAGAGAAGTCCTAAGCAGATCTACTCAATATTTTACCAAGGCCCATGCAATGGGGTTTACTCCCAGGAAACAGAATTGCATTGTTAATTTATTTGCTCCAGCGGTAACAGAGAACCAAAACATGGTGAAGTGGCAACATGACTGTTTGCAGAAACTTGAGTTTGAAATTGTGTTTGGCTGTGAAATGCATCATCTGTCCTTGGCTCTTTCATTTCTCTCTCAGGGCTCAACTACAGGTTGAAGGTACTTACAGGTTCATTTGAAAAGATTGTTCATTTGTTTTGCAAATAAAGCCACCAGGACTGCTTTATCAAGAAGAGGGACAGTGTGGGGAGAAGAAAAGTTTAGCCCCCTGCACCTCCTGTTCTTTTCTCACTTGAAAACCCCACCCCTGAGTGGCTTGTACCACCATTAGGGGAAAATATGCAAGATTTCTGAGCAGGAGTTAAAGGCAGTTTGAGAGAGGCTTTTTCCAATAAGAATAGGGCAAGGGACAAAAAGGTTAAAAGTGTGCCTCCCTCCCTCCCTCCCTTTCCCTACTTCATTCTTTTCTCCTCATAAAGCAGTCCTGGAAGATGCATTTGCCAAAGGAAAAAATATTTAAAAAACACTTTCAAGAAATCATAATGTAGTTAAGCCTTTAGTTTAACCTATATTACAGAGTTGTGAGCATCAAATGAGATAACTCCTTTGTGCATTTTACTGAATTTCTTTGAAGATAGAACAGGATGCAGTTTTAAGAAATAACTGTTCACTTGAAAATTGGGTTGTGACATTTTAAATTAAAATTCTAGATGAAAAAAAATCAACATATGATGTTGCCTTCTCCCTGTACTGGACCAAGTTTGAGTATGGGCACACCCAGACTTGTTGACATCACCATTCTTGACACCAGCTTGATGTAGCACAAGAAAAATTTAATTATCCCTCTTGTAAATACTCATACATTCATGACTTTTTCTGTTCATTAGTCCATTCGACCAGTGCTGTTCAACGTTTCCAGACCTGGGGCTCACTAAGTATGGGAACTAGTGAGCTGCAAGCATGTGACAGGAAGTATTATGACATCATAGTAATATGATGTCACAAGGAGTGGGGAGATTTGTGCCTCACTGGTCTCCAGGGGGCAGCGGGACAAAAGACACAAGCCAAGCAATGGCAGCTACATTGTGGTGAAGCTGTAGACGAGAGCTGTGCAGGAACCTTCTCCACCAGTGAGTCACCTTTTCTTGCCATCCTGCTCCTCTTGTGTGTTCACAAAGAGAAACAGCAGGCATTGCACTTTCCCACAATATAGGTAGGATCCAACCAACTTTTCAGCTGCTGAAAAAGAAATGAGGGGCTCCCTTTGACCACCAGGGGAGAGCACGCACGATGAGTGAAGAGGTGAGTGCGGGTCCCCCCTCTTGCCAGGAGGGTAAAGGGACCCGGTAACCTTAAAGCAACATCAAGGGAAGACTTTGGCCTCTATGCTTTGTTTGTTGGTCCTAGATATAACTAGACATAATAAAAGTCCCTGATGATAATTTCCCATTTTGTTTTTATTTAGTTCATTAGAACTTTAGGGGGCTTCCTTTGAATTTGAAGCTCCCATATTGAGGGAGATGGTTAACTCTTTCATCCCATGCCATCTTCCCAACCCTGACCCAGCTATTAGCCACGTTGGAACTGGAAGCAAATCCACCAGGTAAATAGCAGCTCTCTGTGCATGGGTGTCATTTAGGCAAGGGAAATGTTACTAGGTCAAGGGTTCAGCCCTGTTCCTGAGCAGTGCAACCCGGATCAATCCCAATGCTGCCCTGATCTGAATCTACTTTGAACTTTAAAGAAAAATAGGTTTAGGCCTAAGAATGATCATATATAATATCCTGTGATTCACATATCTTTAGTCACTGAGAAGAATATAAAGACTGAACATGGATATCCAAGACCAGTAACAAAGAAAGATTCTAAGAATTTAAGGATAATACTGCCCACGTCTTTTGTTTATAGAACCGTTCTTTGAACTTAGGTCCTTTCTTCTTTGCATGTGTGATAAGTATGAATTAATAATGCTAATTCTTAACTAAGTAAGTAAGGTTCCAATTCATAATTTGAAGTCTGTCTTCAGTTAGGCTAAACTTTGTATTGGGATGGCCATTCAGAGTAGGGTGAGAAGGTGGGGTCCAGGATTTCCTAACAAAGTGTAAAGGATTGTTATGGGATGCACTGAACCTTACTTACTTAGTTAAGAATTAGCATTATTAATTCATACTTATCACACATGCAAAGAAGAAAGGACCTAAGTTCAAAGAACGGTTCTATAAACAAAATATGGACAGCCGAACATTCCCCACCCCTCTCATTTCTCTGCAATTGCTATTAAATGCAACTCCATGAAATAACAAAAGAGACTAATACTCAGTGACTATCTGGGTCATCACAATTAACTTGTCTGGAAATAGATAAAAGAAACCTAAAAGTATTTTGGCTGCGTTTCTCTTTAGAGACTTGTCCCTTCAGGGCTTGTGGAAGATGTGGCTGTTTAATCTTTTAATACAGACGGGCTGCTGAAATTGTGACCTGAAAGTTTTAAAAAGTTTTAATGTTATAAATTTGTTATGTGGGAAATTGGGAACATTGATATCCATAGCAACTGGGTCAAAGAAGACCCCTTTCCCTCCAAGGTGCATAGACATGTCTTAAGAGGAAATGTTCAGTTGTTACTTGTATATTTTGTGGCCGTTCCCACATGGCTTACCTGAACCCGGAACGCTGCACAGCATGCTGAAAAAAACATGGAAGATTGCGTTTTCTCTCGCGAGTTTGCGCAACTTCGCGCAAAACTCGCAAGAGAAAATGCAATCTTCCGCGTTTTTTTCGGCATGCTGCGCAGCGTTCCGGGTTCAGGTCAGCCGTGTGGGAACGGCCTGTATTTCTGTCCTGTTGCCAAACCCTTTTGTTCTGTTGCCAGCATTCCCACAACTAGCGAGACCGGAAATAGGGATAACTTTATCCCAAATCACCTCAGCGTTCCCATCTCTCCTTTACCAACACAAGCCTTTCCTTCCTATTTTCCTCCTCCAAAATATCATGTGCAGAGAGAAAGGACTTATCAAACACTCCATCTTTCATTGGTGCCAGCGTGATATGTTCTCTGTCTGATGTATTTGCTACAGTGCTGTGTCTGAGTGTGGGAAATGCACATATTTCAAATCTCTGCTCAGTCATCAAGTTCCTATACTTTCTAGCTTGAATGTAAGGACTGCTGAAAAATTGCAGTAGGTTAGGCTGCAGTTTAGCATGAAATTTTGGAAATGGAATTTATCAGCAAGTTCCACTGTTCTTACTTAGGTCTCAATAGAGATCAGGGGTTATCTCTCCCAGTGCAGTCTTAAATTAGCATAACAAAGCTGAGATTATCTCCAATTACTGCTGCTATAAATGGTCACTCTGCTTATCTAGTATATATTAGGGCTTTATATAATAACACAGCTCTTGCATTTCATGGTCTTTGGGTCCCATTATTTACATTGTTTTCTCTATTACCCATATATCTACATATTTCTATATATACCAACTTAGAATTCTTCATGTATTTTATTTAGAGCTACATTCAATTAATTTTACTATTAATTTATAGTTTTACAGAGGTTTTAAATTGAGGTTTTAATGTATTTTGATGTTTGTTGTAAGCTCCTTTGAGTGTCTTGTGGTAGAAAGGCGATTAACAAATGTTTAACATTTAAATAAATGTAGAGAAGTTCATGAAGATTCGAGTCCAGAAGCACCTTAAAGATTAGAGGTGGGCATGGACTGGGAAAAAACATGGGCCCTTGGGCCGTGGTCTGTCATGTTTCACGGACTACAGACCAAGAACTTTTCACGGACCTGCCCCTGTTCATGGACCGGTTTGTCGGTCCATGGTCCATCACTTCCAGGGCCTGTCAGCTGAAGCGAGCCCTGTGGGGGACTGCCCATTTCCGTGCCACTTGCAAGTGAGGGGCATAGAAATGGGAACTTTAAACCCTGCACCTTGCTTCAGCTGGCAGGTGGGGAAGTCCTTGCTGGTCAGCTGAAGTTAGCCCTGCAATGGAGCACATGGTTCCATGCTGCTAGCAAGCGAGTGGAATGGAAACGGGTGCTTTAAACCCCGCACCTTGCTTCATTTGGCAGGTGGGGAAGTCCCCACCTGTCAGCTGAAGCCAGACCCATGTGGGAGCGCTCAGTTCCATGCCGCTTGCAAGTGAGGGGCATGGAAATGGGCACTTTAAACCCCATGCCTTGCTTCAGCTGGCAAGCAGGGAAGTCGCTGCCTGTCAGCTGAAGCCAGCCCCATGTGGGAGCACCTGGTTCCGTGCCACTTGCAGGTAAGGGGCACAGAAACAGGCACTTTAAACCCTGCGCCTTGCTTCAGCTGGCAGGTGGGGAAGTCCTGGGGAAGGTGCTGGGATGTCTGGATTCACAGACCAATGGACTGGCCCAAAAGTCACTGGCTCCATGGAAAACATGTATCCCATGACCTACCGGTTTGCGAATGCTGAATCGGGCTGGTCCATGTCAAATTTTGGTCCATTTTCTGGTCTGTGCCTACCTCTATTAAAGATCAATAAGATTTTCAGGGCACACGTTTTTGAGAGTCAGTGAGCTTGTCTCTGGAAAGCTTATCCCCTGGAATCTTATTTGTCTTTTTGGTGTTTGTTATTGTTATGATTATACAGCCCACCCTTCAAAGCTGTCATTTTCTCCATGAGAACTGATCTTTGTAGTCTGGAGATCAGCTCTAATTCCAAGAGATTTCCAGGATGGTGGCATCCCTGAATATGGTGAATATTCAAGCTTATTGCTCTGGCCCTACCCAGAGGAAATTGTGGCAACCAACCCTTCCTCCCTTGGGAATGACATGGTTACATTCCCCATGCCTGGAAGAAAGCTCCTCCCTAGGGTTGCCAGGTTCAGTTTGGGAAATTCGTGGATATGTGGGGAGTGGAGCCTGGAAAGGATGGGGTTTGGGGACAGGAAGGGTCTCAGTGGGGTATAATGCCATGGAATCCACCTTCCAAAGCAGCTATTTTCTCCAGGCAAACTGGTCTCTGTAGTCCAGAGATCAGTAGTAATTCTGGGAGAGCTCCAGCCGCCACTTGGAGATGGCTCCCTCCCAAGCCAGACAGAAAAGTGGGGCAGCTGGCCAAGTGTCTTCTGGCAGAACTTTCCCTTTACAGCTTGAGGTGGGGTGATTGAGAAGGAAGCACCCAAGGATGGTGTCAATTGGCAGTGCTGGCTGTCAGAAGCTCAGCAACAGTTCATCATCATACTGGCCCAATGGAGAGGTGGAAATGGAGCACTCACGTGGACAAAGTTGTTTGGTGTGTTGTGGGTGTGGGGCAGGAGCTCAACCTCTGGGCAACACCAGTTCACTGCATGTTCTGGCTGTTCAAGTGAAGGATAGCAAAGCTTTTTAGTATATGCTGTAAGGCCCTATTTATATTCTGTAAAGCTAAAACACTACTTCAAGTGCGTTGGCAGAGAACATCAGGAAACAAATGTGGAAAACAAATGTATTTCTGTGCTGAGCATTGCAGGGGCTTTGGATAATCTAATAACACCATCCGTGCTTCCATTTTTAGGGAGAGTTCATTTAGTACTGTATCGACGGGCACCAAATTTAGCTGATGTGAAATTTAACCTTGTGAACAATGTGCCAGATTGAGATCTCTTCACGCTTTCACTGATAAGGGAGAAAACAGCTGCTCCCAAACTGCCACATAAGGAGCTGGAAGTGAAATGTGTTGAAGGACAGCATTTCCAAACTGTATTGCTTTCCAGACTGGCATGGGTCAAAAAGAGAGTACAAAAGATTAGAACAGACACAGTACTAATCTCATTAGAGATAATCCCATTTGTAGAGTCCTGCCAGTATTGTCCTTTCTGCCTGAAAGAGGAGATTTCTACCCTTCTGCTTTCCATATTTTAAAAAATAATTTAGCATTGGTTCAAAAACAATTTCAGAGCCAACCTATAGTAGGCTTCTCCCCACCCAAGCCTATTTTAGGCTTGTTGGTTTTTTCCCCTGTCAAAGCAAAATGTGATTGATTTATTCATACACTGTATGTGTTATGTTCTGTCAAATTGCCTCCAACCTACGACGACCCTCTGAAAGGGGGGGGGTATCATAATTTCTAAACACCAAACAGTATGGGAGTTTCGATAACATTTCTCTTGGTGTAATAACCTCTGCTTTTGACTTCAGGATGTTTATGACTTAGGCACTTCTGAAACAAGCCAAAGAGATATTTATGCTTGTAATTAGGAAAGAATGGCGAACCAACCTATTTCATGAATGCAAATTTGCCATCTTTATACTGAGACATAGACAAATTTTTCCACAGGTTTCACTGAGCTAGTTAACTCTGCATCCACTGAGTTACACAGAAGTACTTACTCCACTCTTGGATGTGAATGCTTCTCTCCAAAGAAAATGATGATAGCAAACAGTTTTGTGAACATTCAGAGCTTATGGTTGAAATGGACTTCATATGATGCCTTGGATCCAGTATTATATTTCTGCAAATGCAAACATTTCCACCCACAGAAGCACAACATTTTCACCTCTACCATAGCTGCCCAGGATGCCCCTTGAAATCCTGTCACCAGTAGCCCAACGGTATCAGAAGAAAGGTGGAAGGAAGGTCTATTAATTGTCACTGCAGATCAGTAAAGTTAAGAGGGGGGACACTGTTAGGGGGACACTGTTCCCACCCCCCACAGACACCTATGCTGTAGCTAAATGTTTTGGTCCAAGAGTGTGGAATTTGCTTGATTCACTAGTCTCTCTCACTACTAACCTTCCTTCTTTTGATGATTCCTAGGGTTAGAGGGTGGGGCAAAGCAAGATGAGATTCCCTGGACCTCGATCTCTTCCCAGCAAACATTATGTTAAATAAGCACAAGGAGAAGAGAAGACTAATCTGAATTCCCCACATCTGTGTTTAGTTTCAGTCTCACCTACAAGGAAGACTACTAGAATCTTCTGGCCTAAGGCTGCCAGATCCGCCGGTGGGGGTGGGGGAATCTCCCACTCCCAGCCTCTGCACCCCACCACCACTCACCTAGCTGGTGGGGGGGAAGACCCTGGGGAACGGGCCCAGGAGACAAAAATCCTCCCAGGCCAGCTAGCATTGGGTGCGTTCCCCACAGGCGACTAGATGATGTCACTTCCTGATGTCATCGTACCTGTCAGAAGCGCATGTGCCTTGCATGTGTTAAGGAGAACACACCCCTTACAACCCTATCAAGAAACACACCCCTTATAACACTTTGCACACGTTAAGGAGAACAGAAAGGTAAGTATCAGGTCAACCCCCCTCCCGCTGGGAGGGTACTGGAACCTGGCAACTCAAGCCCTTCCCATGATCCCTGCTGCTAGCAATCATCCTTTTTTAATAATACTCTTGTGAATAGATTTCAGTTGGAGTATACTTTAGAGCAAATATGTTTAGAATAGTATGCTTTTCATTCAGGGATCACAGTTGTATCTAACATTGCCTGGATCAGTTAAATACTGCCACAATGAAAACTATATTAATTTATCTTGGGGCATGGCTCAAATAACCTTCTGCAAGAGTCCTCATAGGCATGTTGATTTAGTATTTCATTATACTAGTTGCAAAAGCAAACATATTGGTTTTACTGCCTTCTGGAATGCAATTGCTCTGTTTGGTCTTTAGAAAGGCTGCAAGAGATTGTGGCTATTAATTATTGCACCGACCTTGCACTGGGAGTGGTTTAGAAGCATATAATCTAATTGAAGGGAAAGTGAAAAAGGTAAATCACACACTTGCCAATTAGCCATTCTAATTGGAAACCATGCCAGTCTGCCAAGAAGGGAGCCAGGTGAGCAACATTCAATATTGCACTATTCATTATATATAATTAACTCATGAGAAGTGATTCATGATTTTCGTGCTTCTGCGGATATGTTAAGTTTTCATACACAGAGAAACACCCCCTTATACATCCTTCTTGTTGTCACAGAAATACTCTTGATTTGCTAGACTATCTCTGTATATAGTTATTTGTGTTCTATAGGTATGCCAAAGTGTCCTCTGCAAACTGAATGGTTTCTGAACACCTCAAAGTCTTCAATATTTTTTATATTGGAGCTTGGCAGCAATATCTGATACTGGATAGTTGATAGCATGTGAGGATATTTATAGAATCCTTCAACATTTCTCAAATCTTTTGCTATCTTCTGGGCATGAAGCAAGGGTCACTGGGTGTTTGTGAGGGTGTTTGTGAGGGGGGGAGGTAGTTGTGAATTTCCTGCATTGTGTAGGGGTTGGACTAGATGATCCTGGAGGTACCTTCTGACCCTATGATTCTATGAAATAACAATAGGCACATGCTAGTAAAACTCCAATTCTAGTATCAAAAATCACTGCTCATTTCCCTCATCACCATTTCACAAGTCACACAGTTGCTGCACGCTGTGCTTGTTTACTGTAAAGCAGGGGTCACCAACCTTTTATAATTACTATGTTACCAGAACTGCTCTTTATTATAATGGGGAATTAGCTGTAGCAGTCTGTAACTTAATATTAAGCGCGGATCATAACCTATGTATACGGAGGTCCCGATCCCAGACACTCTAGTGAAAAAGAGGCAGACAACGAATAAGTTCCAAACACGTGTATTTAGTGTGGCGTAAGCCTAGCTTGCACAATCATACAAGGAACACACAAGATCTAAGAAACATAGAGTGGGAAATGCAGAGACGTTCGCATTAGCGGGTTCCCAACGATGATAAGGGAAATACTCACAATCCTGGAGCGAAGCAGAGACACAGCAGCGAGGGTGGCCCAATGCCAGCACTGGGACCACAGACGGACAGCAAGGAGGTCTGGATAGGGAATGGCCTGAGCACCGAGTGGTCTGGGAGACCAGTTTAAATACCCCAAAACGTACCCTGGGGCTGGTGCTGTACTTGGTGGCTCCCACAGTTTAAAACAAAGGGTCTAATGGGCTACTGAATGGCTTGGATGGGCCACTTTAGTAATCAGATTGTGATAAGTGACACCTCAGGAAGAGGGGACAAAAGAGGGAGGGGGAAATCCGAGTGGGCTGAAAGGATGTTCCAGCGGACAGGGCTTGTCCTGATGTCATTAGCTCAGGAATGCGGAGGTTTCTTTGAGATGCATTCTCTAAGTGCTTGGGATGGTCGGCACTTAGTTCTTCTCCGGGGCGGCTCCTAAGATATGCAGAGCGGGGCGAGGGGCTCTCGCTGCGGACGTGGTGTGCCCGCTTCACCGAAATGGCTTCTCAAAGCAGTCTTCTTCCCAGGGTCTTCTGGCTGCCTGAAAACATGGATGCCGGCTGGGCATAGCTGGGGCTGGTTAGCAGGCTGCCCGGTAGCGAGGGCAAGCTCGGCGACCGGCTCGCGGGAGGCTCCAGGCGGGAGCGCCTAGCCAGGCTCGCTGGAGGTTTCCCCGGCAGGCGCCCGGCTGCTAGCAGCGGCTTGGGCCCATGTGAGGCAGGCTTCCATGGAGGCAGGGGGAACAGCACACAAAACACAGTCCAAAGCAGGGAACAGGCACGGTCCGTGGCAGATGGCAATGCAAGCACGGGGCACACTTGTAACAGAGTCCAAACACACACTGGGAATTCCAGATACAGGTCAGGGCAGGGCTGCCCAGAAAGAGAGTCCTTTGTGCAGTTATCCAAACATGGAGTCAGTAACTACACAGTCTATAGCAGCAGCAAGGCAATTGACACGCAGGCAGGAAACTGACACGTGTACCAGAACACACACGTGCAAAGCAGTCTTTGGTGTAGCAGTAAAACAGCAACGCAGGAAACTTTAGCACAGTTCATGGCAGGCTTTAAAGCAGGGGAGGGGGCCTACTTGGCAACAACTAAGCCAAATGATGTCAAAATTCAGAGCCAGACATCAACAAAGAGGTGGTATGAGAAAGCTCACTGGTATAACCAAAAATATACAACTTAACCTTCTTGATAATTAACATGTTGACTAATAATTCATAAAGTGTCCACTGCCCAAGCACTTGTTGAGAGTTTGATATTAGGAACTGGCATACGCCAGGTCTCACAATAAGTTAAAATATATAGAGTAGTAGCTTTGCACAATTGCTTTAGTGCACTGGCATAAATCTGTGTACGATTTGCGTTTGGATGTCTGGCAACTGTTTACCCCTATCTTTTCCCTTTCTATAAAGCATCTCTAAGAAGTCCTTTGGTCCCATAAAAAATCTGCCTGTCATTCCCTTCACTTGCTGGTTATTCTAGCACCTCACCCATTCTTCCCAAAACAATAGCCCACACATACTCACTGAGTAGCCACTACCACATGTCACTTTGAGATCTGAGTTAGAGAGGCCTGCATCTGCCTTCCCTTCCCTTCATCTCACCCAACACATACCAGGTTCAGTTAAACACACAGCCTGAATCCCATACGAGCTGGAATGCCCCTTTTACAACTGAATTGTGCCCATGGCCACTGTGGCACCTGCTGATACCTTTCCTACAGATGTCAAGTGTTTTTAGAAAGTGGGCAGGCCGGGTAGGGGGTTCACCCATCATGCTTTCTGATTGGCCTTTGTGGAGATTTGATTGGCTGTACCAATTTTCTGAAAAATTGCATCGGCAGCAGTTGCCACCATAGCACAAGGATATTCACTGTGTGACTGAAGGTAAATGGTGGCAGCCATTTTGCAGCTGACTCAACCTCCTGCATCAACCATTTTGTGGCTGGGCCACCATTGTGTGTTAGAATTCCAAAGTAGCCTAATCCCTGGTATGTGCAATTTCTTGTAGGAGAGGAATAAAAAACTGGGAAGGATTTCATACACACAGGAGAATGCAAAACAGATAAAGTAACACAGTAAGCAAACAGAAATTAAACTAAATTCCTTACTTCTCAGAAAAGCAATAGACACTCCCACTTCAGGGTTTTATTCTTTTTGTTCACATCCTCTTGCATGGATAGGTGCTTTTTTCCTGCTATAGCAAGTGCTAAGCCAATCAGGTGATTCCTTGTAGAGAAACCCTAATCCTCCCTCTGGGGCCTTGCAATTAGCTGTTCTGTTGCTGCTGTGACTACAGAAGCTGTACAAAGGGATTGCCTGATTTTGGAGCTTAATTGAAACAGGAAGCCACAAGGACCAGAAAGGGGCTGTATAATACTATGAAAAATGGCAACTCTAGCAAGACACACAATTTAAAAAAGATATCCCCTAAAGGTTAAAAAATAGGAACAGTGCTTTTTCAGGAACATGATTCACGTTCCATGAATAAAAAAGATAAGAATTTTCATGATAAATGAGCATACGTTATTTTGTATTTAATAGTATTAAATAACTGAAATGGAACAGTTCTTGACTGACAGAATTGGGTGGTTGCTATGCAATGTTATGTGTCATTTGACAGTGAACAGCTTAGCAGAGGTCTTCTTTGAAGCCTTCCAACATCAAAGCAATCAAGAGATGCCCAATCAATTGTAAACATTCAAATTTCGAATGTTAAGTTTTTTAAAAAATTCACATTCAAACTTTGTTTGAATTTTAAAGTTCACATACAACATACGGATATCAAAATCAAATTTCAAGCCTTTTGTTGATCACATTTCCAGAGTGTTCAACTAAGGTTAGTTGTGGAACTTAGCGCGGTATTGAGGCTAGGGCTGCCAGCCTCCAGGTGGTGGCTGGCGATCTCCCAGAATTACAACTGATCTCCAGGTAACAGAGATCAGTTTCCCTGGAGAAAATGGCTGCTTTGAATGAACCTTGCTATAGCATCATTCCCCACTGAGGCCCCTCCCCAAACCCCACCCTCTCTCAGCTCCACCACCCAATCTTCAGGAATTTCCCATCCTGGACCTGGCAATCCTAATTGAGGCATCACTCACACACACAGCCTCTTCTGATAAATTGTAAATTTTTTTTCATGTTCTCCCATACTTGAAGTAGTGAGAAGATTGGGGTAAACTTTTGGGGAGTAAGGTACAGTTTTCGTAGCAAAGAGAATGGGTCCCTTTGATATTTCAGTGACATGTTTTTGACATCATGACAGTGCAATCCTAAACAGAGTTACTCTAGTCTAAGCTCATTGTCTAGAAATTAGTTAGCTTAGTCTAGAGTAACTCTGCTAAGGATTGAGCTGTAAGAATCCATTGACCTGGCCTGTCAATCTTTCCTCAGGAAGACGGAGGGGCAGAAAAATTAACCAATCAGGGACTCTCTCAGGTAGAGATATTTTGTGGCTGTTAAAGCCCCAATGAACTAGTGTAACAGTCTTCTATCCTCTCTTTCCCTCCAACCTTCAGATTCATAATCAGACCTATACAATAGAATTCAGGTTGGGTGTTTTTACCCATGCCCATTTCATTCAGGACACTTATTCCTGCCCCTTCAAACTAGGGTTGCTCTATGCTCTAGCAATCACCCAGATATCTATTACTAAAACAACAGCAATGCATGACATCACTTCCAGTTATGCAGTATTGTTGTGATGGTACTTCCCCCATTTTCTGCCACTGCTGTACTGGAAGGACTCCAGCTATAGCAGAGACAAACCCAGGCGGTTTGTACTAGTGCCCCCAGAGCAGAGTCCTACTCACAATCCACTTTATAAAAAAACACAGACAGTACTGTGGGTTACATCCAGGGGCCTGGAATTTTAGGAATGTTGTTTGTTTAGGTTTGAAGGACTTGAACAGATGTGGTTAGATATTAGAGCTTGCACGTAGACAAATAACTTGCGTACGTGTTTTAGCTAGCATCTAGAAACATCTAAGGAAGAGTCAACTAAATTTACGGTACAAAGATTTATTTATAAATCCATCAAGTACAGAAAATGAACATGTTGTGTAGACTGGGTTCAGTACTCTGTGGAATCTGTCAATTGTTATGGGTATGGCTGTGTTGTTGCTGTTGTTTTTGAATTTCATTAAAAATATCTGCAGGCTGCAGCATCAGCTTGTCCTTTGAGAGTAAAAGGACACTACCACCACAGTCCCCCTTAAATATAAACCATGTATTATTTTTATTCTTTTGTTGCTATTGTTGTTATAATAATAACTGGTCCTTGATGTGCACATTTGATCTAACCTCAGCTATATCTTATTAAAGAATTCTTACTGTATTGTAAAATTGTTTTTCGAAGAAACAACAGGATTCCCATAGAGCAGACCATCAAAAGCATATGTACAATGCCTGAGTTGAGAATATTTGCAGTGCTGACATAATTGGAATTATTGTCCCTTGATAGCAAGACAAATAGTTGACACAGCCACCAATCATTATTTCCAGGGCAAGTAATTACATTAGAGGGTACTTTCTATGTAAAGTAAGTGTTTCTTAACGTGGTGACAGGCTTTTCAAGACAGGTGGAGATTGTTCCTGGGAGAGACGAAAGCACAATTCTGCACATTTCCAGCACATGTCCCAAGGTCATGTTACAAAGCTAAACTGCTCAACTACTTTGCAAGTAGCAGTATAAATGTTAATTGAATTTCTGAGGGGGAGGACTTGGTTCCATACTTTTAGTATTTGGAAATATCTCTCTGCATGCCCTTGGGGCATACTCTTGATTGGTCATAGAGATTGTAATGGAGAAGAAGCAACTTTGGATATCAGCCCAATCCCTTGAGGGTTTTGCCAATTGAAGCTTGCACTTTGAAATGTCTGCAAAGAATCAAGGAAGAAACAGTGAATCTCATTTCCATTAGGTAGCATGTTGCCACGGAAAGTCATCGAGGGCAGCCCTGACTCCTTATCCTCTGTTCATGTGATATAGTGAACACTTGTACATCCTGCGTGTAAGTGCATACATCTGTTTGTAAGGAAGAGTCAAAGCGTGTTCAGTGTACAAATCAAACTGGGATGCAATACCCAAATGAATGTGGGGTTTAAATCGGATGCTCACCTGTACATCTATAGAATGTAACATGAAAATTACTCCATGACTATATAAAAAGCCAATCACATATACACTGTACACATATTGTACGTGTGTTCACTGTGACACGTCGACAGGGCTCATACCTCTCTGTTTGATACAGGTGTTAATAGCAAAGGAAATTATATACTGACTTGTTCCAGTGGAATGTACACCGATATCAAATATTCAGAGCAAGGGAACTCTGTTAACACTTCACACAAATTAAGTATTAGTAGGCAAGATGAAAAATACAATCCCAAAGATCTGAGCTGCTTTTGCACCACATAAACTCATCCCATCTAAGAATTGTAATTATTTGTAATGGTGGTGGAGAGTGCCCTCAAGTCATAGCTGAATTATGGTGATCCCGGGTGGGGTTTTCATGGCAAGAGACAGAGGTGGTTTGCCATTGCCTGCTTCTGCAACCCTGATCTTTGTTGGAGGTCTCCTATCCAAGTACTAACCAAGGCCAACCCTGCTTAGCTTCTGAGATCTGATGAGATCAGGCTCACCTGGGCTATCCAGGTCAGAGCAATTATTTGTAAGAGATTGTGGACATTTTTGGAATCTTGACAGCAGGAAATGGCTGCCACCACAAAATGGGGGCGGGGGATGTCACCCAACATGGTAGAAATGCGATGTGGGACTGATCACAAAATATTGATAAGATTCCAAACCAAGCATCCTCCTGTGATGGAGGCAGCTATTTCGAATGCATTCTCCCTGCAGACCCAAAGACGATGCTTCTCGGGTTCTTCTGAAGCCCTTCCTACTCCCTTCACCTACAGTCAAGTCAGGGTTGACTCCTTGCTTTGAGAAAGAAGCACTTTGTTGAAGAAGCATATGGGTGCCAGGAAAACCATCAGTGGGTGCCAGAGCATCTCTAAGTACTTCCTTGAGGATCACTGAACTAAAATAGTCTGAAAGGCCACCCAGAGTTTTAGTACTGTACATTGCATATTTGAAATAACCTTGTTTTTTGCAGTATACCCTTCAGTGAAATTAAGTTGCTGGTTGGATGGATACAGCTATTACATTTTGCCTCCATAGCATATTTTAATATATGGTACAACTTGACATTGTTTAGACCAAAGGCCAATGTCTATGCATTCACTGTTAGAATGGGTGGCTAGGAAGAATGTTGCTTGGAGGTTCTTATATGAGTAGAACAGGAAGCGACATTATTGAATTCGGGCACTCCTCCCAACTGGTTTCAATAGGTTTTACCACCACAGTTAGTTTCTTAAAATAGATGCAATATGACTGGTTTCATTTGCAAATGCTTCACTTCTGGGAAAAAATAGACTAGGAAGGAAAGGAAACATGCTAGGTAACACACATATTATGCAGTCTACCTCGTGAACTCTCAATGAATTTAATAGAGTTGGCTTTCACTTGTGGTATAGTTGGACATAAATACTAAGTGATATGTAGTGCCTTTCTCATAAGCCAGATGGAGGCTGAGAAATGGAGGTTTCATGTGTTCTAGAATTAGAGAAAAATGATATATTGTGATAATATTTTTCCTACTAGAATTACACAACACTGGGCAAATTTGCTTCATGTCATTCTGAATCTAGGAAAGCTTTTCCAAGTATTTGATTGGTCAGTGACATCTTATTCTCAGACTCTGCCATCAATTCTGTTCATGTTTTCATCATAATCTTATGAGTAATCCTCCCTTTCCAAATTTACATTGCATGAATCATCCTAAAAGATTCAGATTGTACTAACATAAAGAAGCACAAGAAAGAAAATGAATTAGAGAGAAATGTAAGGATATGAGAAACCCATTGAGAAATTGCTTCTTGAAATTCTTTAATGTGTTCTCAAATTTTTCAGATGTTCTGACAAACAAGGGACTTTGAATTTGCCTTGCTTTCGGCAGAATTCACTGGCAACTTAAGGATGTTACCCTTTTCTGAGCAATTTTGCCAGGCTTATCAAATTACTTTTACCATCTCCTGAAATTCCTCATCATTTTGCCTAAGAAGCACCCTCAGATTTTGTTCATAAAATGTCTTAGTAGTGGAAACGATCCCTTGTAGAACACAAGACTGCAACCAGCCTTCCTTGGCACATGACCACGGGCTTCAAAGAAATGAATGAAGACTCCATGATTTCCTCATAACCAACAAGAAACATCTAGAACCATTGTTGACAAGCCTGAGTGTCTATGTGCATTTTACTGTCTACAAGCCACAAAACAGACATATAGACTGAGTAAGAACAGTTATTTTTAAGTTGAGAATCTTTTGCCTACTTACAATGAGCTCTTTTCTTAAATAAATAACTTCCTCAAGATGGTAAAGAGCCCAGTAGCACCTTTAAGACTAACCTGCTTTAGCATAAACCTTCGAGAACCACAGCTCTTTTCGTCAGCTCTCTTTACTATTTTGCTACTGTGCAGACTAACACGGCTAACTCCTCTGGATCTATTCCTCAAGATGCTAATTTAAGCACCCTGCCACATTTAGAGTCAGAACTGTGTAGCTAAAGGCAATTTTTCCCCCCTGGGTCCCTGAAGCATATTTCAGGTGATAATAATCCTGAGGGGGAATCTATTTTGAAGTATATTAAACTGGATGACACACACACCCGTATGATAGTAAGGTGGGTAGCCATGTTGGACTGCAGTAAAGCAGCAGGGTTTTCATCTAGTGGCTCCTTAGAGACCAACAAGATTTTCAGCATGTAAATTTTCGAGTCAGAGCTCTCTTCTTCGAACACAAATGTGAAGGTGCGTTGTACTGAGTCAGACTATGGGTCTATCAGGGTCAGTATTGTCTCAGCAGTGGCTCTCTAAGATCTTAGGCATAGGTCGCTCCTACCTGATCCTTTTTTAAAAACTGGAGATGCTAGGAGTCAAACCTGGAATCTTATGAATGCAAAACAAATGTTCTACTACAGAGCCAAAGACTCTCCCATTTTAGACAGTTTGGTGGAATTTGGAGGCTATTTATTGGGCGGTGTTCCTGTCTTTCTCTCTTTTTAATGATCTGCTCTAGAGCCCCATTGTTCAGAGTGGTAAGCTGCAGTACTGCAGCTCTAGCTCTGCTCACGAGTCTGAGTTCGATCCCGGTGGAAGCTGGGTTCAAGTAGCCGGCTCAAGATTGACTCAGCCTTCCATCCTTCCGAGTTTGGTAAAATGAGTACCCAGTTTCCTGGGGGTAAAGTGTAGATGACTGTGGAAGGCAATGGCAAACCACCCCGTAAAAAGTCTGCCAAGAAAACGTCGTGGTGTGATGTCCCCCCATGGGTCAGTAATGACTCAGTGCTTGCACAGGGGACTACCTTTACCTTTTTTTAAAAAAAAAATTATCTACTCTAAAGATGTTGTTGACTGACTTCTACAAGTATTTCAATAGTGCCAAGTGTAATGTCTAAGCAGCTCTTATTCCTCTGGCTGCAGGGCATGCTCAGGTTACCCTGTCCTTTGTTACTCTAATCACATGGCAAATGACCATTTCTACAGATCTTTTTGGGGAGGAAAAGAGAGAAGGGGAAGAGAATTCAAATATTTTCCAATTATACCTTCCCATCTCTCCAGAGACCTGTCTGCCTGTTTCTCAGTGTTCATTCCTCAAATTCATGGTGTTTGATCCTTCTCCTCCAAAGAGCAGGGGTGGCTGGCTTAGCAAAAATGTCTTGGGTGGTAAAAACAATATTCCAGGTAGGGTGGCCTCCCACTGATTCCACCCTTGCTTCACCCCTGCAAATGCAGCAGATTGGCAAAATAGTGCCGTCTCACACAATATGCAATAGAGCTTGTTTAACAATCTGTTTTTGATCATAGAAGCTCTTGGAACTGGTTGGAACCCATTAAGGGAAACAGATGGCCCCGGTGGCGGCCACTGAAGGGAAGACCCTAACTCTGCTACAGTGCTTCACTACTTCCTTAGATAGAATAAAATAGCAAAGGGAATGGGAATCGAGGCAGCTGGTTCCATTATGCAAACTCAGAGGTTTATGGCCCAAAACATCACAACCAGCTGAGGAGATGAACTCCTGGTGAACAGTCCTTCCAAATAAAGGACAGTAAATGTACATCTGCTGTTTTTGGTAGGCACAAAAATGAGAGCATTTCTCCTTGATCTCCTTTACCTAAGAGAACCACACTGTCGCATTAAGTACAAGTAGGCACCCGCAAGGGCTTGTGAGGAAAAGAAAATCCCTCTCTAGGCTTGCCACTTCTGGGTTGGGAAATTCCTGGAGATTTGAAAGTTAGAGCTTGGGGAATTTGGGAAAGAGAGGAGTGTTTGGGGGTGGGGTATAGAGCCATAGAGTCCACCCTCCAAAGAAACTATCTCTGTAGTCTGGGGAGTAATTATAATTCCAGGGAATTGCCATGTCCCACCTGGAGATTGGCAACCCTACCTATCTTCTTCCCCAGTGCACCTCATCATATTGCCTGCCCCCACAGTCTGGTCCTGCTTTTCTTCTGCTCCCCCCACTGCTCCACTTCTCTCCTGTAGAAATTTTTATTTCATTTCCCTGCAAACCATCTCTGCGCAGCTCTACCTTTGCTTCATTCCTCCTACAACTCCCCTCCTCTAGTCTTGCTCCCCCTCCCACTAGGGCTGCCAGCCTCCAGGTGGTGGCTGGAGATCTCCCGTAATTACAACTGAGCTCTAGGTGATAGAGATCAGTGCCCTTGGAGAAAATGGCTGCTTCAGAAGGTGGACTCTGTGGCATTATACCATTATGAGGCCCCCTCCCCTCCACAAACCCCGTCCTCTCCAGGCTCCACCCCCCAAATCTCCAGCAATTTCCCAACCTGGACTTGGCAACTCTACCTCCCACTGTTGCTAGGTAGTATTTTCTCCTCCTCTCCTGGTTGTTCTTTCCAACTCCTGGGCTCTCTCTTCCGTACCTATCCCTATATCTCACTTCTCTTTGTTGAATCCACAAAATGTCACCCAGCAGTGTTTACCTGTGTGCAGGTATCCCTCTTTTAAAAAAATCCTTTAAAAAGCCTTTTTGTGTTTTTCAGCTGGAGATTGCAGAAAACTTTTACTTGTACCCTAGGTGCCCCCCCATAGATTTTTTAAATTTGCACCAAAAGGGGGCAACTATTACTCATCAACATATTATTTTAAACGTAATCTTCTTTCAGAAACCCAAAACAATATATATTTTGCTCTTTCCACTCCTCTTTTATAGTCACAACAACCCTTTAAAATAGGTTAGGCTGAGAGATAGTGACTAGTCTATGGTTACCCAGTAAACTTTTTGCTGAGCAGGGATTTGAACCTCGGTCTCCCACCTAGTATCCAACTTTCTTTCTGCTAAGTTGGGTTGCCTCGCAGCAGGATATCATCAAAACTTGACTACTGTAATCAACTCTGCATAGGTCTCCCCTCAATGAGACTCCAGTTGGTACAGTTCAATTATTACTGGGAACTAGTTGAAGTATGCATATTACTCCCATTCTGCACTTACTCCATTGGCTGCCTGGCTGAATGCGAAGTTTTGGCTATCGTGTACAAAGTCCTTCATGGCCTTGGCCCCTCCTATCTATGGATGTGCCTCTCTCTGTATGCTCTGCCACGGCAACTTCATTCGTCTTAACAGGGCCTGCTGCGTGTGTCACCTTGCGAAAGGCAAAAGTAACAGCTGCCTATAAATGCACCTTCTCTGTAGTGGCTCCCACCTTATGGAACAAGGTCAGGAAAGCTTCCACTCTCCTGGCATTCCACAACCTACGCAAAACCAAGTTATTCTGGAGGGCTTTTTTACACAGATGATAGGGCTGTGCTGTAAGGAAATGGGTCAAAGACTTGCTTTAATAAAGGTATAGGGACTATAGACTATACTATTGTGCACTCTCTGTTACTGTAGTTAATTATATCATATCAAATTGCTTGTTTTGTTTAACATGGTTTAACATTGAAATCAATGGGCTTAGACTGGATTAACTCTGTTTAGGGTTACACTGTCAGTGAGAAAGGCTGAGTATAAATAAACTTAAAAAAAACACTGTTACCTCTAACTGGCTGTTTAATATCTGAAGCAATTAACAGGCCATGAAAAGTTTCAACTGCCCATTTTGCATATTGAGCTTCTATTACACAGAGAGAGCATTTTTCTCCTGGCCAGCTGGTAACCCAACTGGGAAGTAAATTCAGTCTTAGCTTTTACTTGCACTATGAAAAAATCAGAGTTTCTAATGTGCAATTGTTAGGATGTTCTTTTTAAAAAATTAGCATGGTTTAATTATATGTTGGCCAAATGTGATAATTTAATAGGAAAAATTACGCAGGAGGCTTGAAGAGGGGAAAGCAACAGTTTAAAGAGCCATTTTAAGTAGGTATAGTCAGTTCTAATCCCATTTTGCTCAGTGGGATTTACTCGATAGTAAGTATGTTTAGAGTTGTGGCCCGTAACTCTTATTTCCACTTCCTTGGGAATAAAATAGTTGAATTTTATGGAACTTACTTCCAAATAAACATTCATATAATCAAGTTGTATGCCTGTAGTTTTGTAGATTTTGAATCTTTAGTCAATAGTCATAATCTTTAGTCAAGATTTTGAATCTTTAGTCAATCTTTAGTCATAATACAGGTAGAAACTGTTACACTTAAAAGAGAACAGTAATAGTTAAGTCATTTCCAGAGCAATTTCCATGTTTGTTTTCTGTTCCTTAGCATTTCCTGACACATTCTTCATGGCATTGGTAGGCACTGCTGGGTAATGCTTTAAAATCATGTCTGCCCTTGCACATCTCTTGTTCTGCTCCTCAGAATGTTGCTATATTCTTTGTGAGTGGGTATGTCTTTTCAAGAATTGCCACACTCTTCAAATAACATGTGCACAACACCACGTACTTGTAAGGTGGTGAAAATTCCAGTCATAAAAAAGTTGGTTTAGTGGTTAGAGTGTTGAACTAGGATCTGGGTGACTTAGGTTTGAATATTCATTCTGCCATAGAAACTCACTGACCTTTTGGGAAGCCTGGTATCATAAAGGGTCCTACCAATTTTTTGTCTGGATTACTCCTGAGAATATTCGAAAAAGTGAGAAAATAATGATTATGTTAATTAGGGCACACAGTGACAGAAATAATGTAGCCATTCCAACATCAATAGCCTGAAACTTTCTATTATTCTGTGAAATTGTAGTTTATTCAGAACTTTTGTCTTGGCTTAATTCAAATATAATAACAAAAATGTAATTAAAGGAGTCCTCAGGCTTACCTATTGTCTCCATTTCATGGCTGGTGAAGACTTCCTAGTTCTCAAGAAATCACACGTCAATATCGCCTGCGTAACACAGTGATAAACAGTGATTTGTTTTTTTGCTGACAAACTTGAATTCCAGATCAGAATTAATCCCAGTTTTGGAATACTTGTCTGTAGGTAAGAGAACAATTCAGTTTATTGTCTCATCCAGTTTAGTTATCCTGACAAACTGTTATTTCTTTGGTCTCCAGTCACCAAACAGTGCATGACAGAAGGCAGAATCTCTTAGGAACCCTTAGATTGGTCAGCTACAGAAAACATCACCAAGACCTTGGCTACTCCAACAAAATGCAAGAGGTGTTATCCTGCCCAGTAATGAATCTAGAAACCACCAGCTACCACTTAGAGGATGGCTTATCTTAGCCAACAAAGGAGACTTCAGCTGTTTCAGCAGTTTCAGTTGTCTGGGTGGATCCGTATCAGTTATCTCTCCTCGCCCCCACTGAACAGAACAGCAGATGTCAACTCCAAACAAGTAATACAGCCTTCTAGCTTGTACTGCAGTAAACTATTCTTGCAGTGTAAGCCTAAGAACACGTTCCTGGGATTGAGACCAGGAATAGGAGTCCAAGTAAACCTGTTAAAAATTGTTCTCTTCGTCACTTTCAGTTTTTCTTTACAGCATTGGTGACAGAGTAATAACCAGCAGTATGCTTCCTTTGGAAGAGATCCACACATTGGCTTTCTCCCTCAGGGTAGGAAAATTCCAAAATTTACATCCAATGATCCCCTAAACCATGGCACAAATTAATATCATATTAACTCACATTGTATGTTCTTATTTCTGCTATCTACAGTACAAATCAACTTACACATGTGCCACTTAGTTCCTATCAATCTTTTTTGGTCTTTTTTCTCCCCTATATCTCTACAAGAATAATTAGAATGAACATTCTGATTCTTTGCCCATTTTGTGCAGAGTTGGGCAGGAAAATAGGATCCAAACAATGAAAATACTTTTCTGGTGGCTTACTGTGGATAAGCAATCCTGGAGATCAGGGGCGGTGCTTCAATTGAGGCGGAGCTGGCCCCCGCCTCAGGCACTGAACTCTGAAGGAGGCACCATGCCGGCTCCCCAACGACCGGCATTCCCTGCAGTGTGCGTGCTCCCGTGCACTCGCACAGGAATTCTCCTCTCTTGGCGCAAGGCATTTCTTCCTGAGGGCAGAAGGGCAGCCCTGTCTTCCTGCTCAGCCAGCGCCTGAGGAGCTTTGAGTTCAGCCCCATCAGTGGGGACATTTCTCTCTCTGCCTTCCCCCCTCCCCCCCTCTCTCTCAATTTGAAGCCTTGGGTGAAGTTTCCGGTAGCAAGAGAGACTAGCTGGCTGGGGAGCAGTGAGCTCCCGTCTGACCTTTTGTCCCCCTTGTTCCCTCCTTTCTTTCTTGCTCCCCCCCGCCCACACACATGTACTAAAAGGAATGACAGGGGGATTGCCCATTGGAAATAATAGGAGAGGCTTGAAGGCCCATTGGAGATAATGGGAGCCAGAGATGCCAATTTACTTGCCTGGGCTCCATTGAAATGCATCACAACACAAAAAAAGTTGCAAAGAAAATGTGGAATGGGTTTTCCATAAAGGTCTCTGGGACCAGATAGAATACTCTGGGAGTGGAATGACAGCCCCCAGAGTGCAACGACAGTCCCTAGCTATAAAGTTTGTGCTCCAGGACCAGAAGGACGGGTTTCAGAGAGGAATGACAGTCCTTGGAATAGGCTCAGTGCTCTGGGACTGGAAGGACAACCCCCAGAGTGCAGTGCAATGACAGCCCTTGGTAGGGTTGCCAGCCTCCAGGTAGTCAGATAAGAGGGGTCCTCTGAGTGTAGAACACTCCAAAACAAATTACAAACCTCGAAGGTTATATGTTAAATATATTTTGTAAATTTTTATATTTTTAATTCTTACAAAAGTGCAAGTGCTCAAATGTGATAAATATTCTACAATAAATATACTACAATAAATATACAGCTAATAAACCTTCATAAATAATCATAATTATTAATCAAGCGTCCAATCCTTCCAGTCCACTTTGAATTCCAAATGCCAGAGTTGTAAACTGTATATTCTTAGTTCTTGTTCTATTTCAAAGCTGTTAATATCTGTGTGGAGCTTGAAAACTATAAATATCTGTGTGGAGTATCCTCAGATGACAGCATTTCCTAGTGGTTATAGCTGAATATCTCCAAGATTGGGCTATGAAAACCTGTATGATCTTGTTCTTCGTTCTGTTTCAAAGCTGTTGATATTTGTTAGAAGTTTCAGAACTGTTCATATCTGTATGGAATATCTTCACGCAACATTACCCAGTGGTTAAAGTTGAGACCATCCAAAAATGGGCTGTAAGAGCCTGACGGGTGTTGCCAGCCTGCTATCCCATTTCGACAATGTCTTTTTCAAAGGCTCAAATCAACATACGCATCACTCCAACACCACCACACTCATTTCCTGGAAGATGAAAGAGCTGACGGACCATTGCCGTAGGCTCTTTCATCAATATTTATACACCACATGCTTAGCTGTCAGCTGCCATTCACTTGAAACCGAAGGAGGGTGGGGCGAAGGATGAGCATGAAGGGTAGTTCCTGAAAGGGATCTCTGACAAAGATGATAAATATTTTAAGGCTTGGAGAGGGGTGGAGAGAAAGAGAAGTCTTCAGCTCAGTCCCCCTTCCAAACATCTCTCTTCTCCAAGCAGGCCCTGTAAGAGAAGCCTTTCTTCTACTGCCAAGAGTCTCTGGGTTCAGAGAGAGGTGGGAAGAAACAGAGAGGGAAACTTTTTTTACGCACACACACACACACACACATACACATACAAAAGGAGGTGTGCTCAAAACTTCAATGCAAGTTGCTGTTTCTGCTCACAAAATAGATTTTTGGCTCACAATAAGAAAAACAAAGATTGTTGTTATTCTCACACTTATTTAAAAATTAAAATTTAAAATTTAAATTAAGAAATAAAAATTAAATTAAAAATGTAAAAAGTTTCAAGTTTTCTGCTTTTCATTTTTCCTACATGTCTTCTGTTTTTTTTAAAAAATGGTTAGCGGTGGGTGGGGAGTGCAATTAGGTATCTCACCTCAGGCACCAGAAACCTTGGCACCGGCTCTGCTGGAGATACTAAATGTTAGGTTCAAATAGAATAATAATTGTCAATGAAACATATTTAATTTCTCCTCTAAAATCTTTCTCTGAAATCCAGGTTTCAGTTTTGCAGACTAGTCTTATATGCTGTGTTTATCAAGTTCCAAATTGTGTATATACTGATCTTTAAATTTTGTTGTTGGGGCTGCCCCCCCCAAAGATTTTGAAACTCCTGTGAAGGTTTTTGTTCTTTGAAAGGCCACATAAGGGTGTTCCTTGGGTAGTTTAGAAACTTCTTTTGATTAAAATGAGATAATAGAGTCTTTAATTTTCTAATGCTTAATTTTTTCATTTGTAACTAGAGATGGGCACGAACCAAAATACGAACCAAAATTCATGACAAACCAGGCCGGTTCGTGGTTTGCGAACCAGCGGTTCGTCAAATCCCATCTCTGATGAACCGCCACGAACTTTAGGCTGGTTGTTTTGTTTTGTTTTTTGGTTCATCACTGCAGACAGCCTGGTGCCGATCAATCAGTTTCTTAGGCAACAGGGGATGGACTTCCTGTAGAACTTCTGTTGACCCAGAAGTGACCTTCTGCTGGCCCGGAATTGACAATTTTCTCACCTGGATGTGACCTTTTCACGAATCAAACGAACTGGTTCGTGAACTGGGGGCAGGTTCTTGAAAGTTCGTGGTTCATGAAATTTGACAAACCATGAACCACATGGTTCGGGTTTTTTCCAGCTCTTGCCCATCTCTATTTGTAACTGGAATTTTAATTTTTAAACGCTATTGAAATATTTAATTTCAGTTCAGTTTTCAGTTCAGTTTTATATTTAATTTCTGTAAAATTCCATTTTGGCAGTGTTAATCAGTTTGTGTTTCAGGGAGCAGAAGTTTCTTCCAGGTTTGAAGACAATGATACCAACGGGAAACATACAAAGCGTAGCAACTGCCTACACGCCTCTCTCTTTTCCCACTTTGTACAATAATATTAATGGGGAAGAGAAGTATGTGTCATAATTTTTCTTCCTGCCCTTTTGGAATTTTTGCAAGTGCTATTATCAGCTGTCAGGACAACCAAGTCAGCAAAAGCTTTTCTCAGAATGTTTTTGACATAGTCCAAATAGAGAAAATGTATCAGAAGTTCTTGTACAATTTGTACTGTCTTCTACAGAAGGAAAGGAAATAACAGATGGAACCCAGATCATGTGGGTGGCCCCTAGTAGTGTTTAGGGGATGACACACTAGAGATCAAAAACAGGCCAACTCTCATCTCCTTCCTCAAATGGAACAGATGGTAGTATGTAATTTAAACATAAATTCATTTATATAGAGATGTATATGAATGTATATCCAATATCACTTAATACAGATTGTTTCTTTCTTAATACCATTTCTGCTCCCTCTTGAAATTACAATAAGTGATTAAAGAGTAGCAAAAGTTTTTTCATGCTTTCAGTGCATACTCATTGACAAAGCCTAGGTTCTACTCCACATTAGTGATGGTGAGTTTATCTGGTAGCTATTCTAGACAGTAGGGTTGCTAACTTCCAGGTAGGACCTAGAGATCTCCTGGAATGACAACTGATCTCCATATGACAGGGATTTGTTCCTCTAGAGAAAATGGTTTCAGGTGGGTAACCGTGTTGGTCTGTAGTAAAAGAACAAGATTCTGGTCCAGTAACACCTTAAAGACTAACTTGATTTCCAGTGTATCAGCATTCAAGATTCAAAGCTCCCTTCATCAGATATGAGTAGTGAAAAAAGGAAGGCATCCTTATAATCCAGGCAGAGGGTGAGAGGGTTATTGTAAATTAAAGTGTCAGGAAGCTAACAATAAGACATATTGTAATTAGCGTGATAGAGCCTAGGTGTGAAGTACAGAAAATTAGCATCCGTAATGTGAGAAAAATCCTACATCCCAATTCAACCCTGGGGGATCCATTGTTCCAAATTTGCAAATTTATTTATTTATTTATTTAATCGCATTTCTAGGCTGCCCTCCCCATCAGACGGGCTCAGGGCGGTTTAACAGTATCTTAAAACAATAAAAACATTATAAAAACATTAAAACATCATATCAAACAATTAAAATTGGTGGGTATAAAATACTAAAATACAGCATTGTCCTGCATGGGTGGTGGAAGGTCTTCAGTGGTATGGCCAGCGAGAGGACAGCCTAGCTCCCACCAAATGCCTGGTGGAACATCTCTGTCTTGCAGGCCCGGCGGAAAGATAACAAATCCTGCCGGGCCCTAGTTTCCTCAGACAGAGAGTTCCACCAGGTCGGAGCCAGAACTGAGAAGGCCCTGGCTCTGGTAGAGGCCAGGCAGACCTCCCTGGGACCAGGGACCATCAGCAAGTTCTTAGTAGCTGATCGAAGCAACCTCCGGGGAACATATGGGGAGAGGCGGTCCCGAAGGTATGCTGGGCCCAGTCCGCATAGGGATCAACTTAACTTCAGCAATCTCACTTTGTAATTTTTCTTTGAAGTTTCTCTGCTTGAGAACTGCTACTCTTAGGTCAGCAATGGAATGTCCTGGCAGACTGAAGTGTTCTCCCACTGGTTTTTGAACATTGTGCCTGAGATAGTATAGCTGGTGTTGAGAGCCAGTTTGGTGTAGTGGTTAAAAGTGGCAGGACTCTAATCTGGAGAGCTGGGTTTGATTCCCTACTCCTCCACTTGAAGCCAGCTGGGTGAACTTTGCTCAGTCTCAGCTTTTTGGAGCTCTCTCAGCCCCACCCACCTCACCGGGTGATTGTTGTGAGGATAATAATGACACACTTTATAAACTGCTCTGAGTGTAGCATTATGTTGAAGGGCAGTATATAAATCAAATGTTGTTATTATCGTTAGAGCCAGTGATTGTGCTGTTGGCGTGAATATGGGGGCAGAGTTGGCATCTTGGTTTATTGTAGGCCCTGGTCCCAGAATTCATATTCATGTTAGAAAGCGCATTTGTGACTGAGGAGTTGTTTACGGTTGGAGAGGTGTCTGTGGGCAAGAAAAGGTTTGCCTTCCAATGTTTGTGACAGTGCAGTATCATTGTCCAGCACAGGTTGCAGGTCATAAATGATGCATTGAACTGAAGCTGAGAGCTGTATGTGACTGCCAGTGGTGTTCTGTAGTAGTTCCATTAAGGCTTATCTTGTAGCAGGTCATCCATTGCTATGCTGGCTTTGTTGATCTGTTTTCTTAATACATATGGTAATTCCAGAAATCTTTGTTGTAGATCACACAGGTGAGAATCTCTGTCAGAGGGATTACAGCAGATGCAGTTGTAGCACAGAGTTTGACTGTTGACAATGAATTGTTTGGTGTGTTTCAGATGATTACTGGAGGCACGTAGATATGTTTGGCGATCAGTTAGTTTTTGCTATAAGGTGGTTCTTAAATTTCCGTCATGTATTATTTGTCCAGTGGTATCTAGAAAATGTACTTCCTGTGTGGATTGATTAATGGTCTGGTTGATGGTAGGGTGGAAGCTGCTGAAGGCCTGGTGAAATTCCTCCAGTTCTTCTTGATGGAAAGGACATCAATGAATCTCAAGTACAAGAGGGGTGTTAGCAGGTGGGAACTGAGGAGATGCTGCTCCAAGTCAGCCATTAATATACGGGCTTACTGTGGTGTGATGCAGGTGCCTATGGCTGTGCCATTGATCTTCAGATTATATGGAACCTCCATGTTTAGAAGCTGTGTATCTGGAATACCAGCTGCTTGGAGAAGATTAGAGACATGGATAAGCCCTGTTTGTGGGCCCTCTGGGGTGATTGGAGCACTGTGGGAAACAGTATGCTGGGCTAGTTGGATTCTTGGTCTGATCTAGTAGAGCAGCTGTTGTGTTTATTCAACAATGCTAATGTTGATTATATCCTATGAAAGCTTAAGCTACAATAAAATAATTTTTAAGATGCTACAAAGTTCTATGTTGTTTTGCTGGGGCAGCACTTCTAGGTTTAAATTAAGGTTGCCTGCTCCAGATTGGGAAATTCCTGGAGATTTGGGTGGGTTTGGGGAAGGGAGGGTGAGGTTTGGGGAAGGGAGGGACCTCAGCAGGATATAATGGCATAGAGTCCACCCTTCAAAGGAGCCATTTTCTCCAGGAGAACTGATCTCTGTCACCTGGAGATTAGTTGATGTTCCGAGGGATCTCCAGCCCCCCACTTGGAGGCTTGCAACCCTAGTTTAAATGTAGGTGGGGAGACAACAGGATGTTGCAAGGATGAATGAAGCAAGGCTTAACTACATGTTTTCTTTCTTCTAAGGATACTTTTTCATTCTTGTATGTAGCTTCTGGGGCTGCTTTTTATTTTGAGGAGGCTGCAGTGGAGGCTGGGCCATTAGGGAAAATGGGGCAGTGCCCCACCCACTCAGGCTGCCCCAACCCCCCTCCAGCTTTCTTCCTTACAATCCAGAGGGTAGCCGTCTGTCAGTTAAAACAATCTGTTGTGTCTTTGTTTAGCTGAGCATTGCAAGCAAGCAAGCCCGTCGTCGCTGAGGCAGAGCCTTTTTCTTTCCCATTTAAACATGCTCTTCCACACTAGTGCCTTAATTCACTGGGTCATTCTCATGGCTTCCTCTGAGCCCCTAATTGGATCCATAAGAATCCATTGATCAGCCTGTCAGTCTTTGTTCTTTCCCAGAGAGGAGGGAAAAGATCTGTCCTATCAGGGACTCTCTTAAGATGGAGAAATGTTATGGCTACCAAAACCTCAATGAATAAGTACATTGATTCTTTAGAGCACCACCACCACCTCCTTTCAGAAGCAGGCCTATACAATAAGGTGAAAAATCAGTGAGGTTTTTTTTTAACATATATTCATTTCTCTCAGGACATTCGATCCTCCCTCTTCACAGAAAGGAGGAGGCAGCCATTCTATTTTAGTAACTGGAGAAAGCCTGGAGAGAGAGAGAGGAGGATTCAACCAGGTACTTGTCTCACAATAAACATAAGAACATAAGAAGAGCCCTGCTGGACCAGACCGGTAGTCCATTTAGTCCTGCATCTTGTCTCAAACAGTGGCCAACCAGTTGCTATGGAGGACCGACAGCAGGCGTAATCTTGTCACTGCAGCAATTTGTGTGAGAGGGGAAAATATAGTCCTTCAGTCCTTTCCCTGATCTAGGAACTTGAAGAAGATAATTTCCAAAGTAACTCAGCTGTTGAGCATAATATATACTTAAGGAAAAAGGTTGTAGCTTCCCACTTCTTTGTCCAATGAAAAAAAACTAAACTTCTTTCAAGCTGCATTCCTCTACACAGTTACTTGAGAGTGAATCCTGGAGTTCAGAAGGACTTCTGATTAAACATCCATTGGACTGCACCATTAGTGTTCAGTTAAAGGTATTCCATGTGTCTTCTCAACCATTTTGTTACCAGGATTCTGAAATGGGTTTGTCTCCCGAAAGCCTCTTTTCTGAATCCAACCACTCTTAATCAGGATAGGGCTGGTTGTATCAGTAAGGAAATGCTTTGACTTCAACGTGTAACCAAAGGCCTCACTGCTCTGTGTTACTTTACAACATGGAAAATGAGTTCTTGGGCTAGGAATTTGGAGAGTTGATTAAGCTACAGCGCTCATATTGTTCTTTATCTCATAAACCTTACTCTTTTGACTAGTGTGTTGCATAATGGGTACTAGGAAAGGGGGGCACAGTCTTTGCTTGACATGGAATTTTCTATCTGTGAGTCTTTATGCCTGTGAAAAAAGAAAAAAAGAACTGATTTAACCACTTGGACTATACTGTTAAGCAATGGTTACTTTCAACATGGTCTGTCAGGAGCTGATTGGTGGACCCTGTAAAGAGAAAAATTCTGCAGATATTATTTTTAATACTGTGGAGATGATGACAAGGCTTACCTTCACTATGGTCTGTTAGCAGTTGGTTGTTAGATCCAGTAAAAGGAAAAAAAAACTAATGGATGTTATACTGTGAAAATGATAAATAGATTTGTACATACATTGTAGCTTTCACTTGCACTTTGATTATATAAATTCATCTACTGAGTAATTGTAGTCTCTGGTGGAAGTTTCTCCTGTTGTTTTTCTGTATACTATGGGGACAGCATCATTTGTGATTGTGATCTTTTGCAGTGTTGCTAGTGAGGAGGATGGGAGCAAAACCAGCATTAGTTGGCTCTGCTTGCCCTCTGCCCCAGCAGCCTCATAGCTGCTACTATGAGGAGAACAGCAGGGACAAAGCTGAAAAACAGCAAGGAACTGGCAACGTGTGAAAAACACCAAGTCACATTTAATAATTCTTTACAGGAAAACCATTATTTCTTATAAACGATAAAGATTTCATAATTCAAATATACATTGTGTAATAATCACAAGTCCACACTTGAGACCACGTTCCTCACCACTCCATCTCAGTGACCAACTTATTTATTCTCCGTATTCCAAACTGTTCACACTGTCAGGGCTTGCCGCAGCTGCCGCTGGGCGTGGCACTGGGCGGTCTGCTCCTGACATCACAGGGGGGCCAGGGACTCTGCAGGACCCTGCTCTGTGGAAGGAGGGGCGGTATACCTCACCCAGACTCCCTCTCAGTCCACTCGCTGGCCTGCTCAACCTGGCCTGCTTACCCTCTGTGTCCTCCATCTCCTCCTTCCAGAACTCTCCTCCAAGCCTCCACCCTTGCATCCTACTGCTCTCACTCCACATCATCACTCCTCACTCACACCCACCACCGCAGAGCTCTTCCCAGCCACCCTTTATAGGGTTTCCTTTCTCCACCCCGCCCTCCTTCCAGGCTTGTTCCCTCTCCTGACTGGGCCCAGCTGTGCATTCCTCCAGGTGTTTCCCTCCAACCACTAATCCCTCCTGGGCCCTTTTGCCATGCTGGCAGGGTGGGGTTGAGTGCGAGCCATCCCCAGCTGAGGGCTCCTTGGCCTTGCTCACGAGGAGCTGCCCCAGCCAGCCCTTGTGCTATTGAGCTTGCCTGGCCTTGCTCACGAGGAGCTGCCCCGGCCAGCCTCTGTGCTATTGGGCTTGCCTGGCCTTGCTCCCGAGGAGCTGCCCCAGCCAGCCTCTGAGCTACTGAGCTTGCCTGGCCTTGCTCACGAGGAGCTGCCCCAGCCAGCCTCTGTGCTATTGGGCTTGCCTGGCCCTGCTCACGAGGAGCTGCCTTAGCCAGCTTCTGCGCTGCCTGCTCAGCAATGCTGGGCGGGGTTACCCATCTCCTCCCCCAGAATGCCTGCGGCAGCCCCCCCTGGGGAGGCTTGGCTTCTAGCAACTCCTGAGCCAGGCTGCTGTCTTCTAGCCATGGTGTGGCTCTGGGCTGCAGCGGCGGCGTCCTCTCCCTGCCAGGTAAGGGCTCTGGTTGGGTTGCTGCTGCTGCTGCTGGACCCACCTTCTCCCTGCTGTGTCCCTTTCCCTCCAGCCTGCTTAGCCCCCTCTCTTCCCCCTGGAGGGTGGGGCTGGCTGGTTTCTCCCTGCCCCCTCCACCCCTCTGAGGTACTGGCCTTTTGCCCCTTCCCCATGGAGTAGGTAGGTTCTGGCCCTGGTTGCCGGCTTGGGGGGTGGAGTTGCTGCCACCCTTTTGTCCCCTGCTGTTCCCTCTTGTCAAGTCTGGGGGCTGGGGCTCAGACCCCGGACACACCCCCCCGCTTGGCTTTGAGTTGTGGGGGTCTGGCTCAGTCTCAAACATGCGGGACATATAGTCCGCGTCCACATGCCGTGCCCCCCGGCGGTATTTGATGGTAAATTGGAAGGGTAGAAGGGAGAGGTACCAGCGTAGCACCCTGGGGTTGTGCGCCTTCATGCGATGGAGCCACTGCAGGGGTGCATGGTCCGTCAGCAGTATAAAGGGGTTGTTGGCCAGGTAGTACTGCAGGGCCCCCACCGCCCACTTGACCGCTAGGGCCTCCCGCTCCACCGTGGCATAGCGCTTCTCGGCGGGCTGTAGCTTCCGACTCAGGAAGAGAATCGGGACGTCTGCTCCGTCACGTTCCTGGGTCAGCACAGCCCCGAGGCCGGTGTCCGAAGCGTCTGGGGCCAGTGTGAAGGGCCGGTCAAAGTCCGGGTTCCACAGGGCAGTGGCGTTAGAGAGGGCGGAACGCAGGTCTTTGAAAGCTGCCTCTAGTTCTGGGGTCCACCGGACTTGGTTGGGCAGCCCCTTCCTTAAGCTGTCCGTCAGGGGCGCCGCTCGGGAGGCAAAGTGGGGGATGAACCGCCCATAATACCCCAGCAGTCCTAGGAATCTCCGAACCTGCTTCTTGGTCTTGGGCTGTGGGGCGTCGGCTATTGAGGCCACCTTGTCCGGTGGTGGCCTGACTTGTCCTCCCCCGACCACGAAGCCCAGGTATTGGAGTTCCTGGAACCCCAGGTGGCTCTTTTTTGGGTTCGCCCTTAGCCCAGCTCGTTGGAGGGCCCTTAAGACGGCTTCCAGGTGTTGGAGGTGGGTGGGCCAGTCGGGGCTGAAGATAATAATATCATCAATGTATGCCATGGCGTACGCCCGGCACTCTCCCAGCACCTGGTCCACCAGCCGCTGAAAGGTGGCCGCCGCCCCATGCAGGCCAAACGGCATCTTCTTGAATTGGAAGAGGCCTTGGGGGGTGGCAAAGGCCGTCTTCTCCCGGTCCTCTAGCCGTACGGGCACCTGCCAGTAGCCCTTTGTTAAGTCCAGGGCCGACAGGTAGTGGGCGGACCCCAGGTGGTCCACCAGCACGTCTGCTCGGGGCATGGGGTAGGCGTCGAACTGGGCCACCTTATTCAGTTCGCGATAGTCAATGCAAAACCGGGTGGTCCCGTCTGGCTTGGGAACCAGGACTATCGGGCTCCTCCAGGCACTCCGTGAGGGTTCGATTACACCCAGCCGGAGCATCTCATTTGTCTCCTTCTCCACTGCCTCCCACCGCTTCCTGGGGATGGGGCGCCAGGTAGCCCGGGCTGTCTGCCCCGGGCTGGTTGGGATGGCATGTTGAATCAGGCTGGTGCTGCCTGGCCTGCGGGAGAAGACCCCGGGAACCCGTGCGCAGAGGTCTCGTAGCTGGGCCCGTTGAGCTGGATCAAGCTGGGGGTCCACCTTGGGCGCCTCAAACTCCGGGGCTTCAGAGGTCCACGGCAGCTCACTGTCAGGAAGCTCCAATGGGTCCTCAGCCATGCCACACTCCTCTTCGGGGCGCTCGTGCCACTGCTTCAGGAGGTTCACATGCAGGGTCTTCCGCCGACGTCGGCCGACCCCGCACTGGACTTCATAGGTAGTGGGGCCCAGCACCCTTCGAATCGGGTAGGGGCCCCTCCAAGCGTCCCCTCCCTCTCTGGGAAATACCGAGTGGTGCACCAGGACCTTCTCTCCAGCCTGGAAAGTCCTCATCCGTGCACCCCGGTCGTAGGCGGCTTTCTGCTTCGCCTGGGTGCGAGTCAGTCTGCGGTTCGCCTCGGCCTGGGACTGTTGCACCCGATCACGGAGCTGGCTCACGTACTCCTGTGGGGTGGGCGCAGGGTTGCTGGCCTGGGGCCCCCAGCGTTCTGTCAGCCGGGAGAGCATCCCTCGTGGCTTGCGCCCATATAGCAGCTCGAATGGGCTGAAGCCAGTGGAGGCCTGCGGGGTCTCCCTGAGGGCGAACATGAGCGGGTCGATGTACAGGTCCCACTGGTGAGGCTTGTCCCGTGTCATCTTCTTCAGGGCCTCCTTGACAGTCTGGTTCAGCCGCTCTGCCAAACCATCTGTTTGAGGGTGGTAAGCCGAGGTGAACACCTGCCGGATCCCCAAATTCCGGCAGAGTTGGCGCATGGCTGTGGCACGGAACGGGCCCCCTCGATCCGTCAGGATTTCATCAGGCAGCCCCACCATCGCAAAAAACTTGGACAGGGCCCGGACCACCCCCGGGGTCTGCATGGTTTTCAGCGGGATGACCTCGGGGAACCGCGTGGCATAGTCCACAATCACCAGGGCAAAGCGATGGCCCCGGGGTGTGCGTGGCAGCGGTCCAATGAAGTCCATCGCGATCCGTTGGAAGGGTGTCTCCATGACGGGTAGCGGGGAGAGGGGGGCCTTCGGTGGGCGGCGGGCTGCCACCCGCTGGCAGGTGGGACATGAGCGGCAGTGGGCCTTCACATCTGCATTCACGGAGGGCCAGAAGAACTGTTCAAGGATCTTCTTCAGGGTCTTGTGGTGCCCCAGATGCCCGGCCCACGCATGCTCATGGGCCGTGCGGAGGACTTCGGCCCGGTAGGCCGCCGGCACCAATAGCTGGCGGACCTCCCCCTGGCCACTTGGGGCACGAGCTAGGCGAACCCAAACCCCTCCTTGCTTCTCGATGCGAGGGAGCCGCTGGGACCTCCGTTCATCCCGCACCTGCTCCTCCTCACGAGCGGCTGTCTCTCGCAAGCGCTGCAAGGACTCATCTGCCCCTTGGGCATCGCGGAATGGGCGGTCTGCCGGGGGTCCCGCTGGGTCTTCAACCTGTGGATCTGCCCCTGGTCTGACAGAGGGACCCTCGCCCGGGTCGTTGGCCTCCTCCACTTGCAGAGCAGTGGCAACTTGAGGGCCTGCCAATTCCCCTGCCGCCTCCAGCAGCAGCCCGGCATTCCCGGGGGCGTCTCTTCCCAATTTCTCCGTTGCCTGCTTGAGGAGCCTGAAGAACCCTGGGGCGTCTCTTCCCAGCAGCACTGGCACGGGTAGGTGGGCTACCTGGGCAACTTCCATTTGGTGGCAGACCCCTAGGTACTCTATTGTGATTAGGGCCGTAGGGTACGGCTGGGTGCGGCCCATCACGTCTGTCACCGGGATCCAGCGGTGCACTGGGGTGGCAGCTGGGAGAAGCTGGGGTTGAATTGCTGAGACTGCACTCCCGGAGTCCAATAGGGCTTGTAGGATCAGCCGGCCTATCCTCACGGTGGCGCATAGACTCTGCACCTGCTTGCCAGGCGGTGGGTTATTTTCCCAAACGAAGGCGCAAACCCTTGGCAAGGCCTCTGTGAGCGCGCCGGCTTGCATCTGCGGCTCTGCCGTCAGTGTTAGTTCCGCTGGAGCAGCTGGGTAGGCTGCCTCCAGCCTTCCCCACATCCTATCCTGGCGTTCCTCCAGCCACAGTCCGAGCTCCACTGGGGTGGCGGCCTTGGGAGGCCGCCCCTTGACTGGCGCCTGCGTCGGAACGTCTCTCCCCGTACGGGCCACCAACTTGTCAGGGCTTGCCGCAGCTGCCGCTGGGCGTGGCACTGGGCGGTCACAGGGGGGCCAGGGACTCTGCAGGACCCTGCTCTGTGGAAGGAGGGGCGGTATACCTCACCCAGACTCCCTCTCAGTCCACTCGCTGGCCTGCTCAACCTGGCCTGCTTACCCTCTGTGTCCTCCATCTCCTCCTTCCAGAACTCTCCTCCAAGCCTCCACCCTTGCATCCTACTGCTCTCACTCCACATCATCACTCCTCACTCACACCCACCACCGCAGAGCTCTTCCCAGCCACCCTTTATAGGGTTTCCTTTCTCCACCCCGCCCTCCTTCCAGGCTTGTTCCCTCTCCTGACTGGGCCCAGCTGTGCATTCCTCCAGGTGTTTCCCTCCAACCACTAATCCCTCCTGGGCCCTTTTGCCATGCTGGCAGGGTGGGGTTGAGTGCGAGCCATCCCCAGCTGAGGGCTCCTTGGCCTTGCTCACGAGGAGCTGCCCCAGCCAGCCCTTGTGCTATTGAGCTTGCCTGGCCTTGCTCACGAGGAGCTGCCCCGGCCAGCCTCTGTGCTATTGGGCTTGCCTGGCCTTGCTCCCGAGGAGCTGCCCCAGCCAGCCTCTGAGCTACTGAGCTTGCCTGGCCTTGCTCACGAGGAGCTGCCCCAGCCAGCCTCTGTGCTATTGGGCTTGCCTGGCCCTGCTCACGAGGAGCTGCCTTAGCCAGCTTCTGCGCTGCCTGCTCAGCAATGCTGGGCGGGGTTACCCATCTCCTCCCCCAGAATGCCTGCGGCAGCCCCCCCTGGGGAGGCTTGGCTTCTAGCAACTCCTGAGCCAGGCTGCTGTCTTCTAGCCATGGTGTGGCTCTGGGCTGCAGCGGCGGCGTCCTCTCCCTGCCAGGTAAGGGCTCTGGTTGGGTTGCTGCTGCTGCTGCTGGACCCACCTTCTCCCTGCTGTGTCCCTTTCCCTCCAGCCTGCTTAGCCCCCTCTCTTCCCCCTGGAGGGTGGGGCTGGCTGGTTTCTCCCTGCCCCCTCCACCCCTCTGAGGTACTGGCCTTTTGCCCCTTCCCCATGGAGTAGGTAGGTTCTGGCCCTGGTTGCCGGCTTGGGGGGTGGAGTTGCTGCCACCCTTTTGTCCCCTGCTGTTCCCTCTTGTCAAGTCTGGGGGCTGGGGCTCAGACCCCGGACACACACGCTTAATAGTTCCATTCACTGAGAAAATAGATCAGTCTGGTCTTAGTGGTGAGGGAACCACAAATGGAGGATTCCGTGTTGGGAACAAGCACTATTGTCCACACTGAAAGATGCCAGATGAAAAGGTGGTGGGTGGAATACAACAACGGAGTTCCACAGTCGGGGTTCTCCGCCGCCCTACAAGTGTCTGGATTCAGATCTTGTTTCGCGGATAATCCACTTCATCAGGGGACGGTATGTATCACACCACAATCAAAAGTCCCAACCTCCTGTGTGTCACTGTTTCTTGTGCCTACCTTCAACGCACATAAAAGGTGGTCAGGAGAACAGCATGGCGGGAGAAGCCCTCTTTACCTCATGCTTCCAGTGTTGCTTTCTGTGTTAAAACAAAAACAAAACGTTTGAGCAATACCACAGGGGAATATATTTTGTATTTTCCGTCAGTGAGGGGACAAACAGCTCAGAGCTTTTTTCAATGAGATAGGAGAGGAATTAATTTTTTCCCCTTTCCCTCAGAAAATAAGTCATTGCATTTGGAAAGAAAAACAGTTTATATGACCGTGGAAGAGGTTTAGTTTTAGCTGATTAAAGGTTGTTGCTGCTGTTATTGTTATTAATACCAATGGCATCTTTGTTGACAAATACATTTGAAACCATCTTCCTTTGAAATAGGGTTGCCAGGACCAAGATGGGAAATCCTTGGAGATTTGGGGGGTGGAGCCTGGAGAGGGTGGGGTTTGGGGAAGGGAGGGTATAATGCCATAGAGTTCACCCTTCAGAGCAGCCATTTTCTCCAGGGGAACTGGCCTCTGTTTCCTGGAGATCAGTTGTAATTCCGTGAGATCTCCAGCTATCACCTGGAGGTTGGCAACCCTACTTTGAAATCAAGAGAATGTGTAAATATATTAACACAATGGCAGACAAAGGATTTTATAGGTTTTTTAAGGGATCGTTTTTACTCTGAACTCATGAATGTTCATAAATTCAAATTGTAAAAACTAAGCAGCAACAATATGTAAAATGGCAGTAGGGAAATACACATGAAGGTGCCTTTGAAAGAAGATGGCAGGAAAATATCTCAGTGATATTTTTAAGTTAAACACCTGCATGTTTAACACAGAAAATACCTAATTGCATGTCTGCTTTAACTTTGAGGTATTTGCATGTGTAAGTATGGTAATTATGCCTCATTTGAAAGTACCATCCTTTCAAGCTTTGGCTTGAGAACAGCCTTTTGAGATGCGGCGGATGAAGCAGGTTGTTGCCTGGCTCATGCTGCCCTTACAGCCCAAACTCTCTATATGTTTACTTGGAAGTAAGTCCCACCATCTTCAGTGAGGCTTACTTTCAGGTAAATATCAATATGATTTAGATTGCCATTCTCCTGGTGATGCCATCATACAGGCCGCAGGAATGCTCCCAGCCTTCGCATCCTGGAAGTGACATCATCCTACCATGCTGGGAGAACATGCACAAGAGAAGATGCTAAAGGTGAGTGCTGGGTTCCCCCCCCCCCTCACTGGTAGTGTAAGAGGACCTGGCAACCCTAATATGATTGCCCCCTGCACCTCAATGCAAACTGTGTTTACTCAGAAATAAGACTCAGGGCCAAGCTACACATGACAAAAGACACTTGCCTAGCAAGTGGATTGAGTGGAGGGCAAGTGAACAGGGAGAAATACACTTGCCATTCAAGTGTCATTTGTCACTTGTAGCTTGGCCCTCAGTGAGTTCAGTGGGATTTTTTGCCTTCTAAAGGAGCCCCGTGGCGCAGAGTGGTAAGCGTCAGTACTGCAGCCCAAGCTCTGCTCACAACCTGAGTTCGATCCCGGCAGAAGCTGTGTTCAGGTTGCTGGCTCAAGGTTGACTCAGCCTTCCATCCTTCCGAGGTCGGTAAAATGAGTACCCAGTTTCCTGGAGGTAAAGTGTAGATGACTGGGGAAGGCAATGGCAAACCGCCCCATAACAAAAGTCTGCCAAGAAAATGTCATGATACGACATCTCCCCATGGGTCAGTAATGACTCGGTGCTTGCACAGGGGACTACCTTTACCTTTACCTAAGGGAAGATTAGGATTGCAGCTGTAATTACTAAAGTGCAAGAATGCTTTTCCTTGCATTTGATTTGTACAGAGGTCTTTATACACTGGGTGTAATCTTTACCACTTTAAACAAAATCCAAACCAGGAGAAAATGCAACATAAAAATTACGTGATATATTGGTCTAGTTTCCCAGTCAGCATCTCGTTCTGATGGAAAGTCGACTTAATTTTGAGAGGTGTCTATGACTAGTTGACTTTCAGTGCAATCCTAAGAAGCTTTACTCCCATCTAATCTCTCTGCAATCAATTGGTTTAGACTGGAGTAACTCTGCTACTGTGTGACTTGGCAACAATCACGGGTTTTTCAACAGGATGGGGTTTTTCAACAGAATGGGGAAAATCAATCAACACCACTTTCTCTGAAAGTGGTTTTCCAAATTCCACTTCCATGTGCCTTTTCTTTTATCCTTTTTTGGGTTGTCAGACTGGAAGCATATTTCATACCTCTGGGGTAGAAGTGGAGACCTGTGCTTATGATAAATCTTCTCCAGGAGATGAACTGCTATTAGAGGATGCCTGGAGTAATAGTCACTGAGGCAATAAAAGATTTCATATTTTATTGGAAGGATGTGAAAATCTCTTCAGTGGAATTATGAGCTGTTGCATATATGAATTTCTGAGATGCAAAGAAAGACTTTTTTGTCATAGTTTTATTTATTAAGGACGTTTGTAATTGTATAAGAATGGGAATTTTGGCAGTTGCAGCAGTTCTCACACCTGCATGACAATATACCTGCCAAAATGCCTTCATCTAAAATATAAAGGGTCAATCATGCCTTTTCATTTGGTCACGCTAGCTGTTTCTCCAGTTTGTTTTCAGCTTTTTAACTATTCAACACCGTAGCGATAGAACATACAATTTCATGGCATTCCCTTATATTTTACAGTGTTAAGGAATTGGTAGTGTACGGTCTTGACCTATGACTTTTACTTAGTTCTAGAACAAAGCTAGAGACCACAGCACAGGATATTTTTGACTGCAATTCTCAGAACCCTTTCCTGGGAGTAAACCCCATTGAATAAAATAGGATTTAGAATTTATTCCTTACTTGCTCTTTATATTAAAGTTATCCTTAAGCCATTCCTTGCCCTTTTAGTCTTCACTTATGGATCCAGAAATATTGCAAGAATCGTTGCTCAAGGATTTCTGTATTCCTGGGCATAGCCTTTCTTACAGAGCTCAGTTGGCATGACAATCATTCCCTCTTCCCAGAAGAGCCTGGAAAATGGCAGGGATTAGGGAATTCGGATAGAATTGTCAGCAGCATTTCATCAATCTGAAATCCTCAAGTTCCTTTGAGAAATGTGTTTTAAATAATAAATGTGGCTCGAAGGACATCTGTCTGGCCTCAACCAGGGCCAGAGCTTTTTCTGCCCTGGCCCCAGCCTGGTGGAACGCTCTCTCACTGGAGATTCGGGCCCTGCGGGACCTGTTACAGTTTCGCAGGGCCTGTAAAACGGAGATGTTCCGCCGGGCCTTCAGCTGAGTGCCAGCAGGTGTCCTCCTCCTTCCATCTAAGACCACCACTTCTTCTGGGGCTGCCCTCAGCCATCTGCTATGCCTGTATACAGACTCCCAATATTTGTTTAAATAAGCTGCTCCTGGACTATTTTAATGATTTTTAAAAAATTATTATTGATTTTATGTTTTTGTGATTTTAATGTATCTTTGAATGTTGTTAGCCGCCCTGAGCCCATCTGTGGGGATGGTGGGGTATAAATTGAATAAAATAAATAAATAAATAAACAAATAAATAAATAAATAAAGTGTTTTAATAAATATATTTGAGGAAAACCATGACAGGTAAAGTAGATCAAAACCATAAATATATAGGTAGGATATTGCATGCCAGCGGTGGTGCCATTTTGTAAATAAAGGTTTTAAGGCCCGCTTGAAAATACTCCATAGATCTACCTAGCAAAAAAGTCTTCAAACCATAACCATTAACACAAATAAATGGCTTAAAGAACCTGAATAGCCCAGAAGGGCCAGCCATGGTTAATACTTGGATGAGAGATAAACAAGGAAGTCCGGGGTTGCTATGCAGAGGATGGTAACAGTAAATCACCTTTGTTTTTTTCTTGCCTTAAAAAACCTCTTGAGGTACTGCCATAAGTTGTTTGCAACTTGATGACACGTAATAATTTTATAAAATGCGATTACGATAAACATTCCACAGCAAAACTCAAACAAAATATGGGGCTGAATCCTACCAGTTTTTCCAATGTCAAAAAGATGGAGAAAGGGCCCCTTTCAACCTCTTAAAAGCCTACCTTGGAGATGATGGGCTCCAAATGAACAAAACCAATGCTAGACAGAAGCTGCAGAGTTAGGAGAGAGAGTTTGGAGAGATTTTGCAGAAAAGCTGGTAGGATCCAGCCTTTTATCTATGGTCTGTGGAAAGATTTTGACAAATCTGTCGAACTGACGAGGCATTCAGAAGCAGACAGGCTTATTTGAAAGCAACAATGCTCAAGCCCGAACAAGTGTAACTGGCGCACATTTTCATTGTCAGTGGGCCCATTTTCCATTGTAACAATGAGCTCTTAAAGTCCTTGTTTATATACTGCAAATCATAGGGGGGGATAAGTGGCGATAGCAGGCAGTGATGAGCACTTAATTGTGACAAGTTCTTTAAAAATCTGGGGTTCTTTTGTACGTTTTCTTGGTTGCCTTGCTGAATGCTCAGTTAAGCATGGGGAAAGGAGCACAGACTTTTATTACAACTGCATTAAGTGCTTGGAAGATTGCACTTTGGAGAACGCTAGCTATAAGCATGTGCAATTGCGCAAGTAATTACATCTGCAGTCTTAGAATAAGCTGCCTAGAAAACTAGCTTTGATCCATCAGAATGTATATGCCAAAATCATTACATATCTGACAGAAAAAAGAAGTGGTTTGTCGTGTGGGGGAAGTAGGACAGCTTATATATCAGAGTTGCGGCTACTCAGTTTTTGATGGAATATTTTGTCACATATGCCTTGCTTTTCTCCATTTGCATTGCCCTTACTTGTTTGTGCTTTCAGTTAACTTTATTTGTTCTCAGTGACTTTATCACATAACCAGAGCTGATTGGCTGTATGAAGCTGTGCTGGCAGGCATTTATTATGTGCTTCCTGATTGACTGGGATCAACCAAAAATAGAGGACAAAATACTGTCCTGACTTGTTCTTACTTTCAGTTGCCATCGCTCACCAACAATGACATCACCAGATAGCTGAATATGGTTTAGTACTCTGATGAAGGGAGCTTTGACTAGAAAGCTTACACCCTGAAAATCTTGTTGGTCTTTATAGTGCTACTGCACTCAAATCTCGCAGTTCTACTGTAGATGAACACAGCTGAACCTGATTTAATTCATAACACTATGACATTAGCTTGTTCATTATGTGATCCCTGATGAACTGGGGTCACCCATGTGACAAATCCAGGAAGAAGAAAGAGGAACCATAATTGGAAGCGGGAAAACACCTCATTATGAATAATTCTTACCTTTTAAAAAAAGTTAACTTCTTGCAAAGATACTTGACTATCCACAATTAACACCCTGAATGTGTAGATCATAAATGACTCCATAATATATATATATTTAAAAAAGTATTCCATAAGTACCAAAGAAGAGTTGTGAGTGGCTTAACCTGATTCTCAACATAGAGTGTGTGTTCTCCAACCTGGTTGCTTGAGGTCATGGTAAGAGTTTGATTTGAGCTTGCAGATGACACTTCTTATGACGTAGATCGAGTATTCATACAACTCCTGTCTACTTCAGAGTCTTCTTGTTGTCTACTGGCCACACTTACGTTTCCCATCCTATTCTAGCAGGTGGGGCCAGGTGGGGCTTTGGCCCTGTAGGGCTTCTCATTGGCCTGGAGAGTTGGTTGACTGTGCAGAATTTTTAAAAAGTTGCTTTGACAGCAGCTGCCATGAAAGTGCAGAGATAGCCACTGCATGACTGAAGGTAAACAGTGTATATGCAAGAAAATATTTTAAACAATATGGTCATTTTAAAAGGCATCCTGTTAAACAAAGTTATCTGCCAGAAATCTTGAAGAGTTATGCACATGACCACACTTCCGGCCATTTTGTTGTTGGCTGTACTTCTTGTGGCATCCATTTTGTTATTGTGCCTATCACTCTGTGTCAGAATTCCAAAGGTGCCCTCAGGGTCAAAAAGGCTGGGAATACTTGTATTTCCAAAGAATGGATATACAGCTTACTAGGCCTAGTTTTGGAGGAAGTCTCTCAGTATCTAATAGACTCCTATGCTAATTTTTTTAACACAACATGAGCTGTTCATCACTGAAAATACAATTGACTTATGGCAACTGCTGGTCGAGTTTACATAGCAAGAGACTAACAGAGGTGGTTTGCCATTGCCTGCCTCTGCAACCCTGGTCTTAGTTGGAGGTCTCCCATCCAATTACTAATCAAGGCTGACCCTGCTTAGCTTCTGAGATCTAACAAGATCAGGCTCTCCTAGGCTCAGGGCATGATTTCAGGGCACAATTGTGCTCAGGGCACAATTTCCCATATTTGGCCATAACATATGCCAATATACTTTGAGTCTGCTAATTTTTGTTGTGCTTGTGATAAATTAACTATTAAAGTTTGAGGTGTTGAGAGTTGTGCATATCTCTGTACAAACACCCAAAAATCTTTTCCTCAAAGGAAAACTCGAGTGCTAAAGCTAAATTTTAAAAATTAATATGCAGCAGAGGAGTTATTCAAATGCTGTATCTTGTCACACAACCCAAATGGCTTAGGAAAGATATATGGGACAGAAAAGAATGAATTAACCTGAATGTCAGGTTAATTTGCTAACCTATTATAAAACACACAGCAAAATGGGTACTCAGAATGATACAGTATCTGCAAAGAAGTCATGAACTGTACTATTACGATTCATAAAGCATTCCTGCCCATTTTATTTCATTTTGGAAGCAAGAAGGGCATAAGAAAACGTCCGCCATCCCTAGATTCAATGGAAGCATCTCTGTCTTCCCTTTTGCAAGTATTGTTGACAATAAATAAAGCGACGGAGTTCAGGTAGCTGAATAAACATAGTGCTCTTTTAAATATATTGTGTAAATAGCTTCTTTTGTTGACTTTGTAAAGACAGGAAAATTGAGAATTTGGTACTGCACTCCTTAACATTTGCTTTGGTTGATTTGTCTCCAATGCCAACTAGGTAGCCTGGCCTAGTGCTAGGGCAATACATGTGATGCTGTCTTGCACTGTGTCCGAGGATCTCAGTATTGTCTATACTCAATATTGCCTCGTATTGTTTATACTGGCTGGCATCAGTACTCAGTGTTAGGCAAAAGAAAGTCTTTCCCAGAACTGGCTACTTGAGATTCAGGGACTGGACCATGGACCAGGTACTGTACCACTGAAATTGTGGGGATGCCACGATTCTAAATCTTAAGCGGTAGAACATTCCTCTGTAAGCATAACCACTGTTGGTCAGTGGTCAAAGCAATATGAAAACTTTTAATATTCTGTAGATGATTCTGAAGAATAATTCCTGCCATGGAAGCTTTCTGGGTGACCTTGAGCTGGTCTCAAACTCTCAGCCTAGCCTACCTCACAGGATTGTTGTGCGGTTAAAATGGAAGAGAGAAGAATAACGAAATCTGCTTTGGGTTCCCATTGGGGGAGAAAGGCAGTGTATAAATGATGTAAATAAATAAACTTATGGGATCCGCATTAAATAGGTTTTCACAGTTACTGCCTATCACATTTTTATCCTACCTTTCCCCCAAGAAAGGTAATGTATGTGGTTCTCCACATATCCTTACAACAGCCTTATTAAGTAAGTATGGCCGAGAGAAGCAGCAAGTGGGCTTTGTGGCTTTATGGCTTAACGTTGATCTGACAGTCCTAGAGCCAAGCTACGAGTGACAAATTACACTTGCCTGGCAAGTGAACAGTCTCACGTGTATTCCTCCCTGTTCACTTGCCATTCACTTGCTCTCCAAGTGAATGGCAAGTGAACAGGGAGGAATACACGTGAGACTGTTCACTTGCCAGGCAAGTGTAATTCGTCACTTGTAGCTTGGCTCCAAGTCTAACCACACTGAATTCTTGACTTACTGACCACCATGTAGCCCTCCAGCCATGAACTATGGCTACCTGGGTTTTGGCAACTCCCTCCTCTGTTTTCTAGTCCAAGGCAGAAAACTGAAAGATGTTTATCATGCCACTGATACATGGTGAATGGGATCTGTGTGTCTTGGACATCTGGTAGACACTTGGAGAATTAATGCAGTTGCTCCAGATCAGTGATACATGATTCACAGCCCATGGAGAGCGACATTCATAATTGCCAGTAACCAAAAGAGATAACAGTTTGGGGGCTCTGCAGGGGAAAGAGAGGCAAAACTCCCATTTCTTCTTTGGAGATCCTGCTCACTCAGATCTAGCCAGCAGCTACAGGGACCTGCTCTCCTCACACTGAGAAGAGAACAAGAAGGGAGAGAAGGACACTCTGGTTTCTCATTTAGGAACCTGCTCAGGTCCGGCCATGACTTTCTGAAGGGTTCTTCCAAACCAGAGAGAAAACCACTGTTGGCCAGATTGCTCTTTTCCTGGCCTTATCTGCAGCCAGCATGCTCTTCTCCTGGCAGCTGCCTGGGTGCTGGGACGAAAGCTCAGAAGCTGTAGAGAAAGTCAAGTTTGGATGGAGAGATGGGCTTTTCTATCTGCAGCATATGGCTTGCAGTTTACTGATCCCCCGGCCCCTTCAGTGGCAGCTGTTTTAAGGTGGGAACTATCTGCCATCCACAAATCCTACTGGGCAATGGTCTTGTCTACTTTCCTGAAACATCTGGCGAGTGCCACATTAGTGCACAGAATAGTCAAAGGTGCCATGTGAAAAAACCACACATGGCTCCTAAACCACTGAATGAGTATCACTTCTCCAGATTTATTCTAAGCACATGAAGTTGCCTTATACTGAATCTGATCTTTTGATCTACCAAAGTCAGGTTTGCCTGTTCTAACTGGCAGCGGCTCTTCAGGGTCTCAGCAGAAGTCTTTCACATCACTCACTAGCTTATCCTTTCACCCATGTCAGGGATTGAACCCAAAATCTTCTGCATGTCATGCTCTGTAACTGATCAATGGTGCTCCCATAGTTCTGTAGCATAGCTGGGCAGGTCAACCCATCTTTTGTTCAGATTGGCCGCTTAATCTGGTTGTTATATTTATTAATTTCTAAAGACAAGCCCAATGGATTGAAACTGGGAGATATTATTCATTCAGCACATCAGCAGCAGCAGCATCCTAGTATCATGGATATAAATCTAAGTTCAAGCAATCCCCTGCCTCCATTTTTATAGCATCAGGGGAAAGGGTTAACCCCTCCTGTTCCAGTGCCAGAGCCTCAATCTAAACTTGAATGGCCTCGGAACAGATATCAGGTGAACTGATCGCATGCCTGCTTGCATCTCATCACGTTATGTCCTAAGCAAACATACTCCAAAGGTTATTTTTACATCTCAAGCAAGCTCTCTTGGACATCTTAAGGTTTGTGTTTGTGTGTGTGGGGGAGAGTTATGCATTCCCTGAGTTAAATCAGCCATACGAGTGCCTTCACTAGTACTGTAGCCTTGTTCCAAATCAGCCACCCCTCTATTGCTGTTTTTCATTTTTTTAAAACCATGTGGGAGATCTGATTGCATATCTTCTGGTGTCATATTTATTCTTATCAAGGGCATTATGATTTGCATGTATTCAGAAAAACAATGCGCGGAAAAGGTAAATGCATATATTATCCAGGTATATGGCAGGAAGCCAGGATTGCCTCTGCTCCTTGCTAAATGGTTGATTCGGCTGCAAATCAGCACTCTACTCGTTCAAATCCCACACTACCGCCATGAGCTCAGTAGGTGGCCTTGGGTAAGCCGCTTCTTTCAGCTCTAGCTCCCCAGTTGTATTGTGGGAATAATAACATCATCATCATCATCTTCTTCTTCTTTTTTGCTGCATGATGTGTGAAGTGGCCCTTTGCGATTCTTATGAAATCAGAGAAGAGTACGCATCTATACCCTACAAAGGAACATCTTTCCACGGGTATAAAATCAAGGCAACTATTTGATTTGGTCTTTCTCATTTTAAAAAAGGGCCAAAAGGTTAGGTGGTGGACTGGCTTTGGACTGTTACAATACTTGGGGAAACTTCCTGAATTCAGAATTTAATTCAGAAGTTAAAATGTCTCGGCCAGGAAATGTGGAGCTGAGTCTAGAGGGTTTCTTTTTCTCTGTCGCTCATCCTTCAGTCATTGTTTCCTTTTCACCTTTACTGCTTTTGAAAATTGGCTCATAAATTATAGAGAGGCTCTTTTTAAGTTGCAGCTTATTGTTGCGTGAATTCAGCTTTGCCATTTCAGTATTTTATTTCTTAACCATTTCATTGGTGTGATTTCTTGTGCTTTTCTCTTAAGTTGCTTTTTTATTATTATTGATATTAAAATGGCAAAGACTTTGCTTCAGGTCACCTTTGAGGTTACATCCTTTCTTGTGGTATAAAAAGAAATGTTCATGATGTTGTATAATGCCTCTTAGCAAAGGGTACCATATGCAAAGTGAGAAACTGCTGGGGAAAGCAGTTCTTAATGTTCCTTATATAAACAAAGGCACTCTCATTTTTATAATAAACATACAATTAATTCTATTAATATTAACTACAACCTAATTAACTTTATAAACATGCCCTTCTGAATAATTCTGTTTTACTCAATTTGCAGAAGAGTAACAGTGCAATCCTATGAAGAGTTACTCCAGTCTAAGCCCATTGAAGTCAATGGGCTTAGACTGGAGTAACTCTCCATAGGATTGCACTGTAAGTGCATGGGAGCCTTCCTGACCTAAGCAGGCAGCTACCTCTTTGTTGCTGATTTACTCTCCTTTTGTTAGAGGAGAAAAGATTTAGTTCTTGTGTTTCATAAGCTGATATATAGATATAGATATCCAATATGTATATTGGTTTTTCAGAGCTGCTAAAGACAGAACAAACTATTTTTGTAATAATGTGTGAGATAAGACTATTTTAATAAATCAGCATTGTAAGGTAGATCTGTGTTGTTATCACTATATTGCAGATACGTAGGAGAGGGGGAAAGCTGAAAAGATGAACTTTAAGTAGAGTTACCAACTCTGGGTTGGGAAATTCTTGGAGGTTTAGGGGTGGAGCCCAGGGAGGTGAGGGTTTGGGGAAGGGAGGGACCTCAGCGGGGTATAATGCCATAGAGTCCACCCTCCGAAGCAGTCATTTCCTCCAGAGGAACTGATCTCTGGCATCTGAAGATCAGGTTTATTTCCAAGAGATCTCAAACCCACCTGGAGGCTGGCAACCTTAGAAGGTTCAGATTAGAAGTAAGATTCAAATCACATTCTTCAAGATAAATACCTCAGTCTCTTAAAAGCAGTGTTCTCACATATGAACCTTATATTGAATCAGACCATTGGTTCATCACGTTCAGTATTGTCTACTTAGACTGCCATCGGCTCTGCAAGGTATCAGTTGGTGTTTCATGGTGCTACCTCATCCTTTTAACTGAATATGCCAGGGATTGAACCTGGGACCTTCAATGTGCCAAGCAGGTGCTCTACCACCGAGCCATGGCCCTTCCCAACTCTTCAGAGTCTTCAGTTTTAGATATGGGTTCCATACTGAGCTGCAGGGATCCAATAAGAAGTTATGCAACATTGAAATTATGTGAAAGGAAGAGGGAAGTCAGAATTAAGACCTCTTTGGTATCCGTGCCAGGATAATGGGCAACAGACCAAGAGGTGTATTAAACTGAGGAACAAGCTGAGAGTCGTTGCTATGGAGGAATCCTCTGTAGCAGCTGACTAATCTTGCCTCATTATCCTGTAATTTTTAGTGAGCATGTTAAGAGAGAAAGGAAACATGGCTTCCTCTTTATGTATGTTCACTAACAGTAAGGCCGATTCCAGACGGCCCTCCCCATCGCGAAACGTCGCGCGTCGTTGTGCAGAAAACACGAAATATCGCGTTTTCTCACGCAAGTTTTGCGCGACGTCGCACGAGAAAACGCGATATTTCGCGTTTTCTGCGCAGCGACGCGCGATGTTTCGCGATGGGGAGGGCCGTCTGGAATCGGCCTAAGTCTTTCCAAAAAGCAACAAAAATATTAGCGCTACAGGGTCTTGAGACCCAGTAGGTGGGACTCTTGTCTGTCCCTCACAATGGTCTCAAGTTGTAAGTTTCAGGCAATTGTCTTACTCATTATGCTATACCACTGTTACTATGATTCATTTGCCAGTGGTGGAATGTTAGCCCCCATAATTATGGAAACAACAAGTGGGGACCCGCTTACAGGGGGCATCTCATTTCCCCTTCCCTGACCATGTCCTCTTCTCCTTCTCTTCTCCCATAGCTTTCCCCCTTTTTCTGCTTTCTTCTCTCTTTCCCACCCACTTTTGCCTGCCCCCTATCTTTAGCTTTCCCCTTCTCCTCAACAGCCTCTTCCTTATGGCTCAGTTGCTTGGTGCTGGCTGAACCAGGTCCAGTGGGATGCTGAGGAACCTGGAAGGACTTGGAGGGGGTATTTCACTTTTTCCTGTATCCCCTTTCCCACACTATTTTCTCTTTCCCTCCATTTGACAGCCTCCATATACTCACCTCTTCCTACATCCTTCTGTCCTTCAAACCCAGTAAACAAGTTAACTTTTATCTGCACCATCTTCTATATTTCTTAATTTACTTCATTTATATACTAACTTTCTCCACAATGGGGATCCAAAACACTGTACATCATTCTTCTTGCCTCCATATTATCCTTTTTTAAAAAAATTAAGAAACATTTATTAAAATTGATTTTTACTTCTTATAAACAACGATAACATTAAAGATAATAGTAACATTAAAGATAACAATAAAACTAGCTGCTGCAAGGTACAATATTGGCATTCCTATGTTATTGTTGAGTCAGTAACTCAGTTAGGTTATCTGCGTGGATTCTTTCGATGTTACACAAGATTGAAAGCATTATTTTGTTGTTTATTGTTCAGGAGGATAAGATGTATCATAATGAACCAAATGATAAAAAAAGTTATTTGCGCATATCATTTGTTGTTGTGCGAGGTCCGACTAAGGATGTATAGGCCTCATTATTCTCACAACAACCTCACAAGAGGTAGGTTAGGCTTAGAGCATGTGACTGGATCAAAGCCACCCAGAGTGGTGATTAGAGATGGGTACGAACCACATTCCGAACTTCAAAAACCCACGAAATTGGCGATCGCGATATGGCAGTTCGTGATTGTCCTCGTCCAACGAACCTGCATTCGGAAGAAGCCTGGTTCAGTGCATTCAGCTGAGGTTCAGGAAGCCAGACACTCAGGCGCCAGCAATCAATTCCCCTGGCAATGGAGCCGGGGGAACACCTGAACTCTGTCTGCACTCCTTCTGTCGCCCTGGAAACCCGAACGGAAGTCCAGCTTACCTTGATCAGCAGGTCTTCCTTCCAACCACAGAGCTGCAAAGTGGTTACAAGTTGGGAGAAGACACCCAGGGGATGGAGGGGAAGGGGGTATTCTGTAGCCATGGGCACTCCAATCTCATCCCTGCAAACCCTGATAGGCAGCTCTGACAGCCAAACACAGACTTCCTGCATTGCTCAATGGGACCTGTGCTTATAAATAGCCGTGGGCTCCCAGGCTGGGTTTCACTTGCAGCAAGCAGTGGCGTGGGACAGAGCTCTTGCTTGCCACTTGCTAGCCTTTGGGGAGAGAGACGGAGAGTATAATTGAGCTTGGATTTTTGTGGGAGTTTCCTGGGGGCCTTGGATTGGAGAGGGTATAACTCCAAGATCCCTTTTGCAATCTTGTCCAAACTTGGGTGATGGCTGTAGGAGAGCCTGCAAAACACTCCCCAGGAATATGGGCTCTCTTAAGTGCCACGGGGGCCATTCCGCGCCCCACAAACCGCGAACCGGTTCGGCAGTGGAAAATGTTTGTTGTGGTTCGCGACCTCGGGATCGGCAGCAGCACCGAACCACAAACCGCGGATTCATTAAATTTTTTTGGTTCGTGCCTATGTCTAGTTGTGATTCAAACCTGCGTCTGCTACCTCCTACTCTGAAACTCTAATCACTACACTGCACTGGCTTTAGGGGAAGTTTCTGTAGAGCAGGGGCAAACAGTTGGGCCTGGGGGACTCATACAAATAACATGGTATCAAGTTGTCTGGTAGTTGCTTCTGGGCCTGACCCCTGAATGAGTCCTCCCTCAAAGCCTGAAAGGGTCCTGGCCCCTCCCCCTCCTTTTTACTAACAGAATCCAAACCTAGTATACTGATATGGTTGCCTAGCAACAGCCACTGAGGGCATCTGGTTAAAGCTACAGCCGTGCTTTTTATCATTTGGGTTTTTTTAAAACTCCCAATGTATTTTTTTTTTTTAGATTTCAGATTTTTTCCTGCAAACTAGGGCATTTTTCAGGTCTGTAGGAAGATCTGCCTTGTCCATTCATGGCTCCAGTCTCCAGATTTAAGTATCCTCAGATCAGAGCCACTTCACTGTTAGTAAATAAGATTCCCCCATCATATGCAAACATTCCAGTGGAAACAGCAATTAAGGAGTAATGAAGAGGTCTAAATAACAATATCTGTTGTTCTGGATATACATAGTGGAGGAAATGAAATTTTGCCCTCAAGTCATAGTTGACTTATAGCGACCCCTGGTGGGATTTTCATGGCAAGAGACTAACAGAGATGGCTATTACCTGCCTCTACAACCCTGGTCTTCGTTGGAGGTCTCCTATCCAAGCCCTAACTAAGGCTGACCCTGCTTAGCTTATGAGATCTGACGAGATCAGCCTCTCCAGACGTTTCAAAGGAATGATCATCCTTATTTAATACAAGGGAATTGGCTATTCAGCACCTTCTCATGATGTGCAGCAAAGCAAAGGGGAACAGAAGTGCATGCAAATGTAGAAGTGAAATTCTACAGTACAATTAATGTTAGAGTAGGCTACTGCAGTTTTAAAATGTAGTTGCAAATGCATCTATAATGTAGCTATAAAACCTAGAAAGGCAGCAAAGCACCTTTAAAGATTAATAGATTTATTGCGGAATAAGCCTTTATGGATTAGAGCCTGTTTCATAAATCTACAAAAGTGTATGCAATAGTAAATCTGTTCATCTATAAAGTGCTATAAGACGTTTGTTTTCACAGTACCTACAAACATCTCTAATGCTTCTTTGACTTATGAATTTCTCAGTGCTTCTGACAAGACATAGCAGCCTTAAAAACAAAATGCAGTAAGGTTACATGTATAAATGTAAATATTAACTTAATATTGTAATTGTTAGAAAAATTCAATTAAGATAATTTAAGTTCCACAAGCATTAAAAAAGTATCAAATGTGATGCAAATAAATACAGCAAACCATTTAGATACCAAATCAATCAAGGAGCCATCGCACTAATTCCTCGGACTAAATTCCTGCTGCCAAAATGGCATCCCTCTAGGTTCCTCGACTGCCACAGAATGTTGGATCCAACAGCTTTTCCATTCATTAGAAGGTGGGGAGGAAGTTCCATTTGACCATCAAAAAGAGCATGCTGTGGATAATGGGACCTATGGACAAAAGGCATGTGAAATAGAGGCTGTAATAAGGAGGCGAATTAATTGAGATTGAGTGGGAAAAGCTGGCTGGATTTTACCCTTTGAATGGTTCGTTCCCTTTTACGAGACTTCACACACTCTTTTAATGGTCTTGGTGCTTCATGACACCCATCTATATTGTAAGCTTTTTAGAACAATCCACCAATAAGGAAGGGATGAACAACTCGCCGAGGAAATGCTCTGTTTAATGGCAGCCAATGTAATAATGTATGCTTGGATTGCATGATCTTACTCCAAGCAGCAAATTTATCTATTACGAGGAACAGGCATATAGAACCGCAAGTCACACCCATATTTTTTGCATCTCTTCAATTGGACAAAATATGCTTTGTTTGGCCGAATTTTGTCTATGGCAACATCAATTAAGACAAATCTGGAGTTTCTGCTGATACTCCAAGAAATTGGGGGGGGGGGGGCACTAGTGTCATTAAGAGAAATTCTCTTAATTCTGCATCCCAGTATCACCCTGAAACAGCCAGCCATCTGTTTCTTTGCCTGGTTTTAGGAATTTGGACTCTGTTTCTAATCAAATCTATTTTGTTCAAAGAAGAATTTGAAGAGAGGAGGAGTAAGAAGGGAAATGCTGCAGAATTTCTCAGTTCACTTTGTAGATACCCAAAGGTTGACAATGTCATTCCAAATCTTGCTATGCTCCAGCTAGAGAACCACCTTAAGGTGTGTAACATAAAACAGCTTCTGGGGCTGATGTTACAAAAGGGTGAATTGATTTCTCTACAAAGGAAAATGAAAGAGAAGTCCCTCTTCTAAAAGAGAATAAGAGGAATCATGGCTATATGTTAAAAAGTTAATTTTGGAAAAAGAAACTCCTCTCCCTTTTATAATGCTAACAAAGACTTGTTACGTTTTGCACAATTTCTCAGCAGTGGGGAGACCATACCTCCCTATTAGACATTACACCTGTTTTTTTCCTCTGGCACACCATAACAAAGCATGACATAGTCCTATGCCTTCTTAAATGCACACACCTTCTCTACATCCACCTAGGTTAGAACCTAGGAACAAATGCTGAGTACAGCCAGTGCCTATACAGTTCTGAATCTCACAAACCATCTGCACAAGCTGAAATCAGAAGCAAACACTATAAAGAGCAGGCATAAAATAATCACATTTGCCTAAACATTACACACCTACATTAGGTCTTCAGGTCCACAGATGCAAATGAAGATGGTATTTTGAGTACCCACAACATTAAAAATAGTTCCAGACGCTCCAAGTTGCCTTCAGGCAAATGGCCTCAAAGGTACGCATAAGAAAACAAAACTAAATCAGAAACCCACATGCTATGCAGAAACCCCTGCATAGCAGAGAAAGCCAGGATGGCATCAGAATCAGTATGGAGACCTTCAAATCAGACTTGCCTAAATATCTGAAGGTAAAGCCTTGGATTTCAGGGAGGTGGTTGTTACTTGTTGACTTGTTATAAATGTGTTTTTTCTCCCTCCCAGTTAAATGCTTGTATAGAAGCTAACTAGAGGTGTCAACAGAAAATGTATGTAGACCCAATACCTAGTACTTAAGGGGGATGAATTTAGTATCCTCTCAGTTGTTGGAACACTGTAAAGTGCCTGTATCTATTAAGAACGGACAAAGGCAGGTGACAAGATTTGTCATGGCACTGTGTTCCACAGCCCATTGTGGCCTGCCGAGGAGCAGAAGGACAGCTGTGAGGAGACGGCCGTAAATCGCAAAGGCCTATGGGGATGGCTTGATTAAACGGCTTCTTACCACAGACCCTGTCTTCCTTCCTTGCTGAGCTGACTGCTCAATCTCTATTCCTATTACCATTTGCCACCTTGTCGTTCCTTTCTCTCTGTGTGATATTTCCTTCTCTGCTATGGCCTCTCTTGAAACTGCATTTAGTGGAGTCCGACTAATTATCATCTGACCTCCATGGCACTTCAGATGCCAGGAATAATTATGTATGATTATTCTGTAATGATACAGTGATAATTACTGTGGACCAAATGCTGACCTTTAATCTGCTGAAGCCAGAGTATACAACTGGATATGTACAGATGGAATATTTCTCCATGTAGACAGCTGGCTTTTTGGGGTAAGCAGGGTGCAGCCCTTGACCAAAAAATAAGGACATAAGATAAAAACAGCAATACAGAAACAAAACATAAACAACAGATTTAACTTGGAGGAGGCTCCTTGAAGGAAAAGTTTAGAACAATGTATTTCCTGTTCCCTGAGATCAACGTTAGGCTTGGCGTACACATATATCAGAGTGAAGTGGTAGAATAGGCCGTGTGGAAAAATTCAAATTCTTAGTGTTCTCCAATATAAAAAAAATGTGCTGTTCCCCCTCCCCAGAAAAGAGTACATCAAGGAGAAAGTTTGTAGCTTTGTTAGGGTTGCCACCTTTGTGTTGGAAAATGTGTGGAGTTTTGGGGCTTGGAGCCTGGGGAGCTCTGGGATTGGGGAGGGAGGGGACCTCAGCTGGGTATAATGCCATAGAGTCCACCCTCCATGGCAGCTATTTTCTCCAGGGGGCCTGATAGGGTTGCCAGGTCCCCTTACCTTTCCAGCAGGAGTGGGGGCAGCATTCACATGTTCTTTCTTCTTTGCGTGCACATTTTGCATACACTTGCTCCCAGACCTGTGTCATGACATCAATTCCGGGAAATGAGATCATCATGTAGGTCCGAGACCACCTGTGCGCTTTGTATTAGGCCATTTTGGGCCCATGCAAGCTGTGTGAGTGCTTCCAGGGCAGCATGAAGATATCACTCCTGGGAGTAACATCATTGTGTCATCCCAAGAGCACACCCAGGAGGCCTGTTCCCTCACCTCCCCCCCTGCTGGCCAGGTGAGTGATGATGGGGAGCAGAGGGTGAGAGCAGGGGATCTACCACCCCCATTAGGGGAACGGTAACCCTAGGACCTGATCTCTGTCATCTGGAAATCAGCTGTAATTCTGAGAGATTTCTAAGCCACTCCTGGAGGTTAGCAACCTTAAGCTTAGCCCTTTGCATGCTGTTTTAATTTCCCAGTCTTTAAGGTGGAGAAACTTTAAAAATGGAACCCCTCAACTTCAATCTGAAATAATACAGTGGATTCCACCACCGCACTAAGCCACATCATTACTAGAGATTGGCACGAACCGAAAAAAAATGAACCGTGCAGTTCATGGTTTGTCGCATTTCACGAACCACAAACTTTCATGAACCTGTACCAGTTTGGGAACTGGTTCGTTTGGTTCATGAAAACGTCACATCCAGGTCAGCAAATTGTCACTACCAGGTCAGCAAATTGTCACTACTGGGTCAGCAGAAGGTCTGCAGGAAGTCCATCCCCTATTGCCTAGGAAACTGTGCCAGGCTTTCTGCAGTGACAAACCGAAAAACGAACCAAACAAACCAGCCTAAAAGTCATGGTGGTTCATCAGTAATGGGCTCTGATGAACCGCTGGTTCGTGAACCACGAACCAGCCCGGTTCATCACAAACTTTGGTGTGTATTTTGGTTCATGCCCATCTCTAACCATTACCACTGCATTCTTCAGCATGAATAGGCCCCGCCTGTGTTATACTCCCCAAATATCATTAACTAAATTAGCTTGCTTCATCTTACAGGAACTGTGGGTACTTTTGGTGGAGAGGAACTCTCACTCCCCCACACTCCCAGCTCCAGCTTCCCCACTCGCCTCATTTTTTCCTTATGTTTATCCACTATGAGTGTCATCTGGCCACTGCCAGTTTTCATGTACCATTTGGATTACTATAGCAGCCCCAAAGGCTGTTCAAATTCTGCCCTTTATGCAGCATTTGCATATGTGCAGATGCTACAGGTAAAATTTTGCTGTTTTTCCTCTCCTGCATTTTAAATCGTTTTCTTGTTAGCTTAGAATGCACTGTGCAAGTTTTTAACACCATCCATGGATTTCCTTAATAATAAGCATTGTTAAAAGGATTTAGAAGCAATCCTTAAATGACTTAGGTGCTAAGAAAATATTTCTAAATGCCACTTTTCAGTTTTCAGGTCAACAACTTCCATTTCAAATATAACAACTGCTGACCTGCAGCAAAACTTGCATCGGTATCTCTCTCTTATGTCTAATTATCACAGTATTTATCTCTTCTCATTTTATTGCTATCCTGTGAAGACAGTCTCCTTCAGCAGGATTAGGAGGAGAATATTGTGAGTTGGATGAAATTTAATAAAAATAATTACATGGGGATTATACCGAGTATTGCAGGGAAACTGGCCTTTTATTTAAACAGTAGAAAGACAGCCAATATTTCCCCAAGTTTTAAGTTAATTCCCTACAATGTGTTTAGCTTTGGCACTCCAGAAATGTTATATGCTTTAAAGGAGTTGCTTTAGGGTTGCCACTTTGTAGTTTCTCTGGGCCAGGAAAAGTTTGATCTGTTCCAGTTCTATCAGCTGTTAAAGGTAGTGCAACATATGGACATGACATAGTAGTATCTCCACAGCAGTAACCTAAGGTGGTGGTGATCCCCTATGTAGCAGCCATGGGCACTATGGTTTATACAGATGTGCTTGCCCCCCCCCCCGATGAAGAAAAGTAACCATATCTGAGCAGGAGGTATTTCAGAAGACCCCAGAAATTATCATCTCGGTACTGGAGGGAGCACCCGTTCAGAAATAGCTGCCCCAATCATAGGAGGATGCTTGAATTCAAAACCTCCCAGCACTATTTGATGATTGATCCTGCCTCTCGCATGACAGCCATTTTGTGGTGGTAATCACTGCCCTTTCTCAAAATTCCAGAATTGTCCACATATTCAACAGTGCTGAGGACCGCTGACCTAATGCGATTTAGGGTACCCCATTAATTAACTTATTGTATTTATAACTCACTTTCTTTTTTGAAAAGAACAATTCAAGATAGCTAACAAAGAAATCTGATATTTATTGGCTTCTTTTCACCTTAATGTTAAGGGCCCATCTCAGATGTCTTCCTCCCTCTCTATCCTGCAGAATACGTTGTTATTGATGATGGCTCAGTTCTGGCATTACGAATTAACCACAATTTTTTATGAGGTAAATTTTCTCCATATCTTTCAGACACATACTGTTATCCTAATCTAAAATACTAGTTTCTGGGGGAAAACAAGCGTAGATATAAAAATGAATTGGAATTAGATTGAACATTTCCTAAACCAGGAAATCTTTAGTTGTGCCTCTGTACACAGAGGGAAAAGGGAGTAGGGAGGGAACATGCAAACCCAAGGTCACTTTGTGGTGTCTGAATGTAGCCAGGGAAGAGGTGCAAGGAAGATCAGGTTCCTGTATCTTTAGTAGCTGGGAAAAGAAGGACTTTGCTTGGTGCATCTTATTATAAGATGACGGCAGAAATTGTAGTGGATAAAATTCCATTTCCTGCACAGCTGTCAGTGGTACAGGAACCCTGCCTCCCGCTGCATCTGGCCATCCTTGATTTCTCTTGTACGTTTTCACAGCTATCTCTTAGCATATAATTTGGCTGTGTGTGACATGGGACATATGGTTCCACCCAGAGCAGCAGCCCCACACCTCCCCCTCACAATTCCATAGCAGCATCTGGTAAAAGAAGAATGCATAATGTATTGATGGTAAGGACAGGGGGTGGCAAGGTGAGAGGGTGGGATGACTATAGTAGACATGGGCACGATTCAAAAAAAATACCAATCAAGCCGATCGTGGATCCACGTTGGTGACGATCCCAGATCACCGATTCACTGCGATCAAGTCCCATTTCCGATCTGGGATCGGAGGGGCACCCCCCATACACACACTTAGAGCAGAGGGGGGAAGTTTTAAACCCAGTGTGTTCTCTCTCTCTCTCTCTCTCTCACACACACACACACACATAGAGGGGGGAAGTTTTTAACCCGGCATTTTCTCTCTTTCACACACACACACACGCATTTAGAGCAGAGGGGGGGAAAGTTTTTAACCCAGCGTTTTCTCTCTCTCTCTCTCACACACACACATGTGTGTGTGCAGAGGGGGGGGGGAGTTTTTAACTCGTCCCTGCCTCTCCAAATAGAGAGAGAGAGAGAGAGACCCCATCAAAAAGTTTCAGCCAGCTTTTTAAAAAAGCAGGGATAGAATCCATTCCTCCCCACCCGATTTTAAAAGCAAACAGCCAGTCTTCCAAAAGCATATTTTAAACAGGAAGAAAGTAAAACCAGGATCCACGCGGATCCTCACGGATCCTATGGTTTTTTAAATATGAAAAACACAAATGAAACATCAAATCACATACCAACTTCTTGCAAAAACCATGCACTGGGCAGCCATGAGGAGAGAGATATCTCTTTTCAGTTAACTCTTTCAGCACTGAACAAACTCAGGAGAGGAGTGCAAAACAGCTTGATAGCTGCTCTCAAAGCAAGAGGTTTTTGAAAGAGTTAACGCTGAGATCTCTTCTTAACTCTTTCAACGGCACAAAACAGCTTCTGCTGATAGCCGCACTCAAAGCTAGGGGAGGGGTTTTTGTTTTCTCTGTCTCTTAACCCCTTCCTCTCACTTTGCTTATATTTTTCTCAGGAAGCCACTGTTTGTTTTTCCTCACTAGGGGAAATATTATCAAGTTTCAAACAGAGCTCAGGCATTCTATTGCCAGGGGAACAGATTATTGGCACCTGAAAGTCTAGCTTTCTGATCCTATTACAATCGCCCCGGTCCAGCCTCCTCCTGACTGCTGGATCGTTTGCCATGGAAGACAACAATCCACCAGGTCACGATTGAAAGATTGACATTATCGTGGGGTTTTTTGTATCGTAATTCAGATCGTGTCCATCTCTAGACTATAGTATCGTGCCATGTAGCTTCTTTCATTCGATGCTACTGGAAATATATAAGGAAGAAAGATGGAACTGCTGCTGTTGCGGCCCATTTCCCTTGTAATGTGTTATTGGACTCTGACTGTGGACATTTCTGGAGAGACTACTATTGAAACATGGAAGCTTGCTATTTCCCAGCAATTTCCCAGAAATTAGCTACTAAGAGGAGAAGGATGTATTGCTGAAGCCCTTTCAGTAGAGGCTGGAGAAATGGTTTCCAAACTGTGTTCCTTGGAAGATAGCTGGGGGTGACGAGGGGTGGTGGACAAATTTCCCAGGCCAGCAGCTGAGCTTGCCCAGGCCTGCTTGAACTTGCCAGGTCCCCAGCACCCCACATCCACAGAGACGTGAGACAGGGCTTGATGATGTCACATTAAATTACCATTAGGAATGGTACCATATGCCAGCTGAGAATAGGTGAAATTAGAGTCCCGCAGCTTTGAAGAACTGGACTATTCTCCATGCACAAAAAACCCATGGACATTAGCTATGCAGTAAATGAAAAATGTGGTGTGTGCTAGTAGGAGATTACTGTCCTCTGTCTCCCATTAATGTCTGAGAAGAACTGCCGTCCCTCTGCATCAGGAGAGATTGAATGATCCAATCACGCAACATAAAGAGTGGCTCCCAGCAGAAGGTGGCTGGGAGAGGCAAGGCAAGAATCTCTTCGCGGGACAGAGAATTTGGTCTTCCAACAAGTTTTAAAAAATATATTTCTTGTGGCAGCCCAGTGCCTAGGAATTGTATTTGTAAGGTGCCACAGCCAACTTATGGCAACCTCAAGAGTTTTCAAGGCCTCTGCGTATTAGCGACCCTGGGCTTCCTTCGTGGTCTCCCTTCCAAGTACTAACCAGGGCTGACCTTGTTTAGCTTCCGAGATCTGATGAGATCAGGCTGGCCTGAACCACCCAAGTGTTGTTCAAAATGATCCGAGGAAAGGGTACCTTCTCTGTATTCCCCCTGCCCTGCTGCAGATGCAAGCAGACATCTGGAGAGACTACTATTGAAACATGGAAGCTTGCTATTTCCCAGCCAGCATGGTGTAGTTTTATGAGATACTTGAGGCAAGGTGGTGTATAGCCACAGTTGTTTAAGGGTTAGAGTGGCGGATTGGAATCTTGGAGATTTGGGTTTAAATCCCCAATCTCTCATTGAGTGATCTTGGACGCATCACCCTAAGGATTGTTGTGAGGATAAGCTGTTGGAGAAGCATGTATGCTGTTCTGAGCTTCTTGGAGGAAGGGTAGGATAAAAATATACTATGCAGAATACATAGTTAGAGAGTTTTGAAACTGGGGCTGTGACTCAGTAGGAGAGTGCCTGCTTTGCATGAAGAAGGTCCAAGGTTCAGTTTCCAACATCTGTTAAAAGGGACAGGTAGGGTGTGAGATGAATGACCTCTGAGACTGTGTCAAGCAGCTACCAGCAAGAGTATATAATAATGGCCTTGATAGATCAATGATCTGACTCAATATAAAGCAGCTTGTTCATGTGGAAGACCATTGTTGGTAAAGATAATTGGTTATAGTAGTATAAATTCACTAGTTATTAAAAGGGGGGGATTGAATACTATACGTCTTATCTTTCAAAAGGTGGACCAACTACACCTGGTACAGAAAAGTAGGAAAATTCAAAAATGGTAAGCAAAAATGCAATTATTTCCTTTAACCAGGCACACTGAGAGGGCCTTAAATGAGGGCAACATCTTTGCCTCTTCACTGTTTTTTGTATTTCTAACAAATGGCCCTGGGAAAGATTCCTATAGCTTTGAAATTACTGTTGAATTTTAGCCTGAAGAAATGTCTAGGCAAGCTGTACCAGTAGAGAAACACTGCTTTAATGTGAGTAATGTGGATTGTACTGACCTTAGGTGGCCTAAGATGCGTTTGGTATACAACTATGCAGTCCTAGCTGGCTAAAGCCTTACAGTAATTCAGCACGAGTGAATATATTCAATTCATATGTAGTCTGTATTATTATGTAGCTATGAAGGATAAAAGTGAGCACTGCATTGTTGCTGCAGTTCCAGAAAAATAGTCTATTAGGTTTATGCTTTTTAATCAACCGACATTAATAGTATTGTTGTATAGTAAGTGGATTTCGTGATTTGATTGTTTGGGCAGACTGCTTTTGCTGTGTACCTGGAATCCACCAGATGGAGCTTTCCAGTTGCGGAGATAAGGCCTGCTTCAAAATGTATAGAAGAATGACGTGCTATGTGATTGTGTACTTTAAAAAAAAACCTGTGCAGGCATATCTGTATAAAGAGCTCAGGACATGGCTTCAAGTAATTTAGTAATGATAGGAGCTATCTCATTGTGCAATTTATTTGAAAATACTTATATCATAGGTGAGATTGCAAACTCATTTCATTGTTATCAGCTGAATTGACTACCTTGATTTGCATATATTTTACTAGTGTATGAATAAAAATAAGACTAGTCTTTCTGTGAAGGGATAGTTATACCTTCTCTATGATAATCATGAATGATCAGTAAGAATAACATGGGTAAGTCAATGCCTGACCAAGGATTTATGAAGCCTTGATCTGTATTTTTTAAACAGTCAAGCATCCACTATCTTTCAGGCGAATTTACAAAGCAGCTAATATGCTTTCAGTTTTGTTGCTCATCTTCTGCCTGGTTATTTGGGTGTGTGTGGCTATGTTAAAATATATTTTATTTCCTTGAGTCTCTTCCCTAGTGTCTCTCCATTCCACTCCCAGTCTCTTACAGGGATTGCCTCACTGAATACAAGGATAAATTTAAATATTGCATAGTGGTCTGAAAAACTCACCCACCTGTAGGTATTCTGTGAAGGGGCATAATGTTTAAAAGGCATTTGGTGTGTGTGTAAAATAGATTGCTGTGGTTCTTGAAAGCTTATGCTACAAATAAGTTGGTTAGTCTTAAAGGTGCTACTGGACTCTTTTGCAACTACAGACTAACATAGCTATCTCCTCTGGTGTGTGTGTGCCGTTGAACATGTGGTATTGCATATCAGATATGGCCCTATCAAATCCCGCATTAGGTTTCACAGCGAGTGCTTTCAAAATGTGAACAGAAGAGGCAGCATCAATATATCAGAGGCTGTTTTGCAGTGACTTCTGGGAGCAGAGTTGCAGCCTTCAAGGTTTCATTTCCTTTGGAGCCCTGTGTTGCTATAATGGTATAATAATTTCAATGACGGCTGTTAAAATGTGTCATTGTTTTAATTCTACAATTTCATCTGGAAGAGATGCAGAAACCTTACAAAAAACCTTGTTCCATCTCTTTATAAAACCATTTTGACTCCTCTCTCTTGAAAACTGAAATGGTATAACATTTCACTGGCACTCCACGACCATCATAGTGGAAGGTTTCTCACAGTGAGCTAGTGGTCTTGTACAAAAGGTTCACATTATGATAGAAGATGCATACCATTCGGTGCTGAAATCAGGAGCAGAAAGCATAGAGAGAGGCAGTGTGCTGTTTAGATGCTATTGAGAGGCAGAGGGATTGTTAGAATTTAAAATGAGCAAGTGATTGATTTAGCCTTGTTTCAGATGCTTACATTGTTCAAGTGTCCAGGAACACAATAGAGTATGCTTATCTCAAGCATGTTATATTGTACTGGATGGATATCTTCTATAGAGAACTGCAGGTGCTTCCAGGGATTTGGTGATTCCCACTAAATTTTAGCTAAGAAAGATTCAGAACAGACACAATTCCTGTAAGTGCTCCCATGTGCACCTTCCTTTCTACCAAATGTCATTGTGTGTTTCCTTCTGAATGTTCTAATGAGCACTCAAAACATGCATTTAAAGACAGGCTGCTAAGTGCTGCATTCTAAACTAACATAGCTCTGCTGCATATTTTTATGCACTCTGTTTTAAGGAAATTTCATGATCTAAGAAAACAGCCTTTTACAGTTTTAACAGTCTCACACGTACTCTATGCTTTGTGTGCTATAGTCATGGGAATTAGGTTTTAAATATATAATTATAGTGGGAGAGCAAACTCATATGTTTGCTGATATATCATTTCACTGGAGTCACCGTCCTTCCAGGCTTAACTCTCCACTGGGCTAAATAGGTCTGTTTTCTTACCATTTTTTCTTATATTTTAATCTGGTTTTTATAAAGATGGTGGCTAGATTTATATGCATTTGAGTCACAAATGGTGTATTAATAAAGCCTAGCAAATTTTTAGCGGATTTTGATTTTTATATCAGCTCTCGTTCTTCTGATGAGAGACCTTGCTATCAAAACAAAAAAAAGGCCATTTACGTAATTTTTAAAAATCTCAAGGATGTGTCTGAAGTTTAACACTAAGAATCTCCAACAACCTAGGATTTTGTACTAGTTCCATAGCTACATATATCATATATCCAGGAGCTGTAGAGGTTCCCCAAGTAAGAGCTTATTTAATTCCAGTTCTAAGAGCTGAAAGCTGTCCTCCCACCATGCTGGGGAGGTTATTAAGCTTAATAGCAGACTATATTATTCTTTTAACCAAGACGAAGGGGCAGGGCTTTTTTTCAGCAGGAATGCGATGGAATGGAGTTCCGGCACCTCTTGAAAATGGTCACATGGCCGGTGGCCCCGCCCCCTGATCTCCAGACAGAGGGGAGTTTAGATTGCCCTTCGTGCGGTGCGGAGGGCAATCTAAACTCCCCTCTGTCTGGAGATCAGGGGGCGGAGCCACCGGCCATGTGACCATTTTCGCTGAGGGCGATTTAGACTTTGAAAAACTCCCCCCTTACTCCAGCTGACCCAAAGTGACATCATTGTGCAGTCCTGAGTTTCACCACTGAGTTCCACCACCTTTTTTCCCAGAAAAAAAGCCCTGTGAAGGCTTACGTCCTTTAGTACTGTGGCCCCTTGGAAAGTTTAATTTTTATTTCTCCCTTTGTACATATAATGGTCTTATATAGGAAAAACGTTGCAGTTTCAATAATATGACACTAAAACAGATTTATTTTTCTTTGCCCTCATGATTAAAGACCTAGAATGGGTAAAGAACATAAGAAAAGGCAGAATAAAAAAGACTTACTTTTGAAATCATGTAAAAGGAGACATGCATGGGTAATTATAGGATGCATTTAAGACTTTTTACTTAATGAATTTATATAAAATAATATATACATGAGAATAACAAGACAGGAATAATACATGTATTTAAGAGCGAGTTTTTGAGAGGAGTGGATTATGGGGGTAAGATTCTCATGCATGCGTAATGATAAGCCTTACATTAACCAATAGCATAAAACTCTGAAGGTCATCATAATGGAATTATATTCTTATAATGGGATAGTGGTGGTCAAATTTGGAAAAGGTTGTTCAGAAGGGTTGGAGAAGAATGCTATGTATTGCAAAAACAATTGGCCTTTACTTGGCTTTTTGCCGAAGGGACTTGCTGTGCGATTTTATATATGAGAATAGCCCTTGTCACATTTAACATGCATGTATGATAGGTGCCTGGCAACCAAGTATAATACCGTCCTCCTGATATATTCAGTTGCCATGTTGTCTGAACAGGGGAAACACATATATTTTCTGTGTGTATAGCTTTGGCATACCCCAACTCACCACTGGCTTGTTCAGGGTTCTCATTTGCATATACCAAAGGAGAAAGTGCATGCAGAATGCATGGTTGCCATAATCCAGGTATGTATGGCAATAGTATCTTTAAAAAATTAACAGGGTTCCAGATTCTGCCATGTTACTTAAATAGTAATGTTAATATTGTAGATTTCCAGCACTAGTATACTGGCCAACAGCAAATGTCTAGGATGAATTTTAATCAGATAATTTTGAAGGAAGTGTTTCACACCAATTTCATGACTTTTTTTCTACCTTCACAATTACTAGTAGACATTCTAGATGATTAGAAGTGCAATCCTATGCAGAGTTACTCCAGGTAGATTGCTTAAATGCTATCAAAAACAACTTTGTTGGGATACATGAGTGTTACTATTGAGTGTGAACACTTTGAGAGCAATGATTGTTTAAGGAATACTATCAATGCAGAACTGAGACATCTGTGTCAGACACTAAAGAGTTCAGGCATGGGGTGGTATTCTCAGAGACATGTGAAGTGCTGAAAAAAGTTCAGAGGGGTAAGTGTGAAAAAAAGATAAGGAAATCTTGTCCAGAGGCTGAATTCACCCTTACTGAGTAGCACGTAGCAGCACCAGTAAAAATTGTCAAGGAAAGCAAAACGTTTACCAGAATCGAATGGAATAAATCATATAATAAGGGCACTTGAATACTTTCATATTTGATATAAATGCCTGGAGGCAGCACAGAAGGCAGGAGAGATACTCCAGCAGTGCTGATAAAAGACAGAAAGTGCAGCTCCCTATTTGGAACTTGAAGAACCTGAAAGAAAGGTTTAAAGGTTTTCTTAAGAAATTGTTGACCTGGAGCCTGCTCTTTCAGTTCCAAACATCACTTACATGAGAGGCATCACAAATGCCCCACTGAAACGGCACAGAGGGCAATCTAAACTCCCCTCTGTCTGGAGATCAGGGGGCGGGGCAACCAGCCATGTGACCATTTTCAAGAGGTGCCAGAACTCTGTTCCACCGCGTTCCTGCTGAAAAAAAGCCCTGGCCATGAGGCAATTTGTTCAAAGTTTGAGACTTTTCTAGCCATATGGATATGATTGACTACATGCATATCAAATTTAAGCATCTCGTCCCCTCCTGTCCAGAGTCTGGGGAAAAGAGGAGAGAGGGGAGATGATTAGGAAAGAAAGGAACAGAGGCAGTATTGTACCCATCTTTTCCCACTCCCTTTTGCTATTTCTGCTGATTCTTGATTTGCTGAGCTTTTGTCCTTTGCCTCATCCATGGTCATGCAGCTTTGAAGCTTAGGCCTCAAAGGAGGCATCATGCTTAAGTAGGGTTACTTCCTCCGGTGGGAATGGAGGATCCCCTGCTCCCACCCCCTGTCCCCTGCCACCACTCACCTGGCCGGTGGGGGGGGGGAGGCATGGAAATAGGCCTCCTGGACACATTTCCAGGGCAGAGTGACAACATCACTTCCTGGGAGTGATGCCATCACATCGCCCCAAAAGCACTCCCATGCATCACAGCAGACCAATTTGGGCCCTAAAATGGCCCTTTGGGATTCAAATTGGCCCGCTGCAAAGTGTACATGCATGGCTGTGTGATGATGTCTCCTGGAAGTGACATCGCCAGAAGTGATGTCATCATGCAGGCTCAATAGAATGCGCACAATGAGCAAAGAGAAGGTGAGTGCCGGGTCCTCCTTCCCACTGAGAGGGAAAGGGGATCTGGTAACCGTATGATTAAGTGAATCAAGTGACATCAAAAGAGGGACAAGTAGAAGAGAAAACTGGGCCCAACCCAGTTTACTTCTTTCCCTAGTCATCTCTCTTTATCCTCCAGAGCTTGTTAAAAAGAGCTTTGCTGGATCCGACTAAGAGTCTATATGGTTCTGTTTGCAACAATGACCAGTACATCCTGATGGTGCAGGAAAGGGCATGAAAGTGGCATCTCTCTCATTTTTTCTTATTTCCATCATATGGAATTTGGAAGTATGCTGAACTGACAGACTGTATTTCACTACCATGGCTAAAAGCTGTTGATTTTATTTTAACCGGTTGTTAAAAGCCCCAGCTTTCATTAACTTTTTTTAAAAATGGTCAACTTGGCCCACTCCATATTTTTTTCTATCAGCCAATGCATCCCTTCTTGTTTGCCAGCAATGTCATTGTTGGCATACAAATGTGCATTCTGATCTGGATAGCCCAGACAAGCCTGATCTCGTCTGATCTTGGAAGCTAAGCAGGGTTGGTCTTGGTTATTAATTGGATGAGAGACCTCCAATGAAGACCAGGGCTGCAGGGGCAAGCGATGGCAAACCACCTCTGTTAGTCTCTTGCCATGAAAACCCCACCAACTATGGCTTGATGACACTCTCCAAATGTGCCTATTACCTTGATGAAACTGCCAGGCCCTTTCCATGAAAATACATGGAGAAAGCTACTTAAAAAATATCGACCTGAATTTGTATCAAACCTTTACAAGGTCATGCAATATGTCCTCTTCAATGTCCAGTGTTTTGACAACTGAATGGAACAGTCTTCATTGTGATGCAGTAATGGCAAAATGTCAGGGCAAATTAATTTTTTTATTTGTCTTTGAGTACACAAGCCAGAATTACATAGGGCCAACCTCAAGTAGCAAAAACAATACTGAAATCCAACTTGAAATTGTGGTGAAATTGTAAGATTTGACATCTTTTTTTTTTTTTGAAAATTTGTGGATAGTAAAAATTGGAGGCACAATCTCAATTTTTTTTGTCCCTGCATATTGAGGACAGGAAGCTGGGATCTTCTATGGGATCACATCCTTCTTTTCCTGCCCTCTTCTTCGGGCCTTTTGGTGCCTCCAGCAGCAACTGCTGAATCTTTTCTCTTCACACACCTTGAATCACTCACTGATGGGGGCTGACCTTTTAGTCACTCCCACCAAAACCTTACATCATTCAAATTTCACTATGTCTCAGGCCCTCATCTCATGGATACTAAACTAAGGACCAATAAGAGTGATCAAATCATCTACAAATAGACTAATCATAAGTGTAACCCATCAGAAATGGCACATTTTGAATCCTTTTGTCCCATATGAATGCTAGAGAGACTCTCTGAGAACCTCAGGGACAAACATTCTCTTGATAGCAGTAGTGAGGCGTTAGCTCCCTGCTTGGCAAGTCACCCATAAGGCTACAGGGTCTGTAGCTTTACCTTGATCACAGAGGTAAAATTACCTTATATTTACCTCATAAATTGACAATATATATAATCTTGATAACTTTCCATCAAGAATTTTAGCTATTTCTCTACAGAGGGCTACAATCCTTCTGTGTGAGGGGGAGGGTAAAACCTAAGAGAAAATTCTGTTGGTCAGGATGGAAGCAATTTGTTGGGTTCCGTTACTGGAAGAACATATTTTCACAGTTTTTCTTTTTGTTGGATATTTTTTCTCATTATCCCCACCTCCCCCATAGGGCAATTTCAACAATTATTTCAGTGTTGTCATCACAGGAATATTTTATCACAGCTGATCATTTGCTGTTATTTCTACTGTTAACATTGCAATGTTAGGCAAGCTAGGAAAGGATTAAGCTTGTTTGTTGACACAACCAGATTTTGTCAACTTCCCTTCTGATATATTTGTAAAGCAATTACTTTGCCTACAGCACTGGAAGACTATAGGCCTTTGATCTAGAATTATCTACAAAGAGTGAAGAAGGCTCAATAGTAGAGGACATGACTGGCATCTAGAATGTTCCAGGTTCAATGCCCAACATCTCCAGTGAAAAGATCGTGAGCTGCAGGTGTTTGGAAATGTTTCTTGGTCTGAGACCTTGGAGAACTGCGGCCATTGATATACTACATACTGAGCTAGATGGACCAGGAGTCTGATTGAGCTTTATATGTCTGTATGTAATTTTTAAAGTCAGGGAGCACACATCTCAGCATGGCCACAAACCTCTGGGAAATTCTCTCCTTTTAATCCCATTGAAATAACAGGAGGCTATACAGTGGGCTTCTGTTTATTAAAATTGTGAGCTGTTTCTATTAAAAGCATTTATCCTTTATATATCATTCTGCAGACAACTTGTCATATGAAATTTAGGTGCATCTTGTTTGATATCCATTAATTTCAACAGAGGTGGGATTTTATCGTCTTTTTACTGCAGACCAGAATGTTGGGGGTGTTAAATTCTGCAAAAAAAAAACAAAGTATGCTTGACCTTTTTAAAGAGCAGATCTTTGACATACTGTTTAATATTCTGAATTTTCACTTTCCTTCTCTTATTCCTTTGACAAATTTTCACTGCTGCTGAAGAGCCTGCTTTTCTCCAGATATAACTCCTGCATAAACATCAAAATAAATACTACTTGGAAAGCATGTTGTTCTTTTTTTAAAAAAGATGATGCAAAGTCATATTTCCCTAAAAGGTAAAATTAATACCATGGCATTGCATTTAGAAACTATCTGGTTAATTAGAGATATGTAAGATACAAATTATAGCCCATTTCTAACCATGTTTAATAAAATAAAATTCTAAATCAAGAGGTGCAAAGACTTGATATTTCATTAATGTAAGTATAGTGAATGGGCTTGACATGTAGAAATCAGAATTCCAATCCCACTGTTTTGCCACCAAGATAGCAGAGTTACCCAGGACAGGTGACAAGTAGGGAGCCTAAACTACTGCCGAGAGTTATTATGGTGATTGGATTACTCCATATGAGGAACTCATATCTAGAGCTCATTGGCACCAAGGTGGCATGAACTGTAATATAGACATTCAAAGGCTAGCAGATGACAGTTACTATCACTGCTTTTTTTGTTTTTGCTTTAAGTGGCGCTAGCACTCATATATGCCCTGACCTGAATAGCCCAGGAGAGCCTGATCTCGTCTGCTCTCAGGAGCTAAGCAAGATCAACCTTGCTTAGTAATTGGATGGGAGACTTCCAGTGAAGACCAGGATTGCAGAGGCAGGCAATGGCAAACCACCTCTGTTAGTCACTTGCCTTGAAAACCCCACCAGCACTCATATATAAGGTTGCACCGATTTCCACCAATTTCCCCCTCCCTCTGCAGATCCCCGCTAGGCTGTTCCTGAGAGTCCAATTTCTGTTTCTCTGGCTCAGTGGGTGGGCCAGTGCAGAAGGGTCAGGACTTAGGAAAGCCACCCCTCCCCGAAGGTGCTGGTACTCAGTATTGGAGAGTACCCTCCCCCAAAAGCTCTGGTTACTATAATATAGTAACCCTGTAGTAGCCCTGTCTTTCCAAGCTGCCTGGAAACTTCAGTTGTTCCAAACTGTGGGGCTGGATACAGGATGCCAATCATTCCTTTTTTTTCTTTTTGTAATTGACATAGAAAGGTCTAAAGCTTGGGGTAAACTTAAGGAATAATTGTTGTTAGCTTAAAGAATAACTGTTGTTATATTGTTTATTGACTGTTGACTGATTTACATTGGATTGTTTCTATATTTGATAAACATATATTGTACTTGAGGTTGTTCTTATAAAATTTTGTAGCACTTTGCGCTTTTAGAACTCTTTCTGAATACACTTTTTGTAAGATATTTGCATAGTTCTTTATTATAGGTTCTGCTTTTTTTGCTTTGTGGTTTTAAGCACTCCTGTGAGGCTGCTCATTTGTTTCTGGGTATCATTTGAAGTGCTGGTTCTTACCTTTAAGGCCCCAAGTTACACAGGGCTGGATTGTTTAAGGGATCCCTCCTCCTGTACTGTCCAGTCTGCCGGTCAAGATCTGCTGTTTGAGCCCTTCCCATTGTGTCCTTACTTGCAGAGTGAGGTGGGTGGCTACTACAGACATGATATTTTCAGTGGGGGCTCTGCACCTGTGGAATTCCTTCCTTCGGCAGACTCTACTCTCTTTTAGGCAGCAGGGGTTTATCTAAGTAGTTTTAATCCGTCAGTTGTTTACTTCTATCCTGAAGACAATTTTTTTCCATTAAACTTTTCTTTATTTAAACTATAAACTATACACCATAACATAATAAACAATAAACATAGAGAATAAGAAAAAACACACAATTCTAAACATGAAACACTAACAATACATGTGTCTATAAAATTAAGAGGAAAAGAAAAAAGAAAACAACCCCCCCTAAATTACACTACAAGTTGAGTTCCGATTTTCTCCGCAACAAATATATATCATTTCTAGAGTCCCACTTATTCTAAGGTAGTCACAAAACCCCTCTTTTTTCTATTGTTCATGTTTCTTAATCCATAAATCCAGATGTCATCAAATCCTTGTTATCCATTTCATGCAAAAAGTCTATTAACAGTTTCCATTCAGTCAAGAAATTAACTAATGTCCTTTCTCTAATTAATGCAGTAAGTTTTGCCATTGACGCAAACTCCAAAACTTTTGTCAACCATTCCTCCACTGTAGGCAATGTTGTAGTTTTTCACTTTTGTGCATAAAGTACTCTTGATGCTGTAATAAATTATAAAAACAGTGTTCTAAAACTTTTTTCCAACTGGCTGTCCATTATTCCCAACAGAAAAGTCTCTGGTTTCAGCTGAAGGACAATTTTATGAATATTTTAAGGTTGTTCAATAGTCTTATTCTTTCACACTCCGAGCCTGTTTTAATATTGGTACTTTCTAATTTTTGTATGGTTTTATGGTAATGTTTTTATTTGTGAGCTGCCTCTAATAGGTCTCTGGACAGGTAAGATATAAATAAATAAAATTTATATGTCCTCATAACAATCAACATTTTATGGGTCATCATTTGTCAGTCCCTGGCAGTTAGGTCCCCAAGTTCGCCACAGTTCCAGTTGAAGTAACTTTATTAGAGATCCATTCAGTACAAGGTTCATAGACAGTGAAATTGACAGAAATGATGTATGTGGGGCTAGCAATGTTAGTTATAGGGAATCTTCCTGCCTTAGGACAGAGGACCGTTAAAGGGTGTGTGTGTGGTGAGACATTGTTTTAGAACAGACAGTGAGAAAGATGAACTTACCTTAGGTTCTCAGGAGAAGCACACCAGGAGCCAGTTTTGGCTGGCTATCAAGGACAATTGCTCAGCGGAGTGAGAAAGTGAAAGTAAACATTTGTAAGATAACCCTTTGGCCTGGAACAATAAACAACTTTCCACACTCTCAGAAACCAGAGGCAGAACTCATATACAGATATGCAGGGACCATATATGACATCATTATTCTTATTTAACAACTGTGGAGTAAAGGTGGAGAAGATATTCTCAGAGGCTACATAGGGGACATATACCTTTGACTGTCTCAAAACACATTTGAGCTTCTGTGAAAATTGTTGCACGTAAGTAGGGATCTTCAACTTCACTTTGAATTTTGCTGTTAGAGAAATTGAGTGACAGCATAGAGCTGTACTGCCTCTTCTCAAAACTCTTTTGGCGTTCCTCAGAATTCCTTGGATATTTAGATTTTTGAAGGGAGTGCTTTGAATTTTGCTTTTGATGAAGCTTTCATTGCTAGCACTTTAAAAGTCAAATCCTATGCACATTTACTGGGAAATAAACAGCTTATATAACTTTCTCCCATATACATAGGCATAAGATTTCAGCCTAAATTGAATATCCCCTCTTGACACACAGGCGCTTATTTCTACAACATTGCGCACAAAAGTGAAATTAAGAGGGCCCTTTGTATCATACAGCCGTGTTGCTCTTTGGCAACAGTAGGATATTCATTTAACTTTTGTCTTACATCAAACCATTGTATTGGGTCCAGTGGTATCTTTGTTGATTTTAATAATTGATTAGCAATTAAAAATAATATGGGGGCCGATTTACATAAACTAACCATGCCGAACCAAGAACTGGAGTTCCAGTGAGATATTTTAAACTATACATTTAAATAAAAATGCTATGCCGCATTCAAGGAAAGCTGAAAAGTCACAGCTGAGGAAAGAATAGGAAGGCAAGAGGCTTCTGATGTAATACCAGTCCTTACCTTCTTTGCAGGCTGGGAACTGGCTTTATACTGCCACCCAGTGGTTGATATATTTTGTATTCACAGGAGGATGGATTTGTCATCAAGCCGATTTTTGGAAGAATTGAGCTCATGAGACAGAGACCACATTGTTTCCTTTTCTTACATCTGGAGAGGGCTGAGCTAAGGAGAATGCAGCCTTTGCTAGAGATTGCTGAGAAAGGGCATTTTTTAAAAAAAAAACACTAACAGTAAAAAGTCAAAATATGAGAGTTCAGAGCATGCAAAACAACATGTGCATCAGAATGAAATGTTGGGATGTCAGTTACCCCTTCACACACTCAAATCAGTCTCAGAGGAATTTTCAGTACCTTTGAAGAACAGGGACCTGTGTTGATAAAACATAACCTTCAGTTAACAGATTAGCTTGTTTCAAATTCATTATGGCTCTCGAGGTAGATCCCATTTACTTCCATGCACCTATAAAGCATTGGCACCTTATCACTATGATACATTTCCTGGAATACAACTGGATCTCTTAGCTATCTCATAAGTTGGGTTTTGCAAGTTGCCAAAGAAGGAAAGCTAGGATATTGGCTATAACAGCAAGTGCATGGTCTCTTCCTTCCCATGACTATTCCTTATTGAGTGCACTCAGGTTGATTTCTTCACTGATTTATTTATTTATATGTCTCTTGCAACTGGTCCTGCAAATTGGATTGCTGCTGAGTTACAACTGTAAGGACCAAATATGCAACTTTAGGACCAATTCTGCAGGTTCCCGAATTCAGAACTGAAGGGAAGGCATACTCTGTTAGTGTATATCTCGTGGATGCTGGTTTCATTCCCAGTCAATGCATTGTATCATTTATAGTCTTCATACTGTATAGCTTGAACACTACCATTGTTCAAGCTATACAGTATACACAGCTTGAACACTACCATTGTGGTATAGCGGTTAAGTGGTTGGGCTTCAAATCAGCACTCTGCTGGTTCAAATTCTATTACTGTCATGAGCTATGCAGGTGGCCTTGAATAAACTACTCCTCTCAGCCCCGGCTGTATTGAGGGGATAATAATAATACTGACTTTGTTGACTGCTCTGAGTGTGGCACTAATCTGTCTAGAAGGGCAGTATGTAAGCACTCTGTTATTATTATTATTATTATTTATGATGCTGATGGAGGAAACAAAATTCCAAAGTCTGTATCTGAAACGAAACTCTTAAATATAGAAAGGATGGCAAATGGAATTGAATAACATTCATCAAAGCAAACTGATATCCCTCAACAATTAGTGATTCTGGTTATGGTACTTCAGTACAGAATTCCTCCTGGGGGTATCACTCATGCTTGCAAATTTTCCGATTTGTGTCCAGACCATGACGACTCCAGATTTATTTACAATATTTATACTGCTTTTCTAGCAGTACTCAAAATGTTTTTCCAGATATCTTGGAAAATCTTTGATGCAGATAGTTCAGTAGACCTATATAGTACATTTTTATCTGAACAATATTGCTGCAAAATTCAGAGATAAAATCAATTTAAAGTTACTTCACTATGTTAAAATAATGAGGCCAAGAAGTTATTTTTCTTCCTTTAAAGGAAGCAGGCCATTAGATTCTGCACCTTTATTCCTTTATCTACTGGTGGCTATCTGTTTACAGTGAGTTTTCCCCTATGACTGTTTGTCTTGTAGCAGTTTGGCAAATTCCATTCCTTATGTTCCCTTGCTAATACTAATTTTATTAGGAGTGCTGCTATTCATCTCTTGCAGCAAGAGAACAAAGTCAATTGTGTTAATGCCTTTTGTACTCTATGAAGAAAATTAAATGCTGGTGACAAAAAAGATTGGGTGTGGGAAGAAGTGAACGAACTTGAACGCTAATGGACAAAACTGACAATTTAAATTGTCCTTAACTCTGAAATTACTCAGGCATCTAGCAGAAGTTTAAAGACTAACACAATTTTATTTCGTTTTTAGGGTGTCAGCAGATTCATTTGTCTAAAAAACAAAAAACGTTCCAGCAAGAAACAAATATGGCTACCATTCTTAAATTACTGTATCTCTAATTCTAAATCAGTTGTTCCATCTTCCACTCCTTCCATAAATCCAGATTGTGTGTCTCTGTGAAGCGAATTATTAATCTGTCCTCTAATCTATTTTGTAATCACCATCTTGCTTGTTTCATTTGCTCTACCTCCAGTAAATTCTTATTGGGCCTCCTTCCTGGCTATGTGTTGCCAGCACCAGGCTGGAAAATTCCTGGAGATTTTGGGAGATGGAGCCGGGAGATGGCAGAGTTTGAGGAGGCCTGGGACCTCTATGGGGTATAATGCCATAGAGTCCACCTTCCAAAGCAGCCGTTTTTTCCCAGGGAAACTAATTTCTGTAACCTGGAGATAAGTTGTAATTCAAAAAGAATATGGACAAATTGAAACAGGTACAGAGGAGAGCAACCAGGATGATGAGAGGCGTGGAAACTGAGCCCTATAGGAAAGACTGAGGGACCTGAGAATGTTCAGTTTGGAAAAAAAGAGGTTGATGGGAGACATGATCACTCTCTTTAAGTATTTAAAAGGTTGTCACTTAGAGAAGGGAAAGGAGCTGTCCCTGTGGGTGACAGAGGATAGGACTGGCAACAATGGGTTTAAACTACAGAAAGGAAGGTACTGACTGGACATTAGGAACAACTTTTTCATGTTAAGAGTAATTCAACTGTGGAACCAGCTGCCAAGAAATGTGGTGGGTTTCTCCTCATTGGCAGTCTTCAAGGAGCAACTGGATGAATACTTGTTGAGGATATTTTTGGCTTTTCCTGCAATGAGCAGGGGGTTGGACTAGATGGTCTGTAAGGCCCTCTCCAACTCTATAATTCTATGAGTTCTCTAGACCTCACCTGGAGGTTGACAACTAGGATTTCCAGTTGCCTGTCAGTGGCGGGCAATCTCCTGGGGGCTCCCATACTTTGCAGGGGCCCATTTTGGCCCCAAATGGGCTGAACTGGCCCCGTGAAAAGAGCAGGAACACACTCGCCGCCTATGCAATGACATCACTTCCTGGAAGTGATGTCATGGTGTTGGTGTCAGGAGTGCACACATGTGAGGAGAGACCTGCAGGTTTGTGCAGGGTCCCCACCGGGAGGGTATAGAGACCTGGCAATCCTATTGGCAGGGCTGAAGACCATTAAAGCTTATGCCGCAATAAATTTGAATTCCTAGTTGTCATTGCAGAAACAATAGCCTAGTTTGCTATGAACCTTAACATTTATAATTGCACAGAAATCATGATAAGTAAGAGTCTATCTATAGCTTTCTTTGCTGAAGGGAATAAAGGCAACAGCAGTGTCATCATGAGCGGGACTTGGAGAAGGACTTTGGGTTGACTGATTGGTTTCTTTCTCTGTAATTTGTATGTCAAAGTCTCTGCTGCATCTCGGCATCACAGGAGCATCCTGTCACTTTGAAGATAGTGGGGGTTCTTTTTTGCCCTTTCCATCTCAGTGCATTTGAACATGTTAAAGCAAGTAAATTTTAAGGAGGGGAGGGGGGAAAACAGACATGACAGACAGCTTATGACTTCAGGATTGTTAGGTACTCAAGATGCATTATGGTCTGACGGCAGATTTAACTCCCAACTTCTAAAGGCACACTGACTCTACGCGCCCGACAAAATGCAATAACTCTTAGAAATGTGCTGCCTGGAGTATCTTTAGGCGACAATGAAATAGAAATGATTAAGAATAAATAAAGGTCAAAGCAATGCAATTAGAACTAGTAATCTGGGACTTGTGTTTAAAAAGAAGCTGCTTTGGTATTGGGTTTAGGGCTTTTTAAAGCCATGATGTAGTGTCATGAGAAAGGTGAATTAAAGTTGAGCCATTTCCACATGTTCTTAAAGGACGGCCCACTCACTGAATGCTGCCGTCTTTCCCCCTTCACTCCACACGTCTCTGATTTCAAAACGGTAGCAGGCTGTTTGGCTTCCATTTTTTTGGCACCTTTTCTGAGAACGCACTTGCCAATTGGTCCCTGAAAAGGCACCAACAAAACAGTCAAACAGCCAAACAGTCTGCTACTGTTTTGAAAATGGAGACGTGTGAAGTGAAGGGGAAACGCCAGCAGTGATCGGTGAGTGGGCCATCCTTTTAAGGATGTGTGGAAATAGCATTGGTCAGTAGAAGAGGATCATTACTGATCTTTGAATTACTGATTGCATCCTAGCATCCTAGGTTTCTGTGAAAACTGGCGATTAGAGTTTGAAATAATTCTGTAAAGCGAGCACGCCTTCTGCATGTGTTCTTAAGAATGTGTGAGTTTAAGAGAGAGCTTAAAAAGATTACTTGTTCACAATTTACGGTTTATTAGGGATTGCCTTTGTGTTACATTAGTTATGACCTCTGGTTTGTAAACTTGAGAAGCAGTACTGGTGGCATTTGCCTGTAGAATACCATGGAAGAAAGGGGGAGAGGCTGATACAGCTGCAAGTGTTTTGAAAGCTTCCTTTGTGGCTGTTTGCTTGGATGAAGAGACAAGTGAGATTAATAGGGATATTGTGCTCTTATTCAAAATGTTGTAATCTCCCCCTAGTCTTAGGATAGGGTTACTATTCCCCCGCCGGTGGCGGGGAATTCCCTGCTCCCACACTTCCGCCCCCGTGCCCACTTACTTGGCTGGTGTAGGGTGTGCTCCCTCGAGCGGCAGCACGTGTCCCACCCCCAAGAGGTGCTGCACATCCCCTGAGCCACACCACATGCTCCGAGTTGTGCTGCGCTCCCCGAGCTGCATCACATGCTCCGAGCCACAATACGCCCTCCTGCACCCACAGCGGGTCTGTTTGGGGGAGAGTCATCCTGCAGGGCCTGATCCGGCCCTTGGTGAGTGTGGGAGTGTTCCCGGATGGTCTTTGACCCCTGAGCCATGACGTCACTTCTGGAAGTGATGTCATCGCACAAGCCACCTGAGCAGCAAAGTGAGTGCCAGGGAGTAAAGGGACCTGGCAACCCCCCCGGTTTGAGCTCCAGGGGACCTGGCAACCCTATCTTAGGACCAGGGCTTCTGAGAGAGGAACAGTAGACAGAATTCCAGGGGGAGGGGCCATAGAGCCAGGTAAGCCATGTGATCTGTTTTCGTTTTGTTATTTTTGCTGTACTGGTGTGGTATGAGTGAGAGGCTGGGCACTTCTTTGTGTGGAGGTCAACAACAGCTCTGAGAAGGCCTGCCTTGAACTAGGAAACCCTCCATAAAATATGTCACACATGAAGGTGGAACCAGGAGGCACTTTTAAAACGAGTCATCTATGGAAAGTTGTGATGGCAATGTTATAATATTTCCATTGAACACCTGCTTGAAACAAATGAAATGAACTTGCTTTCTTTTTTAAAAATGACATACATGCTGGAGAGTTACTACAGCAAGATAGAAAACTAAATACTAATGAGTGAATCTTAATAAAATATAAAATAAATTGAAAAAAGCTGAAGGACAGGAAAGTATCTTCCCCAAATTATGATCTGAGTTGTTCACAAGATCTTAATGGAAATCAAGCCTGTATCAGACAGACTGACGTAATTTAATAAAGTGGGAACCTTCAAGATGCCCTTGAGGGTTCTCTCAGGAGAATGGGAAGGTAGAAATTTTAAATAAATAAACTTTATTTTATTTTATTCTATTCAGCTTATACCCCACTCTTCCTACAAGTGGGCTTAGGGAGGCTTACAACAAGAATGTACAATTAAAACATCATAACAGTATTATATAAAAAACCAGTTTAACAGCTAAAATCCAGGCGGCTCTAAACAACGCCAGGCTACTGCAAAACTGTAAAACACTATGATCTGGTAAAATTCCTAATAATTATATTGTGGCAAAATAAGCACAGAGATGTGTTGTTTATAGGGACAGAGGTCTATTGGGACATGGATTACCTTTCAAGCTTTTTACCTGCTCAGTTGCATTATATCAGGGAAATTGTATTGCAGCAACAGCAGCAGCTGGCAATTTGCTTAGTGTACACCACTTTGTGTGACCGACCTTCATTCCTGTCTCCCTAGACTTTGCCCACAGACACCCTAATTTGTCAGCCACGTATCAGATACATGGATCTCACTCACCAATTCCTTAGTATATTAATTGAGGCAATTTTCTCTGCGCCGTAGTTACTCAGTGAAGTGTAAGGCTCAGGGGAACAGCATCATATTTACCTGTTGTTTCGCTTTAATTTTTTTGACATTCTGAGACGGATGAGAATGCCAGCCACAGCTAGTGTCCCGCCATGTTATTTCCAGGAATCCTTAGGCACTGTGCAGGAAGCCAGATGGAACCATTGAGTCTTTCAGTGCCAGTATCCTTGTCATCCAGAGCAGTTGTGTAAAATCTGAGAAAAGGTTAGTAACGTCAATAGACAGCAATGCACGCAAATGACAGTCATCGTATAAGAGCCAAAACACACGAGAAGAAATACCCAGATTCAGCACGTGTTCTCTTACCTCAAGGTTTGCCGGGATCTGTAGGCGTCCTGGAAGCTTAAAGTTTAGCATTTACAGAGCAGCAGGAAGGGAAATACAGGCGCCTGTATTTCCCTTCCCCTTCCTGCTGCTCTGTAAATGCTAAACTTGTTCTCTTACCTCAAGGTTTGTTGGGAAGTGTAGGTGTCTTGGCAGCTTAAAGTTTAGCATTAAGCTTCCAGGACGCCTACAGATCCCGGCAAACCTTGAGGTAAGAGAACACGTGCTGAATCTGGGTATTTCTTCTCGTGTGTTTTGGCTCTAAGACAAAACATTAGCTGCTTTATTCTAGCTACCACTCTGCCTGCTTTGTTATAGCCAAGAATATAAGAAATAGGGAAATCTAGTGATAATAGCAGGAAAAGCGGAAGACCCAACATGAGGTGGATTGACTCAATAAAGGGAGCCATTGCGGGGACTTCCGGTTTGGGATTCATGGAGGTCTAACGCAGCTCCATTTGTGGAGCTGACCGGATTGCCGTTTTAACCGGCCGGAGGGGTGAAAATAACCCGCGGCCGACTGCTCTCAGGCGGGGAGCAGGCAAAGAACGCTCAAGACCCTAGGGTGAGTTAGATCTCGGACGAGGGGGGGCTCTACACAAGGAGTCTCCCCCCCGATCCTTGAGGTCCCACCTTGCGACGGGTCGGCTATAATCTCTGCGGCAATTTTGGGGCCAATTCGGCTGGCATAAGACCTACATACCCAAGCTTCGATCGGGGAGGGAAGTCGAGAGGAGAATTTAAGATCGAAACAGCGATTACAACCCGAGAAAGCTGGAGAGAAGGTAAAGATCGCTATCTCTTGAAACGGGACAGATTGACAAAAACAGAGAGGAAAGAAAGTAGACTTTTAAACTGCAACAGACTAGCGAAAAGGAGGTGAAGACTCGGCAGGAGTTGTATTTTAAAAGAGACTAAGTTTAAAGAAGTTATTACAAAAATCGGACTATTGTTTTGAATACCTGTGGTTTTGGAGCTGTGGGAAAAAGACACCATCGCGAGACCTGCTGTGGGAAGACGGGAGACAGGAAGTGCGTAACAACAATAGAGTGGCTGGAGGGAAGCGGCCCTTGCCAAAGGACAGGAAGTGGGGAATCGCCATCTTTGAAAGTGGAACGGTCGTGGCTTCAGCGGAAGAGGAAGTAGGCCATCTTGGATTATAATAACATAGAGAAACCATAGAGAAAAGACGCCCGACATTTTGGATATAAAAAATTAATTTTGGCAAAGATTGGGACATTTAAAAAAAAAGGAAAACGTTTAATTATACGCCACGGAGCTGAGGAAGAGAGCAGATTCGTGGGAGCGAGCTAAAGCAAGCCCCACGATGTCGAAAAAAGAGTGGCAATCGGCAATAGAAAACTTGGACAAAAAACTTATAGACATGATGAAAGAACTTAAGGACACGAAATTGGAGCTTATTAAAGAGGTCAAGGAAGTTACACAGACAGTAAAGTCGGAGCTGTCAGAAGTGAAAAAAGGTGTGGAAACGATTAGCAGTGAATTACAAGGAACGCAGCAGAGAGTTAAAACAGTAGAAGACGCGATGGAGAATTTAATAGACACGCAACAAACAGAGATGAGGCTGGTGAAGGGGAGGATGTCAGTTGCAGAAACTAAACACATGGAGAAGCAGCTTCGTTTTCGTGGTCTGCCAGAAGTGGAAGGGAAGTCAGCGCAAGAACAGATGACTGAGGTGTTGGCTGATTACCTGGGGAAGGAGGAGGAGGAAATTGTGGCTATCCTAGATGTGGCGTATCGTGTGAACTCGAGAATTGCAACCCAGAGGAAACTACCAAGGGATGTGATTGTGCAGTTTACAACTAGAAATATGAAAGAGAGGATTGTGACCAAACAATTTCAAGATCCATTGGAGATTGATGGCAAGACGATTATTATAATGAAGGAACTGCCCAGATCAGTGTTATTGGACAGGAAAAAATATAGAGTGCTAATTCAGACTTTGAAGGACATGAATATCAGATACAGATGGGAGTTACCGGAAGGAGTGTCCTTTGAGTTTGGAGGGGCAAAAAAACGCATCAGATCTGAGCGGGAGATGGAGAGATTTATCAAGGACAATGAAAAAGACTTACCAACAAAACCATGAATATGGAGTGTAAAGTATTATCTTGGAATGTAAATGGACTAAACTCACCGAATAAGAGAAAAAATATTTTTCATTGGCTACTAAAACAAAAATGTGATATTGTTTGTTTGCAGGAGACCCACATTAGAAAACAGGATGTAAAATATTTAAAATCTGGAAAATTGGGCAAAGAATTTGTAGCGGCTTCCAACAAGAAAAAAAGAGGAGTGGTGTTGTATATAAAAGAGGAGCTGCAGCCAAAATTTGTTATGAGAGATGTGGAAGCTAGATTTGTAGCAGTGGAATGTAATTGGAACTTAAAGAGAGTGTTGGTAGTCGGACTTTATGCACCTAACGGTGCAAAGGAAAGCTTCTTTGAGGACTTAAGGAAGCACCTAGACGATCTTGTATATGACCAGATAATTCTTGCTGGAGATTTCAATGGAGTGACAGATTTGGAATTAGACAAAAAGACTACAAAAGCACAAAAGAAAAGAGGACTATTGCCAAAGCTTTTTTTTGAGTTGATTCAACAAGAGACTCTCGAAGACGTATGGAGGAGAGAATATCCTAAAACCAAACAGTTTACTTTTTATTCTGCAAGGCATCTTACATTATCAAGAATTGATATGATCTGGGCCTCAAAGGACTTAGCGCTATGGACTAAGGAGGTAGAAATAATGCCGATGGTAGGCTCAGATCACAACCCAATTATGTGGAAATTTGGAAAAAGGAGAAAAAGGAAAGCCTGGAGAATAAATGAGGACCTGTTACAGGAAAGTGAGAATATGGAAACACTGAGAAGAGAGACTAAGTTTTTTATACAATACAACGTGAATAAAGAAGTACCAACCAGTAAAGTTTGGGACGCGTACAAGGCGGTTGTAAGGGGCATACTAATGGACTTAAATGGTAGAGCAAGGAAAAAGAAAGAGGAGAAAAGACAAGAGATTGAGGAGAAAATAAAGGCCAAAGAAGTACAGTTAAAAAAGAGACCAGGGAAAAAGAAAATACATCAGGAAATCAAAATTCTTCAAGAACAGTTAACAGCAATGAGTAACAAAGAATTGGAGTGGAACCTTAAAAGACTGAATCAAAAAGCTTTTGAGGGTGCTAATAAACCTGGGAAATATTTGGCATGGCAATTAAAGAAGAAAAGGGAAAAGAAAATAATAAATAAAATTTGTGAAGAAAACAAAACGTATTTGGAGCAGACTACCATTAGTAGAGCCTTTTATAAATTTTACGCTAAGCTGTATAATAAAAAAGAAGTAAACAAAGAATCAATAGCATCATATTTGGAGAAAACCAAACTTCCAGAGATCTCGGAAGCTTGGAGAAATAAGCTGAACAGTGAAGTAACTGATGAGGAAATAAATATGGCAATACAATCCGCAAATCTAGGAAAGGTGCCAGGGCCAGATGGACTTACGGCTAAATTTTATAAGACAATGGCCAATGAACTGGCACCATTCCTAAAAGAGGTGATGAACGGAGTTTTTAGGGATCAAAGAATTCCAGACACTTGGAGCGAAGCGAATATATCATTGATCCCAAAAGAGGGCCAAGATCTGACTAGCGTGAAAAATTATAGGCCTATATCACTACTCAATAATGACTATAAAATTTTTGCGAAGATATTGGCGGAGAGATTGAAGGGGTGGCTCTCGGAAGTTATAGAGGAGGAACAAGCAGGCTTTTTGCCAGACAGACAAATAAGAGACAACTTAAGGACAGTGATCAATGCTATTGAATACTACGACAAGCGTTGTGACAAAGAGGTTGGTTTCTTCTTTGTAGACGCTGAAAAAGCGTTTGACAATTTAAACTGGGACTTTATGTTTGCCACTATGGAAAAGCTACAACTGGGAGAAAGATTCGTCAGAGCAATCAAGGAAATCTATAGAGACCAGACTGCAGCAATTGTAGTGAATGATGAATTGACCAAAAAATTGACGATTAGTAAAGGAACAAGACAAGGTTGCCCGTTATCTCCATTGTTGTTCATTTTAGTATTGGAGATTCTGATGATACAAATTCGACAAGATGAGGAAATACGAGGAATAAAAATAAAGGACTATTCATATAAGGTCAGAGCATTTGCAGACGACATAATGTTAATTGTAGAAGACCCACTGGAGAACATGCCAAAAGTGATAGACAAGATCAAGGAGTTTGGAGATTTGGCAGGTTTCTTCATTAACAAAAAGAAGTCAAAGATATTATGCAAAAACATGACTAAGCAGAAACAACAATTGTTAATGGAAACAACGGATTGTGAAGTAACTAGTAAGGTGAAATACTTGGGAGTTGAGCTGACTGCAAAAAATATAGATTTGTTCAAGAATAATTATGAAAAATTATGGACTCAGATAGAGAGAGACTTGATCAAATGGAATAGATTGAACCTGTCATGGTTGGGCAGGATTGCAGCAGTTAAGATGAATGTGTTACCAAGAGTAATGTTTTTGTTACAGACAATACCAATCATCAGAGACTCTAAACAATTTGAAAAATGGCAGAGGAAAATATCAGATTTTGTTTGGGCAGGCAAGAAGCCTCGAGTGAAAGTAAAAGTTTTACAAGATGCAAAGGAGAGAGGCGGAATGCAACTGCCCAATCTGAGACTTTACCATGATGCAATCTGCCTAGTTTGGCTAAAAGAGTGGATGACATTAAAGAATAAGAAACTATTAGCCCTAGAGGGATATAAAAAAATTTTTGGATGGCACGCATACCTATGGCATGACAAAGTAAAGGTCAACTCGATGTTCCTGCATCATTTTGTAAGGAGAAGTCTATTTACAATCTGGAAGAAGTATAGAACTTACCTACAAGAAGGAACCCCCTTGTGGGTGGTTCCATATGAGGTGATAGATCCGAGAGCTGTGGATAATGAACAACAATGTTTAACGTACAAAGAAATAACTAAGATTGAAGTATCTAAACTTAGAATAAAGACGCAAGAGGAACTATCACCTAACTATGATTGGTTTCAGTATAGACAGATTAGAGACTTATACAACTCAGACTTTGCAAAAGGGGGCATACGAACAGAGAACTCGGAACTAGAGCAGACCCTTCTTAAAGAAGACAAGAAAAGAATATCCAAGGTATACCAAGTATTGCTGAAATGGTATACTGAGGATGAGATAGTTAAAACACAGATGGTGAAATGGGCTATAAATTTCAATAAAGAAATAACAATGGAGGCATGGGAATACTTGTGGAAAACTACAATGAAGACAACGACATGTATCAATATTAAAGAGAACATTTTCAAAATGATCTATCGTTGGTACATGACACCAAAGAAGATTGCGCTAGGGAATTTGAATACTTCTAATAAATGCTGGAAATGTAAGAAACATGAGGGCTCCCTCTATCATATGTGGTGGTCGTGTGAGGTAGCTAGGCAGTTCTGGGGGGAAATAATAAGAGAAATGAGTGAAATTTTACAGTTTCAAATAAATAAGAACCCAGAACTCCTGCTGCTAAACTTGGGAATGGAGGGAATTCCAGCCCATCATAGGACGTTGATTTTTTATATGACTGCAGCAGCTAGACTTTTGTATGCGCAGAAATGGAAAGTACAAGAAGTACCAACTATTGAAGATTGGATCTACAAATTGCTGTATATGGCTGAAATGGACAAGATGACAAGAAAACTGAGAGATCTGGACTCAGGGCAGTTCAACACAGACTGGGAGAAGCTGAAACAATACCTGGAGAAGAAATGGGAGGTGGGAGGAAAACTGTGGCAGTTTGAGAACTACTGAAATATAATAAAAGTATAAAAGAGAGGGGTGACTTTACCGGGGGAGGAAGAGAAATGTGAATTTATAAGCAGTTAGATTAATTGATTGAGATATATATAGATATGTATAGGTCAACTGATAGAGAATAATTAATGATAAGGTTTAAACATGAGGATTGACTAACTAACAATATTTTCTTTCTTTGACAAGATTTATATGCACCAAACTGAATGTACAGAAGAGTTAAATTGATTGAGTATCTGAGGAGTTATATAGAATTACCATAAAAAGTTGAAATGAGTAATATATAGAGAACAAATCAAATTGTTTGATTTAAATGTGGGGAATTTTTATGGTTTATGATATATAGGTTTATATAGAATTATTCAAAACTGGAAAATGGGATAAATTGTTTATCTAAAGACGTATAGTTTGGGTGTATAATAATTAAAGGAGTTAATGATGCACTGCTTAATATAATGGAGAATGTATATCTGTTTTAGACAGAGGAATTTAATAGAAGTAAGGGAAAAGGGACAGAGGGTGGGAAAGCTGTTGGAAGTCAATAAAAGGGGGGGAAAGGGAGGGGGTTAGAAACGAAAAATTAGGGGAAAATTGATTGTAATGTAAAAATAAAAATGTTCTAACCCAATAAAAAATTTTTCAAAAAAAAAAAAAATAAAGGGAGCCATTGCCTTAGTTTGCAAGACCTGAGCAAAGTTGTCAACGATAGGCTGTTTTGGAGGTCATTCATTCATAGGGTCAACATGATGGTACATAACAAATACAAAACATATTTTAAAAACCATGAAAGGTAAATATATCTGACCTACTTCTTTTCCTTGGCAACTATTTAACAGTTTGGTGGAGCCGAATCCATCATTATTTAACACCTGTAGTTGACAAATGAAACTATACCAGTGCCTAGAAATCTAAAAATTTTCCATGCCTTTTGACAAAATCAAATGTGTTGTTACCCTATATACCTTACAAAAAAGAGCTTTCAAGAACCACAGTTCTCTTCGTCAGATGCATCGAGAACCATAATTCTCTTTGTCAGATGCATCTGACGAAGAGAACTGTGGTTTTCGAAAGCTTATGCTACAATAAAGTTGGCTAGTCTTAAAGGTGCTACTGGACTCACTACTATTTTGCGACTACAGACTAACATGGCTAACTCCTCTGGAAAAAAGAGCATGAGATATACCTAATAAATGACCTATCCACTTTATAGCCCAGTATTTACAGCCAAGCTACAAGTGACGCTTGACACAGGTTGGACACTTGTCAGCTTCCCTCAAGTTTTGATGGGAAATGTAGGCATCCTGGTCTTGCAGCTGTAATGGAGAGCCAAGCTGCAAGACCAGGATGCCTACATTTCCCATCAAAACTTGAAGGAAGCTTACAAGTGTCCAACCTGTGTCAGGCGTCACTTGTAGCTTGGCTCTTAGTCACAGAATAACAAGGAAACCCTTAGCCGAGTTACTTGAATAGCTCTGCTTAGGACTTCTTAGTAAGTGCAGCAGGAATTGTGCACAATGTACCAAGCAGTGCTTAGAAACAAAGCAGGGTCACTTTAAATTGCAATCTCTCATAAAATCTTCTTGCCAAACATGGGTCTGTGGAGGAGCCATAATGTCTTCAGATTGCCAGTCCTGCCTCTGCATGGCTTTGTACTACACCATATGTGGTTCTGACATCTCCTAGGCAGGAGCTGCGACCCTTCGGTGTTGCTTTGCAGTTAAAAGGAACAAATTTAATCCCTGACACCTCCAGTTAAAGGATCTCACACCGGACATCTGTAATCTCAGATTCTGCCTTGCTCACACTATTTTGGCCTGGACAGGTGGTTGTTCACATTATCGTTTAGCTTTGTATTCGTGGTTCAATTGCATTGACATTCAGTTTTGTATTCCCAGCCTTATTGAATTGTTTGTTGGATATCCTATACAGTCTGTTTTCATTTTTCCCCTCTTTCTATACTGTAATCTGCTGAGTCTCAGTGAGAAAAGCAGGCTTTAAATAAACAAATAAATAGATAAATAAATGTCTCAACGAATTCCTGAAATTTGAATGTTTCCATTTTTTTCTTTGTTAATATCCCACATGGTGCCCCAAACGTATATGTAAACAACTCCCCGGGAAGGGGGGGGGCTGTCAGTGTCTGAAAGCAGCCTGTGAAGAAGTCCTCTTCCCTGTCAAGCCAAAAAAGACCCCCTCTGATCTTTAAAATGACATTCTGGTAGCTGGTGTGGAACTGCAGCGGAAACAAGTTGGGTTCAGGAACCCCAGAGTCATCTAGTGAAAAAACTTATGTTTTCTTTGCCCATCCCAGGATGTGAATGTAACACGCAAATATTTTCCTTCTTTACATTAACATCCTTGACTACTCATTAGCTGTTCTTGAAAATAGTCTAGTCATTCACCCATAATATTAATACAACCCAGGCTTATACCACGCTTTCCATTACGTTTCAAATTGCCTTTCCAGTGTTAAGTAATGTGTTGTTTCTTTAGCACCCAATTACAGCCTAGTTCTTTGTTTTAATGTGCCAAGTGACTTTTTTTTCTTCCATAAATCATTCACACTTTACTGCAGTAATTCAACAAAGTCAACACATCCTAAAAACAGTCATGATGAAAATACTGTTTTTCTGAAACCTGTTTGGCTTGCTAGGCACTGGCTTCGGTTTAGAACACGGCATTAATAACTTAGTCACATCCCTTAAATTACCACAAAGTAATTAAGAGAGAGACAGAAAAGTGTAATTAATTTTTTTTGTTTGAATTTTCTGTTATTTCCATACACACTGGGTAAATTATTCATCCTAGCTGTGGATTTCATTTTCATTTTGCGGCACTGATAACGAAATCATATATCCTTAATTATACCGATGATAAATAAAAATGAGGAAAATAGAGTTCTCTTTGCTGCGGGAAGTTCTGTGAGCAATCAAAGAAAATCTGCAAGTTAAAAGGCAGGACTGAGAGGAACGTGAGCTGTTTTACCACAAGGCTGCAGCCCGCAAACTGCTTCAGAGGCCAACCGCCGATGCTCGGTCAGAATCTGTTCTCTCTTTAAGAAGTGCCTCTTGTCCAGAAGTATCTGTATCTATTTATCTAAATGTATTTATTTGTTTACTTCGGGGGACCCCAACTTTTTAGAATATGTGGGCACATTTAGAATTCTGACGTGGTGTGGTGGGTGCAGCAACAAAATGGCTGCCACAAAATAGCTGCTACAGTTTACCTTCAGAAACACAGTGAAAATTCTTGTGCGGTGGAAGCAGCTTCTGCCAAAGCAATGTTTTTTTTAAAATCTGCACAGCCAATCAAATCTCCAATGGCTAAACAGAAGTCATGCTTGGCAAAGCCCCATCAGCCCCCCCCCCGCTTTCTAAAAACACTTGGCAAGCACCAGGAAAGATGCTAATGAGCACAATGGTGCCCATGGGCACCATGTTGAGGACCCCAGTTTACTTCATTTATAGCCCATTTTTCTCCCAGTGGGAACCCAAAGTGGCTTAAACATTCTTCCCTTCTCCATTTTATTCTCATAACAACCCTGTGAAGTGGTTTAGGCTGAAAGCATGTAACTGGCCCAACATCACCCAGCAAGCTTCCATGGCAGTGAGGATTCAAATCTGGGTTTTCCACTTTCTAACCTGACACTAACCACTTTGCCACGCTGGCTCTCATTTAAAAGAATATGGATCTAGGTTGTACCTTGGCTTACAATGCACCTGCTTAAGGCAGGCTGTCTCCCAGTTATTTGCTCCATTGCCTGCTGTTGCTTCAAGTAGCAACAAGAGAAAAATAAAGAAAAAAAGGTTCCAGGCTAGTTGCAGACACATCACCGTCAGGTATAATAGGTAGCTCTAGGAATCGCCTGAAACTCTATGGGTAAAATCATAGAGTTTTATCATAGAGTTGTGATTCCTAGGGCCCACCATTGTCACTTCTGGGTTGTAATGGGAAGTGATATAGTGGCATCAGTAACATCACCAGTGTCATACTCCCCCTTCCTCCACATCCCTGCTCTCCAATCCTCCTGCTGGTTGCCAGGCTCAGCCTACTCATACCAAAACATCAGCAATGTGTCTAGTTTTGCTCTGCTCACCCATTATGAAATATACAAGATGACATCGCAACATACGTATCTCTGTCTTGCTCTACCTGCAGCAGCAGAAGTATGAATTGGGAGGGGGGAAATGCTCAATATGATAACATTTGACCATCTGCTTTTGTTACTCCAAGTTATGAATGAAAGGAGAGAGAGCTAGGCCTGGTACTCTTGTTTTCAGCAAAAGTCTCATTTTTTTGTGTGTGTGAGCACTTTGGAGATCCTGTTCTGAGAAACAAGGGTGACTGTGCAACCTTTAGTAGCAGGTGGTGCAGAAGCATGCCTTGCATCAAAGTCAAATCCAATGTTGGCCAAGATATCTCCTTCTCAAAACCATTTCCAGTGTGTGCCACCACTAAGTATAGTTTCCATCACAATCAATATTTCTAGGTAATATTGTGAGAATGCTATAGGTACATACAAATTGTCTTACAGCTTTAGAAAATGTGGTTAGTTCAGCATTCTGAACCTGACACATGCTTCCATGGCTTCCTCTGCCAGCAATTTCCCTCTTTTTCAAAGGGGAGGGAGCAGAAGCAGCCTCTGGAAAGGCAGGGAAATGTAGAAACCCCACCTTTAGCTCCCACTGTATCTGGCTATACAGTAGACGTTCCAAATCAGGCATAGGATCATAGGGTTAGATGCAAACCTTCATTTACCTGCTGCAGATGCAGAAATCTGTAGCTTTTAATTCCTCTTTGGTTTAGTGCATTTAGCATGGAGGAAAAAAACCCTATTGATACACACTTCTGGTGATAGATGCTTAAAAGCTTGCACTATACTGCTGGGAGCAAAGTGGGAACCTAAAGATGGACCCTCTGATGTTTGCCCTCAGCCTGATCCTACTATTGCTATCTCTTACGTTGGGGAAAGAGGGAGGTGTGAAACTGTTGACATAGTAGGTTAATTATGAAGGATCGTTGGGGAGAATTCCTGAAATACGCCTTCAGAAACTGTTTGTCCAGTTCTACTTAAATCAGCCCCAAAATTTCTGGGAAAGTAAGAACAGTTTGAAGGTAAGTGCTCTATGAAATTTAACAACAACAACAACATGCAATGTATATACTGCCCTTCAGGACAACTTAATGCCCACTCAGAGCGGTTTACAAAATATGCTATTATTATCCCCACTACAATAATCACCCTATGAGGGGGGTGGGGCTGAGAGAGCTCTGAGAGAGTTGTGACTGACTGAAGGTCATCCAGCTGGCTACAAGTGGGGGAGTGGGGAATCAAACCCACACTCTTAACCACTACACCAAACTGGCTGTAAGCTCATTAGCTTGCTTGACTCAATATAACTTCAAACTAGTTGAGGTGAGAAACTTTGTGTGGCCTTAGAATATATGTTTTCAGGCATGTTGAATAAGCTACAGAATAGACCCTTTTTAAGGATTAAAAAATGTGTGGAATCAATCAGCATAAGGTTTCTTTGTCCTTTAGAGCGGAATGAAAGGTGCTTACTGCCTTTGGGATACATAAATGAATGACAAGTTGCCATGGTTTAAGCTGCCTTGTCAAACTTAGAGTTTGACATTTCCAAAGATGTTAAATTAAATGATGTTATTGTTTTTGAGAGAGGTTACAAGGGCTCTCCTACTTACCATTACTTGCACGTTTAACTTGCTTGACTCCTATTATATAGCATCAAGTAGCTTGTTTTGCTGCAATATTGATGCTTCTACAGGAATGCTTCTTCTCTAGAAGTATTTAGCATTGGCCTCAGGTAAGCAGCTGTGCATTTCTACAGGTCCATCTTTAGCATCTACATTTAATAATAATTACATTTATATACTACTCTTCTAGACAGTTTATTGCCCCACTCAGAGGGACGAACAAAGTCAGTGTTATGATTATAGATGTGCAATTTGGGTTTGGAATTCAGCAAAAATACCGAATTTTACCTTATTTGGTAAAATTTGGTATTGCCAAACTTAAATATGCATTACCAAATAAATTCAGTAATGCCAGATTTAAGTTTGCCAAATTTATTCAGTAAAATTCGGTAAGTGCGACAACACTGTTCCTTGCTGTTCTTTTGCTAAGGAACAGCAAAGAAACACTGCTTCCCACCTTTCTTCAACAGATGGGAGGGGGAGAGTCAGTTGCAGAAGAGGGAAAGGGGAAGGGGAAGAGAGGGGAAGTGTGAGTGGCCAATCCTTGCAGCAGCTCTCCTTCTCTGGCCAATGGGATTCTGAAGGAGAGTGCCTTTTTTAAACTGCTGCAAGGAGTTAAATTAGTAGGCAGTCAGCCTCCATTTTGCTTTGACTCAGATTTAGAGAGAACTTGCCTGCTCATTGCTGCTGCTGGCTGTTGGCTTCCTCTCCTGGCTTGTTTTGGACTGCGACTGGATCTTGCTGCCCAGTGAGTTGAGTGCCTATCTGGTTTGAGAGTCATAAACTCACTGAGTTTGTTCTCTCTTTGGGAGGAGGGGGTTGCCCTGGTGTCTGGGAGGGATGGGGGGAGTGAAAGTTTTTTAAAAAATGCCTTTTTGCTGTGCGTGTGGTCTTTGGTTGGGCTTTTGTGTAGGAGGTGCTTTGATTTCTGACTTCGGAGCTTGGTTATATTTACGCTTCATTTTGCTGCTTGTTCCTCGGGGGGGGGGGCTGTTTTTTCTTCTTGTTGGGCTTTCTTTACAGAAGATTAGTTGGTGTTTTTTGCTGGGTTATGTGTTTTCTTGGCATAGAAATTTGGTTTGGTCAGGTGTTCAATTGTTCTTCTGTTTGTTGGGGTGCTTAGTTCAGTTTGTTAACTGTGTTTAGGTGTACTTTTTTGCGTATTCTGAGAGTTGTGAGATGTGCACTTTTAAAAAGTGTGTTTAAGAAAGGCTACTCATAGGTTTTCCCTATAGAAAATAATGTAGATGGGAGGTGGCTGGGGGCACCTTCTTTGGGGGGGACATAAAATGGGCCCGTGGAGTCCAATCTTTATGAAATTTGTGTGGGGCTTAAGGCCAGTTAACAGTAGGTCCCCTGCAAATTTGGTGAAATTTAGTTAATAAATGATGCCCCCAGGCCACTGGAAATTTCTGAATTGAGTTTCTCATAGGAAATAAAGCTGAATTTTACCGGATTTGCTCTTTATTATTGAATTGAACTGGAGAATAAATTCTATATTCCTCGAATTCTGAATTTTTTTCCAATTCGGTATTACTAAACCAAATCAACTGATTTTTTCCCTGTGCACGCCCTTAGTGATGATTATCCCCACAGTACAGCTGAGACACTGGGACTGAGAGGAATGGCTTACCCAAATCCACCTGCTGAGTTCATGGCAGTAGTGGGATTCAAACCAATATGCTACAGCAGCAGTTAAGGAATTGTGCAGGGATGGTCCTTCACCTGGGACACTACAGACTGATTGATCTCAAGATATTTTCTTATACCTACCTGCAATACTGTTATCTCGGAGTGTTTTATTTACCTGCTCTTCATCAAAGAAATGGCAAGTTATTGTCAACAAAAGTGGGGAAGACAAATGGGCAGACAGGGTTGGAAAATCTGAAGTCAGGGAGAATACATTTTATTCCACTGTTCCACCAAGGTAGTGAGTGCAGACTTTGTTTATTGGGAGTTTTTGTTCCCATAGTCTTGTGATGGAGACTTGAAGGATACAATCAAGAGAAAGTTTCCTTGCTGTGTTTGCTGTAAGTAGATGATGTTTGAATAATGCCATTTTGAATCTTAACCATATTTATGTGGAAGCAAGTCCTAAAGTACCCATGTTAGGGTCTTCTAGATAGGCATACCAATTTCTAGGTGGGCCCTGGAATTCTCCCAGAATGACCTGCAGACTACAGAGATTAGTTCCTGTGGAGAAAATGGTTGCTTTGGAGGGCAATCTCAATTATACCCCCTGAGGTCCCTTCCATCTTCAAACCCTGCCCTCCCCAGGCTCCACTCCCAAACCTCCAGGAATTTCCTAACCTGGGGCTTGGAACTTTAGTGCCATCATCTGCATGTAGGGCTTATGCAAGTATCTGTTACATCAACAACTAGCCCTTTATGACTTCAGAAAGGGCGGGAGAAATGGAATGGAGTTGCTCCAGAGACTCCAAGTTCTGAGGAGAAACTGGGGAAGTATCTGAGGCAGCTTGCAGGATATCTCATTGGTTGTATGCACTTTGCGCCAGGTCAGTGTGAAGTAAAAAGAGGAACTCATGTTTTGTATATAAATGTATACTGTATAAATGTATAATGTATATAAATACATTAATCATTCATATGTTTCTGTAAATGACTCTCATTTTCTTTGATATAGGTCCCTGACAGTACCTTGCACATATTAGTAGAGGTTACTTACAGATAGGTGAAGCTGGGGAGAGTGCATGTGATTCAACTCTTCGGTTTAAGCTCATTCTTTAATTGGGCAAACAACCTTAGTTGTTCATGTTAAGAAGGTTTCAGGTATGGCATGCTGGCGGGGTCAATACTTCTCTGTCACCTTCCTGTTCTAGGTCTAAGGCTGAGATGATTTCAAGAATTTGATTTATTTGGTTACTTGGATCTAAGGTTGCCAAATCTGATAGGTAAAATTCCTGGATATTGGGGGAGGTGATGCCTGGGAAGGGAAGTGTTGGGGAGGGGGCTCAATAGGCATGTGATGCCATACACTTTGCCCTCCAAACATGCCATTTCCTCCAGGCTTATCTGCAAATCAGTTGTAATTCTGGGAGAACTCCGGGCCCCACCTGGAGGCTGGCGAGCCTATGTCTACTGTGATGGAACTTCTGAGAGAACACCTCCCAATATTTTCTGCTTCTTACTGAAGAAACAGTCGTCTTTTTCCTGAAAGGAGGAGACAGAAGGGAGAGAACGAGAGGGGGAAAGAGGAGGAGGACTGTGAGGTACTGCAGCCAGGAATAGGCTTATGTGAGCCAGAAGGGCTCCAACATAAAGTGAAGGAGTTGGAGCCCTTCCATCAGGTTGAAGCTCCTGGTACAGGCTTTGCTTAATAGTGATTGTTTCAGGAGAGCCCACGGAAGAAGGGCCTAGAACCAGTGAATTCTTAAGCATGCGTGTGTGAGTATAAGGGGAAAAGTGGAAGAGAGTTGGGGTGTTATGAATTTCACTATGAACTTGTTCCACAGTTGAGCTAATAGTGTTTGAAAACATTGACAAGGTGTTGGCCAATCATCCAGCCTATTCGGTTCTGCTGATCGGCTGTTGAATGCCTGCCAAACAATCTTGCCTTTTTTTTGCAATATAAAGCACGCACAAAGATACTACCTATTCAAACTGGTCAGCCACCCTTAACATCACTAAGGACTATTTAGATGAACTCTACGTGCTCTAGATAGCATGTGCCATGACACCAATTTACTCTTGTGCTGGTGCTTCCATTGACACAAGAGCAATGAATTTAATTCCAGGGCAAAGGCTATCTACAGCACACATGGAACTTGTTCATAGGATCCAGGTCTTACCACTCATCTGGCGAGCACAAAAGGCCTAATTGCCAACCTCCAGGTGAAACCTGGAGATCTGCTGGAATTACAACTGATCTCCAAACTATAGAGTTTCTCTGGAGAAAATGGCTGCTTTGCTGCTTTGGAGGGTGAACTCTATGGTATTATACCTCGCTGAGTTCCCTTCTTTCCACAAACACCATTCTCTTCTGGCTCCATCCCCAAATCTCCAGGAATATTCCAAGCCAGAATTAACAACCCTCTTAAAGACTCAGTATTGGAACCCAGTTATTATTTCCCACCTCATCTTAGATGAAAGTTCCTGTTTACTTGCCTCAAGTTACTGTAACTAAATGTCTGTACTGTTAGAACTCACCTGGGTACAGACATTTCTAGTTGGATTGCTGGCTCTACCTTGGGAAATTTTAGGAGATATGGGGGCGGAGCTTGAGGGAGAAGGAATTCGGGAAGGGAGGAACCTTAGCAGGAATATGATTCCATAGACTCCATCCTCCAACCCTGCCATTTTCTCCAAGGGAACTAATATCTGTTGCTTAGAGATTAGATGTAATTTCAGGAGATCTCCAGTCACTACCTGCAAGTTGATAACCTCAGTTTCTAGTCCTGAAATGCCTTCAGTATTTGCCTCTATCTTACCCGCATAGGTGTGCTATTACTTTGTATTGTCATTGTAGTCTTTTTTAATGGGTACTGTATAGAGCCACTTTTGCAAAGTGGTTAAGTGGTTGGGCTGCGAGCCAGTATTCTGCTGGCTTGACTTCCATGATTGGACTGCCATGAATTCAGCAAGTGGACTTGGGTAAGCCACTCCTCTCAGCCCCAGCTCCCCAGCAGTATTGTGGGGATAATAATAACACTAACTTGTTCATCCCTCTGGGTGGGGCACTAATCTGTCTAGAAGAGTGGTATATAAGCACAGTTACTGTTGGTTGTTGTGGGTTTTCCGGGCTGTATTGCCGTGGTCTTGGCATTGTAGTTCCTGACGTTTCGCCAGGAGCTGTGGCTGGCATCTTCAGACACTGAGAGATCCTTGTCTTTTGGTGCTACACCTCTGAAGATGCCAGCCACAGCTGCTGGCGAAACGTCAGGAACTACAATGCCAAGACCACGGCAATACAGCCCGGAAAACCCACAACAACCATCGTTCTCCGGCCGTGAAAGCCTTCGACAATACACAGTTACTGTCGTTATTATTATTAATAATAATCCAACGATTTATTGATTGCTACTGCTCACCATGAGCATAGGAGGCATAGACTATAAAAAAATCGAATTGTACTGAGAATCTGCCTTCTCTCTCTAACAAGGTTGGTTGCTGTTGGCTGGAACTATAAATAGTGTGTCTTCCCTGTTTTTCCAGAGTTTTCTAGTCCCCAGACATTGAAGCCCTTTCTAATCTTATTGAAGTTCACTTCAAACCACTCCTATTTTTTTAATCATAGCTCGCTTATGCTTGAGCATTTTATTTTTGTATTTTTCTGCTAGTTTAATCTTGTTGCTGCTTTCCTTTGACACCATGTAGTTCTATGGCACTTCAGTAGGGATTAGCTCCCCTCCCATATCATGGGTGATTTTTTAAAAAAAATAAATAACTCACTAACGTAACTCACTGCACTGCAAAATCCTGTCATCCACCAGCTCTCTGATACTTCTTTTGGAATCCAAATAACCAGGTATGAGGCATTTGGTGGATGCTTTATCATTACTATTGAAGTATCTGTGTAAATCTCATTAAAGATTTAAAGGCCAAAGTCTAATGAAGCAGTTATATAAGAGCAGGTGAAAGAGTTCGATATGCATGCTGCCAAACTTTGGGATAAAACTTAATCCTACATTACCCTTTTCTAGTGTGGTGCGGGGGGGGGGGACCTTACCTAAAAGGTTTCTGCTTATTTCAACAAACAGATTCATTTGCCTACATTTCTGTTCTGCATACTTGGACTGCATTTGTTGCCTTCACACTTGTGCTACAGACAAATTCTTTCCTCCTAGTGTCTCCAAAGCAAATTAATGCTTTGAGACTTTGACCTCACAGTACTGACTCATTGACCTGTGGTTGTCTTTTTATCTTCCATTTCTGATGAGTCAGCACAAAGCTCTACAAATACATGTTCAGCTATAGAACTGGAAATTGACATCTAGAGCAGGACTTTCTTTGACTGGCATATGGCTTTCTTCCATTTATTTATTTATTAGAGAATTTTTGTTACCTTTCCAGAAGTCTGCTTGGGCTGACTCAAAGCCAATACAACAATAAAAACCACAAAATGTAAACAAAATATTTGTGTTATTACTGGAGTCAAGCAACTGGATTCAAACAACAAACTTTTCTTCCTGACTGGCTTTGCAAAAAATGGGGGTTGCCTTCCATTTGGGCATATACTTTGGGGGCATCCTCCTCTCTCACCATAAAGCCTTCTCCTAAGGTTGCCAGCCTCCAGTGGTGGCTGGAGATCTACTGGAATTACAACTGATGTCCAGGTAACACAGATCAGTTCCCTTGAAGAAAATGGTTGCTTTGAAGGGTGGACTCTATGGCATTATACCCCACTGAGGCCCTTCCCCTCCCCAAACCCTACCCTCTCCAGGCTCCACCTCCAAAATCTCCAGGACTTTTCCAACCTGAATTTCACAACCCTACCTTCTCCAGAACCTGTTAACATAGAGAGGAGTGGCCCCCATATCTGGCTCACTGAGCAGGTTGAAGTTCAGCAAGCAAGCTGGTCGATGGCTCCTTCTACCACCCTGGTAGCTACTGATACAGAGAGAGGAATATGTGCCTCCACATACGGGTTGTCTTGTTGAGCTGCTTGAAGTTTTGTGAACCAGCCAGTTGACATCTCCTTTCTTTTCTGCAGTAGTTCCAAAGGCAGTGAGAAGAGTACACAACACACACCAGCTTGGTGAGCTATTTGCAACTTTTCTCTATGCTCCTGTGCCTTCTGCTTCTGGCTAGAAGGTAAAGGGGTTAGGGTTGCAAACTCTGTGTTGGGAAATTCCTGGAAATTTGGAGGTGGAGCCTGGGGAGGGAGCTGTTTGGGGAGAGAAAGGATGTCAGTGAGGTATAATGCCATAAAATCCACTCCACAAAGCAACCATTTTCTCCAGGGGAACTGATCTCTGTAGTCTGGAGATCAGAGGTAAATCCAGGAGATCTGTAGGCCCCACCTGGAGGACGGCAACCCTAATGGAGAATTAGAACATCTTAAATTCAGAATTATTCTTTTCTCTCCCTTTTTGGGTGAGTGGGTCATCCTACATTTGGAGTCATTTTCATCTTTGGAGAACCATCTTCAAGTACTTGAAGGGCTGCCATATAAAGGATGGTGCCAAGTTGTTTTCTATTGCCCCAGAAGGTTGGACCAGAACCAATGGGTTGAAATTAAATCATAAGAATTTTCAGCTAAACATTAGGAAGAACTTCCTATCAGTTAGAGCAGTCCCTCAGTGGAACAGGCTTCTTCAGGAGGTGGTGGGCTTTTCTTCTTTGGAAGTTTTTATGCAGAGGCTAGACGGCCATCTGACAGCAATGCTGATTCTGTGAACCTAGGTAGATCATAGGGCAGGAAGGGTAACATCAGTGCTTAGTTCTCATAGTTCCTTCTTACATACCCAGGTTAATGCCGATTGCCACTTTAAGGTCAGGAAGCAATTTTCCTCAGGCCAGTTTGGCTAGGGATCCTGACCATGTTTTGCCATCTTCTGGGCTTGGAGCAGGGGTCATTGGGCATGTGTGTGTGGGGGGAGGTAGTTGTAAATTTCCTGCATTGTGCAGGAGGTTGGACTAGATGACCCTAGAGATCCCATCCAACTCTATGATTATATGATCTTCCTTTTAAGTAAATACAGTATTTCAGACACAGCTCTGCCCCTGCCATAATTTCTCCCTGACCAGCCTTTCTTTGTTTTTTATTTTTCCTCCTTTCTCCTCATGTCCTGTCCTCACTATGACTGTCATCCAGTGGGAAAAGCCTATCTTATTTTTATCCCTTGTACAGTACCTGGCCGTGTAATAAATTATAGGTAATATATCTGTTAATTCATCATTCATTTTTGTATCTCTAAATTACTCTCGGCCTCAGTTGCAACTAGAGATGGGCACGATCCCGAAAAAATTAAAGATCCAGCTGATCGTGGATCAGCGCTTGCGACGATCCCGATTTAACAATCCACACCGAGCATCTCCCGTTCCCGATCCGTGGATCGTGGAGGGCAAAGCAGGCTGCGCTGCTATTCCCAGCTATGTGGGAAGGTGGGTGGTGGCGGTGGCTGCTGGGCCTGGCAGGCACAGGGAGGCGGCGACGAGCCGCCTCCTCTCAGGTCCCATTCAGCAACACAGGAGGTCTGTGTTTGGCCATCTGAGCTGCCTGTCAGGGTTTGCAGGGATGAGATTGGAGTGCCCATGGCTACAGAACACCCCCTCCCCCCTCCCTCCCCTGGGTGTCTTCTCCCAACTTGTGACTTTTTTGCTGCTCCATGGTTGGAAGGAAGCCCTGCTGATCAAGGAAAGCTGGGCTTCCATTCGAGTTTCCAGGGGAACAGAAGGAGGGCAAACAGAGCTCAGGCTTTCCCCTGGCTCCGTTGCCAGGGGAATAGATTGCTGGCGCCTGAGTGTCTGGATCCCCGATCCGAGCCCGAACGCAATGATCAGGGCCTCTCCCGATTGCTGGATCATTGGCCATGGACGATCATGATCCGCCGGGTCACGATCGCGTGATCGCCATTATCGTGGATTTTTTTTTTATTGTAATGCGGTTCGTGCCCATCTCTAGTTGCAACCTCTAACTTCTATACAATAATTCTCCAACTCACAATAATTTTCCAACTCACAGAGCTGATGAAGAGTTACTAAGAACCAACACAGTCATGATTTATTTATTTTATTTATTTATATTTCAGTTTATATACCGCCCATCCCCAGGGGCTCTGGGCGGTGAACAGTTAAAATCGATAAAAACAAGAACTAAAATCAATATACAAACAATAAAACAAATTAGCAAAGTGCAGTGGTGGGGAGAACCCTCCCCCACCCCAAAGGTGGGAGGCCAACATGGCACCGCCCCCTTCAATCACCGAACGCGTGGCGGAACCGCTCTGTCTTACAGGCCCGGCGGAACGATAATATGTCCCGCTGGGACAGAGCATTCCACCAGGCTGGGGGCAGGACTGAAAAGGCCCTGGCCCTGGTTGAAGCGAGGCGGGCTTCCTTAGGGCCGGGGACCACAAGTAAATATTTATTCGCTGATCGAAGCGATCTCCGGGGAACGTACAGAAGATATGCCAGTCCCAACGCGCTCAGGGCTTGAAAGGTAAGAACCAACACTTTGAACCCGATTCGGAATTCAACCGGAAGCCAGTGCAGCTGGCACAGGACAGGTGTGATGTGTGACTGGTAAGGTATACCAGTCAGGACACGCGCCGCCGCATTCTGGACCAGTTGTAGTTTCTGGATCAGGCCCAGGGGTAGCCCAGCGTAGAGTGAGTTACAGTAATCTAGCCTGGAGGTGATGGTTGCATGGATCACTGTAGCCAGGTCCTGGGGCGTCAGGTAGGGGGCAAGTTGCCTGATCTGACGAAGATGGAAAAATGTAGACTTGGCAACCGCCGTGACCTGGGCCTCCATCGATAGGGAGGCATCCAGGAGCACACCCAGACTCTTTACCACTGGCAAAGTTGCCAGTGGTGTCCCATCCAGGGCAGGGAGCTGGATCCCAACATCTGGCAGCCCCCATCCCAGCTGCAGGGCAACACATGAAAGCCCTAAGATATGGCATTGGCTGTAAAGAATCCAGTTTTGAGACTGTGCGTCTGATTCCGAGTATCTACAAAAACTGCACAGTGCAACCTGCTTGATGTATTACTGTCACTTGAAAAAAGCCTCCATTTGCTGTCCTGTGAGATGGCTGTGAAGCATACAACAGCTCACAAGGTAGAGCCACCCTGCTTCACATAAAGAGCCTTAGGTTGAAGATGACTTTTCGGTGTACTGAGTATTTGCTTCATCTGATATATCAAAGGGAAAAAAATCCATCCCACTTTTCCAGGCAAGGGATATCCTACAGTTTGTCTCCAATGTTTCAAAGTCCTCAAGACATCATAATCTCCCAGGCATTAAAAAACTACCAAGTTGCTTCAGTTTTTAATGCTGAATTTTAATATCTTTTAATGTTTGAGTTTTTTATTTTGTAAGCCACCTTGGGCAGATTTCTGGAGAGGCGGCATAAAAATTTTCTAAATAAATATATGAATTCCTCCCTTTTTCTCTGGCGAGGCTTACAATTAATCACACCAGATCCATTTAGGGTTGCCAACCTCCAGATTTATTTTATTTATTTATTTTTATTTATTTGATTTGATTTATATTCCACCCTCCCCACATCAGCAGGCTCAGGGCGGATTACAACTAATACACTAATATAAAATACAAATACCTTTAAAACCAATAAAACTCCTTAAATATTTAAAAACACACAACAAACAATACAGCAGCAGATTTTAAAAAGATATATAACAGCAGATTCCTCTGGGAACCACTACCCAACCATCTCCAGAAATATATGGCAAAGGCTAGGTGGTAGATACCCTTTGTAGGGGCACAGCTATCTCTAGGTGGCTGGAGATGGTGGCTGGAGATCTCCCTGAATTACAACTGATCTCCAGGCAACAGAGATCAGTTACCCTGGAGAGAATGAGTCCTTTGGAGGGTGGACTGTATGGCATTATATCCTGCTGAGGTCCCTGCTCTTCCCAAACCCCTATCCTTCCCAAAATTCCCCTAAATTCTTAACCTGGAGCTCGCAACCCTAGATCCATTACAGAGTTATACTCTTCCAACCAGATCTTCTTTATACCTTAGTACAAAGCGGTAAATCCAAGACTCAATCTTGTTTCTATGTGAGGCTTGCTATAAACATGAATGGGCCCTAGGCTGTCACCTCACCCAGTGCAATTCTCTCACTGCAACTGGGTCACATTTTAGCTGCAAAACATTGAAATGTTGTTGTGTAATCAAATGATGAGAGATCAATTAGTTTACATGAATGTGCAAAGAATTTAGTACACTGTCAAAATATGTGTTAGTCACAATGAGGTAACTGAGTTAGTACATAGATCCAGAGGAGTTAGCCGTGTTAGTCTGTAGTAGCAAAATCAAAAAGAGTCCAGTAGCACCTTTAAGACTAACCAATTTTATTGTAGCATAAGCTTTCGAGCTAAAATAAAATTGGTTAGTCTTAAAGGTGCTACTGGATTCTTTTTGATTGAGTTAGTACAGTCAATCTTCTGACACTTCTGTGTTTAACTATTTTTTCCCTTTAAGAAACTAATAAACAATGGATTTAGTGGTCATGCTCATGTAAATGGTTTCATCTGATATCATTTTATTAGAGAAACCGGGGAATATCAATATTAACCTGCTGAAGGGAGGAAGTTTTCTACATTGACTTAACTGCACCTGGATCTAGTAATGGTTGAAGATCCTTGTAAGTGTCATATAGTATGGAAGTGAAATGAAATGACATTGTGGCCACTTTAAGGAATTTAGAGAAATGCCATGTTTGCATTGCAATGCCTTTTGTACTTTGATGGAATTGTACGCTGGATTCTATTTTCAAGCGTATCTAGTTCCATCTCTGAGCGCATCTGCAGGGGATCTTCCTTTTGTACTCTGATTTGATGTTCTATAGCATACTTTCAAAGCTGTAAAACCTGTATAGCTCCCAGACTACAATACTTTGATTCAGATATAATATTATTGATCTTCCAAATCATAGTTCGGAGAATCAAGGAAGTGCTATGGGTTTGCACGCTTCCTTTCCTGTTTCATTGTGGACTTGGATACTACCTCACTTCCTCTTTTTTTTTTTTTTTTTTTTTTGCAGCAAACCTCCTGGAAACCAGAACTGAAAATTTGCTGATCAAATTATGGTTTGCAGCTCTGTCTTCTAAGCAAATGAGGTTTGCTTAGAAATCAGAAGGAAAGCCAAAATACAAATCCTGTAAACCATGGTTTGGAGTGAACCAAGCAAGTTTGGTATGATTTTTTTAATCCCAAGCTTCTTGCTGGGCAGGGCCAACTCCTCCCCGCATGGTTTGGGTCATATGTAATTATTCTTCAAAGCTTCTATATATCTAATTAGAAACAATCACAACAAAAGCTGTTTAAATGCACCATTCTTTTGCAGTCCAAATATATTCAAGAGCAGATCTTTACCCATTCACGTGAATTACCCTCCTCTTCTGTTTCCTCCCATTTCACCATTGAAACCTACAATGGTGCTCTTGCTACATAGACTAGACTCTGATTCTCCTTCACTGAGGATGCATCAAAATCTGAGCCATTTAAAGTAAGGAAAGCCTAGAAATCTGCGTTAAAACACCCTGCATTATTCTAAAAATAGAAACTGCCAAATCTACTTTCAGAACGGATTATGGAAATCAAATGAGTTTGCATATCATTGTTCAACTTGCCTATGCTGTTCTGGACAGCTTTGCAGAATTTTTGGCTTTGTTTTGTTTCCATTTTGCTTTTTCATGGATTGGAGTGAAGAAGTAAAGTTAAGACTCCCTGTCCTTGGAAAACAAGCATGTCAGGGACTTGGAAAGTTAGATGTTAGAGAGATAACAAGTCTAGCTTTTCACATGCAGGGAGCTTTTTGTTGTGCAGGGAGGACTATTCAACCCTGTAATTCCCCAATCCTCCATTCTAGAGGGTATTGCTCCCCTCAAAAATTATACTGTATGCTTCTTTCCCCCTGACTCTCTCTCTCCATTGACCCATACACACAGTAGCATAGAGAGACCTCGGGAATCATTTGACCTATTAATTTGGACCCTTATTTGACTGCCCTACATCGGCAGGGGTGGTCTGACTGTTAAGGCCACCAGGGAGCCAATGGCCAAGAGGCATCCCCTAACATCTCAGTCCAGGAGCCCATATCCCACAGGAGCCAGGAGTATGAATGTTCCAGCCTTAGGATCTGGAAAGCTGGTTTTTGAACATTACCCGTGATATATACATGCATGCTTATAGACATTATGCTCATATTCTGGTGATGGGGCAGACCCATGTGCTTGGCTCCACTTCCCTGTCTTGGGAGAGAAAGGTTTGTTGCCTGAGATTGGTTTACCACCTCTGGGCTGGGAAAATCCTTGAGATTTTGTGGGTGGAACCTAGAGAGGGCAGGATTTGGGGAGGGGGACAGATCTCATCTGGGTATAATGCCATACAGTCCACCTTCCAAGGCAGCCATTTTCTCCAAGGGAACTGATCTCGGTCACCTAGAGATCCATTGTAATTCTGGGAGATCTCCAGCTGCCACCTGGAGGTTGGCAACCCTAGCCTGAGATTCTTTAACTGGAGATGCCAAAGCTTGAATTTTGTATCTTCTCCATGTAATGCATATGCTCTACCACTGCTCCATGGCTTCTCCTTGCTCTCGTGTTTGTGAAGAAGGCTTCATGGGGAAATAATTGACTATTGCCATCCTCTGGTATTTTCTAGCCAAGAATGACCAGAGCACTAATTTCTCTGTACCATATAAACTGTGTAACAGTGTTTAGCAGACTTATTTGGTGGGCAGACTCTTTTCCTGACCTCTTTCCAGTTTTCTTGTAATAGGCAAGGTACACATTTATAATTAATGAAAAGGGTTCCTGTGAACACATGCTTAGCCTGGGAATTTGCGAAATACAAAGTTTTTCGTTCCATTAAAAAAAGAAAAGAAAAACAGAATTCTATTCTTGGTTTCCCCCATCTTCCTTAATAGAAGCAGTCTTATAAAGTATGTTTTAGGTCTGTATGTGATTTGTTTATTCTGGCTATGTTGGGAAGGGGGGGGGGGTCAGAGTTGCATTGGTAAAGTCCCAGGAAGGGGATAGTCGTACAAGAGGAGTGAAAGAGATTGTGTCTGAAAATGTATTTAAAAGATCACCAAGAGAAAAGAGGACTTGATTAACAATAGCACAGTCATTCCCCCTCTCAGCCAGCCAATCAGTATGAGCTATATTGGCTAGGGAATAAGTCAGTAACTTTTGAGTATCTACTGCAGACCAGTGAAAAATCGGTAGACATTTGGTCTGTCCCTTGGTAGAACAAAAATATTGTAAGTTGCAACAAGGAATGCAGGAATAAAGGAATGCTGGCTGCTTGCCCTTTGAAAATATAAAAGCCAGCAGTTATCTGGATCTGTCTTTATTGCTAATTGGAACACATGGGGCCCTTGTAAGGAGGAGAGCAATGTAGCATCTAAAATTTATTCTCCAGCTTTGTTAATAGAAGGACCACCATTTTTTCCCCTTCTGCTTTCCATCTTACAACAGATCTTTCAGCTGCTTGGACTTTCCCCCCTAAAGGACCAGCATAGCTGCTGACTATCCCTTTAGCCAATTACTTCTGAATGAACAAATTTGAAACATAAATTACTCTTCTGGTTCTGATGATAACTGGTTAATATTTTGTAGTGTTCCGGTCTGTGAACCGGAGCTTATTTGAAGTCAGTAGCATTTATAGCCTCTCCAGTTGAAATGAGCAGATGTTATGATAGAATCATAGAGTTGGAAGGGGCCATACAGACCTTCTAGTCCAACCCCCTGCCCAGTGCAGGATCAGCCTAAAGCATCCCTGACAAATATTCATCCAGCCTCTTCTTGAAAACTGCCAGTGAAGGGGAGCTCACCACCACCTCCCTAGGCAGCTGATTCCACTTTTGAACTACTCTGACCATGAAAAAGTTTTTCCTAATATCCAGCCGGTACCTTTGTGCATGTAATTTAAGCCCATTGCTTCGGGTCCTACCCTCTGCTGCCAACTGGAACAGCTCCGTGCCCTCCTCCAAATGACAGCCTTTCAAATATTTAAAGAGAGCAATCATGTCCCCCCTCAACCGCCTCTTCTCCAAACTAAACATTCCCAAGGCTCTCAGCCTTTCCTCGTAGGGCTCAGTCTCGAGACGCCTGATCATTCTTGTTGCTCTCCTCTGCACCCTTTCGATTTTGTCCACATCCTTTTTGAAGTGAGGCCTCCAGAACTGCACACAATACTCCAGGTGTGGCATGACCAAGGCAGTATAGAGGTGGCTGTTATTTACAGAGGCAGCTGTTTGCTTCCTTTAAAAAACACAAAACCTAAAAACCACGGACCCCACTTGTCTGCCAAAATCTGAGAATTCTATCCCCGACCTTGAGACACAAGACATGTAAATAATTAACATTATTCTTCATGAGTAATTTAAACTTCATTCTGAGAAGAGATATCTGAACCAAGCATGTCCCAGAGGCTTTTATGGAGTTAACGAATTCAGTTAGATTTAAATAATAAGTAGCAACAGAATTTTCCATAGGGGATTTAACAGTGAGGTACCAGAAAGGGGGAAGAGGAAGATTTCTTATCATGAGTAAGTAGGCTGCACCAAACAGGGAATGGTTCTAGTGAGGTAGTTCATAGGAACTTGTAATGCATAAGATGCATTCCACTTCAGAATCTGATAACACAGCTGGTATTAGGCCATTTGTCCAAGAAGCATCAGTGCCGCAGCCTATGGTGAGACCAAAAGGAGCTTTGTTTGTTATCCCCATTACCCTAATGCATCCAAGGTGGGGAACTCGCATCAGAGTTTGAGCCCTGATTGACTCTGGAGGCAGCCGAGACCTACTCTCCCCTGCTCTTTGCCACAGGTTTCGGACTGGATCTGATATAATTATCAGAGCCACAACAATTTGAGCAAATGGATGGTTCTCCTATGAAAGGAACCCCATGTAACTATGAGACTGAGTTAACCTCAGTGGGAATGAGAAGCCATTGGGAAGAGAGAACCTTTATTATCAGTGCCGCTGCCAAGTTTCCAGTGGTATTGGGCACCTATGACTATGTGACCATGATCCATATGTGCAATGGAAGGCAGGGCGTTTATGAATGCCAGAATCATGTATGGACTACTCGCTGGGGACCCACTCCACATTCCATGCCAGGAGGTGGTGTACCTGACCAGGGAGGAACTTGCAGAGATCCCACATGAGTACCATGATTTAAGTCAAGTCTTTGAAGAGGAGAAGGCTAATGAGCTTCCTCCACACCGCCCCACTGACTATGCAATTGAATTAATCCCGGGGCACAGCCTTTCAAAGGGAAAGTTGTATTCTGTGAGCACTGCGGAGCATGCTCCTATAGCATATTAACAAGAACTTGCAAACAGGCTTCATTCGTCCGACGAGCTCCCCCCCATGCTCCGGCAGTATTGTTTTGCAAAAAGAAAGATGGAGGGTTAAGGCACTGTATAGTTTATTGAGGACTAAATGCAGTGTCCATGTCAAATGCGTATCCCCTCCCCCTCATTCGAGATCTGTTGGGGGTGGTTTCCAAAGTGAAGATCTTCACTCAACTGGACTTAAAGGATGCTTATTACAGAGTGAGGATCAAAGAAGGGGATGAGTGGAAAACAGCATTCAATACCCCTTTAGGCCAGTTTGAGTATCTGGTCATGCTGTTTCTACTCCAAGGAGCACCTGGGGTCTTCTTGATTTTAATTAATGAAGCATTGTACAAGCATCTTTACAAAGGGGTACTGGGTTTTTTGGATGACGTATTAATTTATAATGATGATTATGAACCACATGTCAAGTTAATCAGAGAAGCACTGACTATCCTTCACTAGAATTAATTGTATACAAAGCTATCTAAGTGTGAATTTCACAAGAAGGAACTTAACTTTTTGGGGTACAGAGTATCAGACAATGGGTTAGGAATGGACCCCGGTAAAATGCAAGCTGTCAAGGAGGCTCCAAAAACTAGATGCCAATTGCAATCATTCCTGGGCTTTGCAAACTTCTATAGACCTTTCATTAAGAATTTTGCCAAAACTGCCCTCCCTCTAACTGATTTATTAAAAATCATGGGGAGGAGGGCAGGGGATACAAAGCCAGGAGCTAAACTAAATTGGGATAGGGAGTGCCAACGAGCATTTGGGAGGTTGAAAGAACTATTTACCTCTGAGCCAGTCCTGTGCCATCCTGATGAAAATAAAAAAATCATTGTACAAGTGGATTCTAGTGACGTGGCCATGGGTGGAGTGATTTTGCAAGAGGGCTCTGATGGGAAACTGCATCCTTGTGCTTATGTCTCAAAGAAATTCTCAGAGACTGAAACTGGTCATGTGGAAGAAAGAAGCTCCAGCTGTAAAGCTGCCACTCTCTGCTTGGAGGCATTTGCTCGAGCAGCAAAAGTACCCTTCAAGATATGGTCACATCATAAAAATTTGGAAATTCTGCATACACCCAGAAAATTGGGAGCAAAGCAACTTAGGTAGGCGGAGTTTTTCTCTAAGTTTCAGTTCACCCTTACGCATCTTCCTGGGAAATCAAATTTCTTGGCGGATGCACTATCTCGCCTTCCCCAACATGACAGTCAGAGGGAGGAGAGCATAGATTCTATGTTTACACTAGCCCAGCTGGGAGGAGTTGTAACATGATATCAGGTTTGCCGCCCCCTTCTGTCCCAGCCTGATTCTTGGTTAGACAGGGTGAAGGCGGAAACAGAAAAGGAGGGGGAGCTACCGTTACAGGAACTTTTGGTGAGAGGGGGAAATGGATGTTGGTGTTGTCAAGAGTGTTTATATATTCCAGAAACCCTGCAGGGGGAATCTTAAAATGGTGCCATGATGACAAAACAGCTGGCTACTTCGGATTTGTTAAAACCCTCCACTTAACGCAACAACAATTCTGGCAACTAGGAATGAGGAGGGATGTTTCTCACTATGTGTCCACATGTCAAGTATGTGTGATGGGAAAGAAAAGAGAGAGGAAGCTGCCTGGCCTTCTGCAGCCTTTAGAGACTCCTTCCAGACCTTGGGCTACCATTTCCACGGATTTCATCACAGACCTTCCCCCTTCCAAGGGGAAGACAGTAATTCTGGTGATTGTGGATCTATTTTCTAAGCAAGCCCGTTTTGTTGCCTGCTCTAAAATCTCCACAGAAAAGAAACTAGCCAACTTGTTTATGCAACATGTAGTGCATTTGCATTCTTTTCCAAGCAAGATGATCTCTGACAAGGGGCCCCAGTTTGTTGCCACCTTCTGGCGGGAGCTGCTGAAAGTAACTGGAATCAAACAGGGACTAAGATCCTCCCATCATCCAGAGTCAGATGGACAAAGCAAAAGATTAAATCAGATTTTAGAACAATTTTTGAGATGTGTTATATCAATTACCAACAGGATAATTGGGCGGACTTTTTTCCTTTTGCAGAGTAGTGTTACAACAACAGTGTACACAGTTCTATTGGAGCCACCCCCTTTAAAGTTACACAAGGGTTTGAAGGAAAGCCCATGCCCTTATTAGAACCTGACTCAGCTGGGAAGGGGAGTGATTTACAGCAATGGTGGACTGACATCATAAAACAATGGGACATTATAAAGCAAACCTTGGAGCAAGCTAAACTGGACGATAAATATTAAGCAGATAAGAGGAGATCTCCCACCTGGGAATTGAAGGTGGGGGATAGTGTGTATGTATCTACGAAGAACCTAAGAAGCAATCAGCCAAGCAAGAAATTAAGTTGGAAGTGTGTAGGGTCATTCAAAGTGATCCATCTGATTAATGACATTACTGTGGAGCTGGAAATACCTAAAAATCTGAAACAGGTACACCCAGTGTTCCATTTCAGCCTTCTGAAAAAGGACCCAGGACCCAGTAAGTGGCACCCAGAACTGGCAGCACCTCCTCCTATTATGGTGGAAGGACAGCCACACCATGAAATCGAATTTATGTTGGACTCTAAACTGAAGCAGGGAGTGCTGTACTATCTCGTCCAAAGGAAATACTTCTCCAAAAGGCTGAATGGGTTAAATCCACTGACATTCAAGCCCCTAAACTAATAAAAAGACTTTCACAGGAAGTATCCAGACAAACCAGGATGGAAAAGACTCTTGGGGCATTAGGATGTCAGGATGCTAGCATCTGCCACACCCACGCAGGAGGGAGGGATGGAAATTCCAATGTTTAATTATGTCTTGTAGCTTCTCCCATGAACTGCCTGTTTTCACTAGATGGTTCCTAGTGCTGAGAAAGGAGTCTGTGTGACCTTGGAGGCTTTATCCTCCCTTGTGCAGATAGTTCCCAGCAGAAAAGGGGTTGGGGAGAAGCACTAGCCTGGGAATGATATATGTATCTATGCTTTTATGGTGCTTTATTCCTGACAATGTCCATCATAAGATATTCATCATAAGATCATGATACTAGACTCTTTCAATAAAGCTTTGCAACCCTTGTGGAGACTTTTGAAAGGTGTCTTGGCAGGTGGTGGCGGCAAGCCTACTTAGTTGCTTGTAAGTGTTGCCAGACATATAGATTTAACAAACTTCATAAGAGTACAGTCATTGACTGTAGTATCTTGTGCCAAAACTTGAAATAAATTGCACACTGCTTTTCTTTAATTAAGGGTACTTTGCTCCTCACAGTTTCTTCCAAAACACAGTTGTTGACACTAACCTGAGAGCTAGTTTGGTGTAGTGGTTAAGAGTGGCTGGACTCCTCCGCTTGAAGTCAGCTGGGTGACCTTGCGTCTGTCACAGCTTTCTCAAAGCTCTCTCAGCCCCACCTACCTCTCAGGGAGATTGTTGTAAGGATAATAATAACACACTTTGTATACGACTCTGAGTGGGGGTTAAGTTGTCCTGAAGGGTGGTATATAAATTGAATGTTGTTTGTTTTTGTTGTTGTTGTTAATATATGCATCATATTTAGAGCCTGGTCCTTCTGGGATCTTATGCTTCCATTATTACAGTGGGTATTTCTGTAGCCATTGTTTATTGGATTGGGCAGCCATCACTGACTGGATCAATAGTAAAAGAGTTTTCAAGAAACATCTTCAACATCTGTAAGTTTCCAGCCTGCCCTGAAAGTCATCAAAGCAATTCTTGCAATTTGCCTTAATTTTGTTATCTACCACTTAACTTTGAGGAGACACGGCTACCCTATTCTGGAGATGGGGAAAGCAGTTGAAGTCTCTTGATACCATGTCTTTTTGTAGAAGCATTATCTTATTCTGCAAGCTGAAGATTGCTTGTTTAAGGTCAAAAATAATTTCAGCTTTCCTGTGGAGTACCAAGTTGAGAGTTTGCAGGTGCCACATAACAAACACTTCAGAGCCTGTATCCATTCTTCATCTTATTGTACAATAGCTCTTTTTCTTTAAAGGAAAGTGGTAATAGGCTCCAACTGTTACTGAAATCTACTTAAGGCATTGTTGGCTGATAACAGCCTCATAACAGCGGAAAGAGAGATGAGTAGGTTTATCTTCTAGACCTAACTCTTCGATGAAATCTCTGAACCGATGAGTGTTCCCATTAAAGTGGCTGCATTGACAAATGCCAGAACTGTTTTCATAACATTGACATAATTGAAACATTTGCCAACACAGTATTCATGATGGATGATGTAACAAACAGGAAGAAACTCAGAACATTTGAGATCAAGAGTTCAATAAGGCCCGTCTTTCTTCCCACCGTTGCTTATGCTCCATCTGTTGCAACACTACAAATTCTCCAATGGTACGCTAGCATCTGTCAATGCTTTATCGAGTACATTCTTTACATCAATACCATGGGTAATTTTCTGCTTCTGACACCAAGTCCAAAATTTCCTTTTACAGTTATAACTATTGGAACAAAGTAGACAAAGATTGCAAGTTGTGGTTTATTCTGCCCATGTGTAGATCCAAGAGCTAGGCTGAATGCTGGAGAGCTCCACAGGTCGTTTTGTATCTTATTTACATCTTGCGCTCTGATTTTGGAGATGCATCTCTCTTGAGCGGTGTGACATTGGAATTTGTCGTCTAGTATTGTTTGGCTCTGCAACTGCTTCAGAAACGTGCTTCTTGACAAATTCTCTATCAGTATACAGACATTTAGCACAAGTGATACTGTGTGCCATAACAAAACTGGCTCTTGTTAGGTCAGCTTCTCTACTGAATTCTGAAAGTTGTGCACGTGGGCAGTTTAAGCATGATTTAAGAGGCATAGCTAAATATCCCCTGGATTAGTTTTCAAGATTTGTTTCATAGAGACATTTAATTTGTAATGACTGAACGTTGCACTGCAACTAAGGCATAGGAACTGGGCTCTTTAAGAGTTAATGCTTCTTCCCGCTGTGAATTAAACCTTTGGTTTTGTTCTTCATATTCGTGTTTTGTACAATCTGATGATGTCATACTTTCACAGGTGCCTTTCCTGAACAGAAGATAGAATTAGATGTGGGATTAGAGATTCTGAACATGTCCCACCATCAGATTAGAAAGGGTACGCCGTAAAGCAGTTCTCTTACATGGATGTGCTCCCAGACTTCTCTGGGGCCAATTTTAGCCCCAAATGGGTTGAATTTGCACTGTATGAAGTGCTGCAAGTGCTGGGAGTGCACACACACACACACACACACACAAAGAGTACTGCCAGGCACACGGTGCCACCCACCCTCCCGCTAGCAGGGAATAGGGACCTGGCAACCATAACCCCCCAAATCTCCAGGAGTTTCCCAACCAGGAGCTGGCAACCCTAACCCCAATAATCCTAGAAGTCTTGAAAACCAACTCCCTTTCCTCCCCTCACCCTTGCCATTTTGATAGTCTGCAGAATGTGGGTAGGTTTGAAAGTTCTATGGGGAAAGCATTGATTCTCCTCTACCTTTCTGGGGATTTAATGCATTGCAACCTGAAAAGGGCCATGCAGGAAAAGGTTTATTCTTTCCTCCCCTTCCCTTGGTAAGGCCTGTTGTGCTTGATGCACTGGAAGAGGATGGCCCCATACCCTGGCACTAACTCGTATAGATGGCAAAGAATACCCATAAGGGAGCAATTAAGGACTGAATTCTCCGTGCCTGGATAGCTGTCTCTTTTATTTTGGTTTAAGGTGGAAGGTGCAGGGCTTTTTTTCAGCTGGAATGCAGTGGAACGGAATTCCGGCACCTCTTGAAAATGGTCACATGGCTGGTGGCCCCGCCCCCTGATCTCCAGACAGAGGGGAGTTTAGATCGCTCTCCGTGCATGTGACCATTTTCTCAAAGGGCAATTTAAACTTTAAAAAACTGCCCCCTTGTTCCAGCTGACCCAAAGTGATGTCATTGCATGGTCCTGGGAATGTATGCACACTTTGCACATGTGCATGTGGTACCAGGGGCACCACCTTCCTCCAGGAGTTTCCCCCATGCTGACAACCCACTGAGTTCTATTACCTCTTTTCCCAGAAAAAAAGCCCTGGAAAGGTGCATTATAAACGGGTTAAATAAGTAAAATCAAAGGGCAATGGTTTACATCCCATTCGCAGCTGTCTTCTGCCAGCAGGTGAAGGCTTGGTTTCCTTTGGTGGTCTCTCAATGAGCCCTCCTTCCTACTCTGTTTTCATTGTTGGTTTTGTGTTTCTTTATATGTATTTTACTTTTGGAGTTAATTTTTAATAGTGTGTTTTCTGATGTTTTGCTTTCATTTGTTAATCACATTTGTAGATGGTGAAGAGGGATGTACATTTTGGAAATAAATAATAAAAACATTAACATGGATGGCTGTTGAAAAGTGTTGTGCTCAAAAACATGTGAAGTGGCAGGAAATCCTTGCCTGTGGTAGTTAATCTATGCAATATCTGTTGTTTCACTCTGAGATGCTCGATAATATGGAGTAAAAAATCCAATCAAGCAATTTATGTATCACACAGAGGTAGCTTTGTAAATTTCATCTATAATGGGCCAAGGAAGTAGGAACTGAATTGCAAAGACAAGAACGGACTCCTTATGAAAACTTAAGTCTTTCCCTTGTCGTAAGAGTTAATAATTGTTTATCTTGACTGCAGGGGTACGACATGAAGAAAAGGGCAATCTCTTTGGCAATCAGGTTTCAAACTGTTTAGGGTTTTACTCCTTAATAATAACACTTTAAGAAACCTATTAGTATCCAGTGTTCACTGGCATAATGTGCTCTACTTTCTACTTGGAAAACTCTATTTAACAACTAGGTCACAGCATTCTGCTCTAACCTGTGTTTTTGAAGTGGACTTAAGGTGTAACCCCAGCGGAGCTTGGCTCATCATGCCAACAGGACTCGAAGAAAACAGTTTTCAAAGTGTTAGTATTACAAGGGGGAAAACAGATGTAGTGCTCTATCCTTCGCAGAAGCATACAGAGAAGAAATGGTTGGCTTCAGTCAGAATTTAAATTGCATGAGCCGAGGAAGACTCGCACAATACCAACACCCTGATCTTAAATCCATGGGGAAATAAGACCACTGATCTCCATCCCCGTTTGAGACTGGGATGCCCAAAATGTATTTCCTTATTAAAATTAGATACATGCATGGTGGAATTCAGTCAAAATATTTAGTTGGTTTGTAAGGACAAGGAAGATCTGGACTTGGATCCTTCCTTAAGGTTTTATGGATAGAAAAGAAGACAGTTTTTCTGATTTTCACTCACCTTCACCTGAATAGCTTGGGGGGGGTGTCACCTCAGAGACCCCCCCTCAAGCTATTCCTGATATCCTCCATCCCCTAGAAGCAGCATTTTAGGGGGCATTTTGGTCTGCAGGAGGAGGGCTAATTGTGTTCTCTAGATAGAATTGCTTCTGTCCACCAAATTTTGTGCCAGGAAACAAGTCCTTGTTTTGTCTAATAACATGTATATAACCAGAACAGCAGCATTCGTAGGATTGCCACCTCCTGGGTACAGCCACCCTCCAAAACAGCTGTTTCCTCCAGGGGAGCTGATCTCTGTCAACTGGAAATCAGATGTAATTACAGATCTCCAGGCCTCACCTGGAGGTTGGTGACCCTAAGCATTAGTCATTCTTAAACATACTCAAGGAGTAGCAAATGTTATGATATTAAGCAGCCCTCTGTGTCCATCTCATGTGTTTATTCCACTCTTCTTCCAAGGAGTTCCAGGCAGCAAACATGATTCTCTCCTCTATCTTAGGGCCAAGCTACATGTGACCAATGACACTTGAACGGCAAGTGGATCGAATGGAGAGCAAGTGGAGGGCAAGTGAACAGGGAGAAATACGCTTGCCGTTCAAGTGTCATTGGTCACTTGTAGCTTGGCCCTTACTCTCACAATGACTCTGTGAACTAGAGACAGAGAGAGTGACTAGCCCAGGATTACCCCATAAGCTTCAAGCTCCATAAGTTTGGGGGCCAGACCCAGTGTGAGCTGGGAGTTCAATGTATCAAATATTATTTGAAGGCTTGCAGGGATCTGATTGAGATCAGCACTGTGGCATACTGGGAAGTTTCGAGCCTCCCCCACATCATTTCCCCAGCCTGAAATGGCCCCAGGAAGTCTTTTTGCCCTGTGGAAATAAACGGGAATATGAAACTCCCATCATATGCCTTATTTTGCTCCGAGCTAGCAATTGAAGCCGGGTCTCCCAATATCTAGTCCTAAAGTCTAAAAATTACACCACAATGACAGTCAAAGCTAAATTCACTGTACCATGTCATGGAGAGTACCCTCAGTTCATAACGGACATATGGCGACCCATGGTAGGGTTTCCATGGCAAAAGACTAGAAGAGGAGGTTTGCCATTGCATGCCTCTGCAACCCTGATCTTCCTTGGAGATCTCCCATCCAATTACTAACCAAGGCTGACCCTCTTTAGCTTCTGAGAACTGACAAAATCAGGCTCACCTGGGCTATCCAGGTCATGGCTCACTGTATCCTAGCATCACAATATTTGGATATTGTGATATTCAGCACTGGATATCCAGCACTGGATAGGGAGGTATGATGCTGATAGTCAAGTCAATGAACTGGATCAGGTTGTTAGTTGTATTTATATTGCACTTATTATTATGTTTTAATGTTTTATATAAGGCTAAATCTTCTTGGTTAACCAGTACTAAACAGATGGGGCCATCTGTATTGGAATTGAAATGTGAATTTGAGCTATGTATTTCATTCACACCTTTACATGTTGGTATATTTATGTCTGTAACTGTCTAATTTACTCTTTGTTTTGTTTCTTTTTCAGGGTTTATTTATACTTGTGGTGGAACTTTAAAAGGACTTAATGGTACTATAGAAAGCCCTGGCTTCCCATATGGATATCCAAATGGTGCAAACTGTACATGGGTAATAATTGCAGAAGAAAGAAATAGAATACAGATAGTATTTCAGTCTTTTGCTCTAGAAGAAGAATATGATTATTTATCATTATATGATGGGCATCCTCATCCTACGAACTTCAGGACAAGGTAAATAATGCAGCTACCAATCAAACTTCAGCTTGTTAAAACTCTGTTTATTTGTTACAAGTATTTGTGCAGTAACAGCAGTGATGGCTAGCAATAAGAACCAGATTTTCCTTTTCTTCCCAGCTATCTTCCTTACACTTGTTTTCCACAGCAGCCAGCCAGGTACCAAACTTGCCTTACAGAATAGAACTCACCATCATTGCTGGTTTAACTTTATATTGAAAAAGGCTTTGATAAACATATAGTGGGTGAGATTCCAATGGCGGAACACCTCTTGCATTGTCAGAAGACACTTTGAGCCAGAGGAAAACACCACCATTAGTGGAAATTCGTGGTTGAGGCCATGGCTCAGTGGTAGAACATCTGCTTTGTGTGTCCAGGTTCAATATCTGGCATCTCCAGTTCAAAAGATCAAGTAGTAGATAACGTGAAAGACCTATTTCAGAGACCCTGGACAGCCACTGCAAGTCACAGTGGATGATATTGACTTATGGACTGACTTATTGCCAGGCAGCTTCCTATGCTCATGTGGAATGGTTCCACAAAATCTAACCATAAGCTATGCGGGAAGGAGGCATGTAAAAAGGGTAGCTGTATTGTATACCTCATTAAATCAGTGTTAGAACATATGTTTTGCATGCCCAAGTACCCAAGTGGTCTCTCCATTTTAAAATAAAAACAATCTCCGCTAGAAGCAGGAAAGTCATAGAATAGAATCATAGAGTCGTAGAGTTGGAAAGGACACCGAGGGTCATCTAGTCCAACCCCCTGCACAATGCAGGAAATTCACAACTACCTCCCCCCCCCCCCACACTCTCCCAGTGATCCCTGCTCCATGCCCAGAAGATGGCAAAAAAACCTCCAAGATCCCTGGCCAAACTGGATTGGAGAAAATTGTTTCCTGGCCTCTATCTGAGGCCTCGGAGACCTGTTTCTGGTCAATATGATTGTATATTCACTGCTCTGAGTGGGGCACTAATCTGTCTAGAAGAACAGTATATAAGTTATTTTATATTCTTCCCTCTGGCGCTACTTACCAAGGAGAGGCCCCTTTCTGTGGTACCTGCCTGAAAATCACAATAAGCTAGTTTGAGGTTAGACTAGCTTAGTGACCAAGAGACTGAGCTAGGAATGGTTTTAAATTGTACTTGGTGGCCTTAGGCAAACCATTATCTCTGGGCCTGGTGATGATAATATATACAGCATTATTTTTAAAGAGTACCACAAGATCTATGTGAAGTATTTTGCGTTCTCTAACATGAGATACCGCTGTGTTGAATTGGATCAATGATCCCTCTCGTCCAATATCCTGTTTTACATTGTGACCAATTTAGATATCCCTGGAAAGGCCTACACACATGGTATGGTGTCCTCATCACTGATATTTAGAGAATTAATGCCTCAGAATGTGCAGGTTTCATTTATTTGTCTTTGCTAACGGCTTCTGCTGGAACTATCATCTATGCATTTGTCTGATCTTAAAGCCACCTAATTCCCTTTTAAAGCCATCATTATATCCTGTGGCGCTGAGTTCCACAAGTTAATTCCTCTTTGAGCTAAAAAGCAATTGGCTGCTGATGTGTTCCACGATTATGGAAGAAGGAGAAAAAGTTACCTCTATCTACTTTTTCTACCTCATACATAATTTTTTAAACCTGCATCATCATATTCCATTTTTAAAAAATAGACTCCCGAACTCCTTCAACTCTTTGCTCATTGATACCATATCTACATTTTCTATGTTGCCTTCTGATAATCTTTTGGGTATGCTTTGAAATAAATTTCTGAGACTTTGCAAGTGTGTGCCATCTTCCTTTCTGCCCCCATCATTGCCTGCACAGATAATAAATATTATTGAATGTATTTTAGAGGCAACTATGGGACAGTATGCCTAACCAGATGTGTTGTGAGATTAACCATCCTTTTAAAAATGGTTATAATCTGTTTAATGACACAGTTGCTTCAGAAGCAAGGGTGGAATAGGACTTCACAGAATAAACCAGTCTAATGTATGTTAGGTGTAAAAGAACTTTCAACAATGTGTAGTAGTCGATAGGGATGGAATTTGGACAATGATCTTTGTTATCACAATATGAGATATGATAAATTCATAACATGAACTTAAGCTTGAGCATGCCATTTGAATTTGAAATGTCAACCCCAAAGGTGTTGGAAGAATGAAAGTTCTTTTTCTAAAGCAGCTTTCTTCCGCTTTCTTGATACAGTATTTACAACGTGTAGCATAGCTTCCTGCTCCATTTCTAGCTGCACAATGTCTGTTGGTGTGAAGGAAAGGGCAATAGAAGTTCTAATTCTATTAATCTCGTTATCTGTGGGGAAGATTACAGATTCCAATAGCTGGTGAGATATGTGAAGGCTAATGGGGCATTGTTGTTCCAGCTCCATGCCAATCCTTTAGACTAGGATTTCAGTTTGTCTCAAAGTGATAGCTCCCATCAAGAAAGCAATAGAACAGTGTAATATACTTCTGAATCTGAGACCTGTGACTGTCTTTAAAATAGGACCAGTAGTCTAAAGGGGTGGTTTGGATTACAACTCCTACCTGAATGTAGCAGACAGAGAAAATGAGTTATCCCCAGAGTGATGTGAATTTGAGGCCGGTGTAATTAGCAGTGATTTGGATCCCTCTGCATCTGTTCCGCTAGCAGAGGCACTTTCTTGCAACAGGAGACTTCGCCTGATAAAAGAACGCTGGGAAAAGTTTCCTTCCACTGAAGAAAATCACCTCTGCTAGGGAAGATCTGAACCAGTGACTCCAAAACAGAATGAAAACACACATCCAGACCAAGAAGAGACAATGGACCAAAGAAATGTTCAAATATAATTGTTCTTGTCAGAATTTATCAATGAAAATACACGTTTTATTACTTCAGGCATTATGGAGAGACCTGGTGTGATATAGTGGCTAGCTTAATGGAAACGCACAGTGGGCCAGTTGCACAAACTCGGCCTAACCCACCTCATTGGGTTGTTGTGAAGATAAATGAAAGAGAAGAGAATGATGTAAGCTGCTTTGGGTCCCCATTGGGCAGAAAGAAGTGGTATCTATGACGCACACGCGGGGTCTGGGGTCCCCTCCGGGATGTGTCATACGTAACACAATCACATGCCCAGTTAGGATCAGAACCATGGTGCATGCTATCAAACATAGGATTTTAAAATGTAAAGATATCTAGTGACAGAATCATAGAATCATAGGGCTGAGGAACATTTAGGGCCATCTAGTCCAACCCCCTGTACAATGCAGGAAATTCACAAATACCTCCCCCCCCTCCACAAACACACACACTGACCCTTACTCCATGCCCAGAAGATGTCGAAACACCAGTAGGATCTCTAGCCAAACTGGCCTGGGGGAAATTGTGCCCTGCAAATTGCTACCTCACATACAATGTTTTGTGAACCGCCTTTTATACTCTTGGTTTTAGATGCAAAACAGACTTGTTTTCTACACTTTTGGTACACCCTGCTTCCAAGGAGCTGAGGGGGACACTCATGGGTTCCCCTCCTCTGCTGTATCTTTGCTGCAACCTCATGAAGTAGATCACCTTGAGAGATTGACAGGCCAGGGGTTCAGCTATAAACTTCCTTAGAGAGAGGCAATTTGAACCCTGGTGACTCCATTCCCAGTCCCAAACTCTAACCATTACATGAAACTGATTTTCACAGACTTTAAATATTCCAGCATAGCTTGCTGTTCAGTTATATTAATTTTTTTAAATGTTGCTGAACTGTACTAATATGTTTACTGAAGTTATATGTCACATACATCATGTATCATTTGTGTTATGTATATGCAGCTTTAAAATCTGTGTAAGTGTTTCTGGCTCAGTTAGCTCTCTTCAGATGCACATACATGGTGGCTAAAGATATATTACACATGTGTACAACATCCATATTTTATGTGCTGTTGTGCCAATATAGAGGCGGCAGTTCTACTTGTCACAGGCTTGTGAGCTTCCACACCCATAATCTAAAAGGGTACACATGCATATTCTGCATGCATAGTCTGTACAGATGATTGAATTTTCTTCTGCATTAGCCTTCCATACCCTGCCCCAAAGCACCCGCAAACTGTGCTTTAAATTCCCTGAACATAATGCCATATTGGCACGATCCAAGATCAATGTGATGATTTTGTGAAGTAGTTCCCGCCCCCTCGCCCAGTGGAAAATTGCATGCTGTTTCCCCCTTCAGCTGGGTTGCCAGTATCTTTGCTCCAGCAGGTTCAAAAATAAGGGGCTGACTGACATTGTGTGACATCACTTCTGGTTGCACCCAGAAGGGACGACAAGAAGCTCTAGGAATTCCCCAGTCTCTATGCTAAAAACCATAGAGATTTGGAGAATCTCTAGAGTATCATAGCATCATTTCCAGATACAACCAGAAGTGACAGTATTACGTTGCCTCCCATTCTTGTTCCCACTGGAGCAAAAACCATGGGGATTGGAGCACCAAGGGCAGGAATTTTACCTGATGTCCCTGGGCCAAAGACAAACCTCCTTTCAATATTCTTCCGTGCCAAATCCGTGCTTTAAGAAGGCAGTTAAATGAGCCAATATATTGACAGATAAGTTTAAAGAATGACTTGGGTGTTTTGTAGGGACAGCTTGTGATAGGAGTTCTCTGAAAAAGGTTTAGATGCAGAAAAGACCTGTACAAGGAAGCACTGTTGCAGGGTATTCCAACGTAGGGTGTCTCATTTGTTACAAATATGTATGTAGCAGAACAGTATGAGTAGCTGGGAAGGAACCGAGGCCCGACTTACCGGGCGGAGGCTTTGCAGCCGGCGGCACGGAGGGAGGAACGGCTGCGGGTCCCGGCGTTTGCATCCCGGCAGGCTCCTCGGTCTGGGCGGCCAATCAGTTTGAACTTGGCCGCCCAATCGGAGCCGTCGGGGGGGGTGGCTGCCGGGGGGGCGGGGCCAGCCACCGGACCTGGATGGCGAGGTTCTCCCTCTGGTCCGGCGGCTCGGCACTTAAGCAGCCCGGCCTCCTCCGCCCGGCAGTCTGCGCCGGGACGCGAACCCCACCCTCCACTTCCTGTTTTTCTGCGTTTATTTGTCACAGCTTTGCGGGTAGCATTGGATCGGATCTCTTATCTGGGGGACCAGGGCCACGGCTCTGGTACCCTGTTCAGGGGATTCCCATATGGAATCTTGGGAGTGAGGTGAGTGGCAGACCCGGGCGGGGGTCGCGAGGTACTCACTCCCAGGTGGCAGGGGAATCAGGCAGGGGTATACACCCATCTGATTCCCCCAATATGTCACTCCTTGGTGCCCCCTCCTTCAGCGGGGGTCCTGAAGGGGGGGAGGGCTCAGTGGCTGGCAGGCGGGCCAGCCTTTGCTTGGGATCCGATCCATATGCTTGCCAATGCTCCTTGTTTGCTTGTTTCTGTTCGCAATAAAGTTGTGGCCTGTTTTTCTCCAGCTCTGGTTTTTATGAGTTCTTTGCGCGTCGTCCTCCCCACCGAGCTTAAGCATAGGTTGCAAAGCCCATTGCCATATAGGTTTATAGATAGCCAATAATTCAAAAGGATACACTCAGGGAAGCAGCAAATGCATACAAATGTATACTGTTGCATGAACATATTTCAGCAGTACCATTATTATGCAAATTGTATCTTTTTACACCTTTTTGAGCAGTGGCATAAAGAAGGGTAAATGATTTGGTGTATTTTATTGATTCCAAGCTAGTGGTTTAAACTCATGTTGCCTAGGCGAATAAAAGTTCACGCTTTTGCTCTTGCACTGCCTGTATTCTAATAACAACACAATTCTGAACGTGAATTTGCTCACTTATTTTGAGTACAGTAATGCATCGTTGCTTAGTTCTTATTTAATTTAAACAGATATGCATTGTATTTCCAACAATATTAGCCCTCAAGAGATCTGTGACTTTTGGTGATGTGTAGATACATTCTTTAAAATGTATCTAAACATCCTTTAAAAGGTAGAGCTGTTCTTGAAATCAGATGCCATTACACTGAGTCATTGAATAGGATTTTCTCCCCCTTCAGACTATGCCAGGGCCGGATCAAGGGGGGCAGGGGGGTAGTCTGCCCCCGGCGCTGCCAAAGAGGGGGTGCTGGGCGCAGCTGCCAGCTGCCAGGAGCGCAGCAGCGGCAGCAGAGTGGGCAGCTGAGCAGCCGCCCGCACCATTCGCCTGCCCCACAGGACGGGGAGCGTGTGGCAAGCTGGCCACCCCCTCAGTGGGGCAGGTGAGTGGCATGGAGGGCTGAGCAGCCGCCTACACCATTCGCCTGCCCCACAGGATGGTGAGTGTGTGGCAAGCCAGCCGCCCCCCAGCAGGGCAGGCGAATGGCATGGGCAGCCTCCCAGCCGCCCGCACTGCTGCCACTCCCCTGGTGGCACACTCCGCCCCTGCGTGATGATGTCACGGAAGTGATGACGTCATGGAAGGGGGCTGGACTTGGATTGCCCTGGGCACCGGCAACCCTAGATCCGGCCCTGGACTATGCATCAGGTTGAATCCTGACCTTTAGATTGTCCAATGAGCAGTCTAATTAACAATGCATAATATTAATATAATAATATATATCTGTGATCTGCACTAGCATTCTGAAAGGTGGAAAATACTGTTTTGATGATGAAATCCAATTATATTAGATTTTTATATATAATGCCCTATTCCAAATGATATCACGATTGTATTTTACTCTGCATTAATTAATTCATTAATTCAGAATAATCATCACTATCTTGAGTATTTATTATTTATTTTATTTATTTATTGCCACTCCAGATGGAAAGAAGAGACAGGCACAAGTGTTGGGAACTAATGGGCCATATTTATTTGGCAACACCATTATTAGACAAGGGCCTAACGAGCGGTACAGGTCAGGCCCTGGGGTCACCCCTGGACCTCCCCCCTGACCTGTCTGGGTGAGCCCCACCACCCCGGGTGCGAGCCATCCAAGCGCATGGTCAGGACTCGGCCAGCCAGGCAAATGGTTTCCCCCTCCAAACCTATAACACCTTGCCATAAAGCAGGAGGGCCTTACTTGCACAGGCGGAGCCACATGGCAGTCTGCCCTCTCAGCTAGCAGCTGTCAAGCTGTACCAACGATCCTGACAGATCCCAATTCTCCCCCAAATGGGGATATGCTAAGAGTGCTCACTGGCACACTAATTTCTCCCCATCCTAATCCTGCCCAGGGACATTCTATTACAGCTTCACCCTAAACCAATTACCACAACCCATGCAATAAGTGCAAAGTATGCAAAAAAACTTCCCTCTCTGACGCCAAAATGGAGGAAGGAGAAGAAATTCCTACCTGGCCCTGGTAAACAGCGACCGGCTAAGCCTGTATTACCGCAGGGCAGGTTGGTGGGCAGAGCTCAAGACAACTGTGGGAGAGCAGGGGTGGGGCTGCCTTATAAGGCACTTGGCTCCACCCCCTCTTTAATCTCTGGATGGCCAGGAAGCCATCTGTCAGCTCTTCCTCCTGCGGGGAAGCAAAAGCGGGCCCCCAGCCTTAAGCAGCTCTGCTGCTGGCCTGGCGGGCCAAATTAAATTTATAGTCTGCTTTTCCCACAGGTGGGCTCAGAGCAGATTACAGTGATTTAGATACATAAAATAGAGAACATTAGTAGCATAAAAATAAATTGCAGTTTGTTAAAACATCCATTGGTGCAGTATACGTATTGCACAATCCCATGTACTCACAAAGCCTAATATTGATAGATTCCCTAAAAGGAATACATATACTTTGAAAACAATGGAACAAATTACATCCTTCTTCCACACTTTAACATTTTTAGTTATTAGAATTGGGAGTCATTAGTTCTCAGGTTATTGCATCTGTACCCCAAATTGCTTCCTACCTCCCTTTCATATGGTGCATCTACTTCCCTTCCCTTCCTTGACTTGTTTGAAGCTGGGGAGTTTCTCCAACAGTTGTCAGGATAAAAAAGTTGCAGAAGACAGTTTGGTGAAGTATTGGACTAACTAGTAAGGGTAAGGCTTAAATTGCTGTAGGAAATTCAATAAGAAGAGTGAGGGATGATAATCATATCCTCTCTTCCACGCCAGTATCTGAGGCAAATGTGTAACTTGTTCAATGGATTGTCAGTCTATTGTTCGCAAGATATGAGGAACAACAACCTTCCTTCAGCGGCTGAAAACAGAAACGGAAAAATCTTGATGGCTTAAAATAACTGTATCCTTTCCTCTTTTTCCTGTTTTATATAATGAAAACAATCCGGTGACTCCTTTAAGAGCTGGGGTCAGGCAAGTAGTTGTCTCCCTATTCTTCTGAGAACTTATTGATCCCTATGAAGTTTTTTTTATAAACATAGGCCTCCGGAACCTTTGAGTGTCCTCAGGGGTTCTCTGAAAAAACGTATTTGTTAGAACAAGGGCCAGGTAATTTGCTTTTTTCTTTACTGCTCCTTCTCTGTCTAAATCGACCAGCTGAGCAAAAGCAGTCTGAAATGATTAGGAGCAAATTAGGGGCTCAGTATTTTTTGACACACCTTTGAACTGCCGAACACAGAAGCATTGATTTCCCCCCCTTCAAACAGCCTCACACAGCACTGCAACTTAGTCTACCATTTAGAGAGAAACAGAAAGCACAGACAAAAGCCAAAACATACCATGGGGACTCAGCCAGTAAGGAAGAATACAGGAAGCAGTGAGAGTCTAAATGTCATCCATAGGGTCTATAAAAATATATGGCTCTGGTGACTCTCAAAGATCATATAATACCAGTTAACTAGACAAAACAACATACAAAATTATGAGCAGGGCTTTTTTTCTGGGAAAAGAGGTGGTGGAACTCAGTGGCCTCAGAGAAAATGGTCACATGGCTGGTGGCCCCGCCCCCTGATCTCCAGACAGAGGGGAGTTTAGATTGCCCTCTGCACTGCTTGGCGGCACGGAGCGCAATCTAAACTCCCTTCTGTCTGGAGATCTGGGGGTGGGGCCACCAGCCATGTGACCATTTTCAAGAGGTTCCGGAACTCCATTCCATCATGTTCCAGCTGAAAAAAAGCCCTGGTGTTAAGTGTATAGAATTAGAAATGCATGATAACAATAAAAAAGTTCTACACAAGTATTTGTTACTATTTTTAAAAAAGTAGGTTTCTACCTGAGAATAGGAGCAGTGCCAGGGGTAGTAGATCAGATTTGATTTCTGGAATCCTGAATTCAAAACCCCAGATTGGTGATATTGGGCCCATCTCTTTCTCAGCATAATTTATCTAAAAAGTTAATTTATGTAGAAAATGTAAATGCTGCCTCTCCATAGACCTCTCATTTTGAAAATGATATGGGAGGAAGGACAATGAATGATGCCTAGAACTTGTTGGATGAAGGATAGGATAAAATAAATAAATATTGGAGCTAAACTGAATATTTGCAAATATTCAAAACTGGCTAAAATTTCAGGGCTCAAATGCTAAATGTATCCTATAAAATCATAAACAGCTTGGGCCATACATACATTGAGGTCTGGTCACACAGCTGGTTCTTCTGAGGAAACAATACTTAAAACCCGTTTGACCACAGATACATTTTTCACATACTCAAAGGGCGAATCTGAAATTTACAGTGCAATCCTGAACCGAGGTACTTCAGTCCAATTTCAATGGGCTTTGACTGGAGTAATTAGGATTGCACTGTTATTCTATTATGCAATATTTGCCATTCTTTTTCTAGTTTATTTATTTATTTATTTATTTATTCAATTTATATACCGCCCATCCCAGGGGCTCTGGGCAGTGAACAGTTAAAATTGATAAAAACAAAAACTAAAATCAATATACAAATAATAAAACAAATTAACAAGGTGCAGTGGTAGTTAGTCCCTTCAGACACTATGCATAAAAGATGAATTACCTATGTAAGAAATCCAAGCATTTTGGCACATTTTAGTGCCCTAGCAAGATTATTCCAAGTGTGGTCATTTTAAAATGAGGTCCAAATAAGGAAGCCACTCACAGTAGGTGAGGATTAATTAGGGTTATCAGCTTCCTACTGGTAGTAAGAGATCTCTCCCCTGCCTGGTTCTTATTGCCTACTGCCACTCAGCTCTGCAGTGGGAGAAAATTCCCTGGGGAAATGGGGAGGAGTCTTGATCAGTAACTCCAGCATGATGGTATTGCTTCAGTGACATCATCATTATGGGTGATGTTCCACTATTTGCACAAAACTCTATGGTTAAACTTTAGAATTGTGGGTGAATGCTAATGCATAATGGCATCACTTCTGGTTCATGCCAGAAGTGTTATCACCATATTGCCAGAAAGCCCCCCCCCCCAAAAAAGTAAGTGTCCTGCCAATTGCCTGGCAACCCTAGGACTAGTCCAAACTGATAATAGATGAACCAAGTTGGAAACAAGGATAGGCTCTACACATTATTGGATATTGCAACAGGAAATTCCATGAGATAAATTTTCCGTATGGGGCTTTTTCATTGGTTCTGGTCCCATACTGCATTGATTTCTCTCCAGAGTTCTGCATCATGGTCAAAATACCCCAATTCAGTCACCAAACTCCGTCCCAGATGTTTTTGCATTCCACATGGAGAAAGGCTGCAATTGCCACAGAATCTATCTTTCCCTGGCTTTTCTGCAGCTTTTCTCCCTGCACATATACCCCGATGTTTTTTTCCAGCAAAGTCGAAACAGGGCTTTTTTGAAGAGCAGAATGCATTCTTCGCTGTGAGGCCTGGCCCTGGCCCTGCCTTTCACCCTCCCCTTTATACCCTTGCATCCTGACTGATTGTACAGCAACCAATTAAGATTTCCCCCCCTATTTTTTAAAATAAATGATAATGTTGCAACATTGGTGCCATTCAAAAAAGAACCCCCCCCCTTTATAAGTTTCCTCAGTAATCAACTGAAGAAACTGAAAAGTTCTCAGCTGATCCACTGAGGAAACTGGCCAGTCCTCCGTTGAGGAAGCTGACGAGTCCTCAAAGCTCGCAGCAGCTTTGAGGACAGACAAGACTTCTGTTCAACTGCCTCAAAGTGTAGAATTAAAGAATCAAAGTAGCACGGGGCCAGAACCGATGAATGAAGCGGATCCAATCCTCATCGGTTGAATACGCAGAAAGCCCGATGTAAAGTTCACCATGAGGAAGAGGCCTATGATAACACAATACAAATGATGTATGGATTAAGTTAAAGGTCTAAATAACAAGACCATGGCTGTTTTGAAAACCAGACTCTTGAGCAAAATGGCATGAAGTAACTTTGCTTCATAACTGTAATGTTTTTTCCCCTTTTGCAAGTTATTCATTGCCTACTTTGACATTGTAAAACATGTACTTAGGTAAAGCTCAGATGGTTTATCAGATCATGTGCGACAGATTTATTGCTTTAATAGCCTACAATTTTCTATTCATTATTTTTATGTCAGGCAGAGAACTCAAATATTCATAAGGAGAGAAAATATGTTTTAAGGTGAAATTGAGTTTGTCCTCAAATGACAAAGGAACCACCATACTTGTACAAGTAAATTATCCACACATTTTAAATATTGTTGAATGAAAAAATGGTCCCTTAAAGAATAGAGCAACAGGGGATAACTTTTATTTGATACTTGGTAAGCAGCATAAATATGGTCCTGCTAATAATTTATAAAAGTGGTTGTGTACGTTTCCTTCAGGGTATTTTTGTGTATATGAGGCTGTAATGTGGATGCAATATTCATTCACTTTTAATATTACCGTACATTTGATCTAAGCCTTGCTTCCTGTATCATTAATTTTCATGGTGAAATTGTTCTTGCTCTGAGGATCTTTTCTCCCTGATGTCTTTCTAAGTTGTTTTCAAGGCAAATACATATATGTAGACAAATCATACAACATGAACCAGCAACCTCATTACCCAAGGCTAAGATACAGTCAGTCAAACTACTTGGGGCTGTCTGCACTCAAGACTTCCGAGTTGTTTTCATGTATGGAACATAGTAGGGATATCAAGATCAGCCCCTGTAATCTGGCAGACAGTACAAAATCTCCAGATTGGCCAGTGTGTTATGTGCCATCAAGTTGCCTCCAACCTATGGTGACCCTATGAAAGACCTCCCAAAATGTCCTATCATTAACAGACTTGCTCAGATCTTGCAAATTGGGGGATGTGGCTTCTTTTATTGAGTCAAGCCTTCATGACTTAGATTTACCAGTTTGGTGTAGTGGTTAAGAGCGTGGGACTCTAATCTGGAGAGCCGGGTTTGATTCCCCACTCTTCCTCTTGAAGTCAGAGCTGAGCTTCTCAAGGTCGGTCTGTTCCCAGACACTCAGTCCCAGCTGCACTGATAACACTGCTTAGCTCAAACGGCAACAGAGCCTGGCAAAGACACAGGGAAGCAAGAAACTACACTACTACCCATCCCCCACCCCCAGTAGCTAGACATTCACAGGTATGGCAGGCAGGTATGGCAGGCAGGCCAGCTTGCCTGTCTGACACCACCTTTCCTTTATTTTGTCCTAATAAGATACTGTATTTTTATGTTGATCTTTCAGCATCCTGAGCCATAGCTTGAATTTCCCTTTTGATTTTCTGGATCTTGTGGTACAGATCTTTTGTTCTTCCTTTTTTGTTGCTCTCATCTATTTGATTGCACTGCTTATTATAATAGATTTCTTTGTCTCTGTGTACAAGTTGCTGAAAAGCTACATTTAGAATTCTGGCTATTTCTGTCATCTTTTGCTTTTCGTTTATCTTTAGCAATTTTAAGAGTTTTGTCAGTCATCCACTTAGCCTTCTCCTTTCTTTTGGCTATAGGAATAGTCTTTACACTATCTTCCTTGATAATATCTCTGGTTTCAGCCCATAGTTCTTCTGATTTACAATCAATTAAATTTAGGATTGCAAATCTGTTCTTTACATGGTCTTTAAATTCTTCAGGAATATTATTTAGATTGTATTTTGGCACTATGATTCTTTCTCTTCAGGTTTATTCTAATTTTTGATATTAGCAACTCATGATCTGTATTGCAATCAGTTCCTGGTCTTGTTTTAGCAGAGAGTTCACCATCTTCTGCTTCCAGTTATGTAATCTATTTGGTTCTCATATTAGTCACCCGGTGATTTTCACATATACCATTGACTTTTTGGTTGCTTGATGCATGTGTTAGCAATGAACAGGTTGTTGGCTTCACAAAATTCTATGAGTCACTTTCATGATTCATTTTGGGGTCCTAGTCCAGATTTTCCAACAGTGTTTGATTCTGCTTTGTCTCCTACTTTTGCATTCCAGTCACCTGTTATTATCAGCATATCTTGTTTAGGTGTATGATCAATTTCTTCTTGGATGCTTGCATAAAAGTTTTCAATTTCTTCCTTCTCAGCATCTGTAGTTGAGGCATAAACTTGAATGATGTTTATGTAAACAGGCCTCCCATGAAGTCTGATTGATATCAATCTATCAGACTTTGCATTGTTGCTCTTGACTGCTTGTGATGTGTCTCACCTCACTATTAGAGCATCACTATTTCTTTTGAGTTTGTCATTTCTGTAGTAAAAATCTGTGTGGTTTTCTGACTGAAAATGTCCTGAGTCGATCCACATTATTTCACTCACACCCAGGTCTGCAATATTTAAACATTCCATTTCTTGTTTTACAATTTCTAGCTTGCCTGGCTTCATATTTCTCATGTTTCATGTTCGTATTATATGTTTCACACAGCTTTGGATGTTCCTTTTGCATGTATTCACATCTGCAACTGAACACCCTTTTGACTTTAATTCAGTCCCATCATTAAGAATAGCACTATTCGTACTTGTCCTCGGCTTTTCCCCAGTAGCCAGTTGAGTGCCATCTGACCTGGGGGTCCTGTCTTCCAGCACTATATTGTCTTTCATTTTGGATTGTCTCATCACCACTGGAAAAATCAGTTCTCTTCTGCTGATGTGACTGTTGATTCCTGAAGGGGGTGGATGCATCTTAGTTTGGTTCTCAGCTTTGACCATTCCACCAGGAATGGTTTAGAGTCTTGCCCAAACCTGTGCTCCTGACAGTGTTGCTCTCAGTTTCACTGACATACTCAAACTCTCTCCATGTTAAGGTGTGTATCTAAGAGGGGGAATTGGTCAGATCTTGCATAAATACTAGATTATTACTGCCTGGTTATGGTGAATATGGCAATATTTTTGCTTGTTCCACTTCAGGCTACAGTTTTTAGCTTTAGCTTCTAAGTGTAGCCACAAGCGGCTTGCCATATTCTAGTTCCTCAAATATGAGCTACTTAATTAGGTGTAAAAGAACATTGCTTGCTCATAGTGTTGCTAACCTCCACATGGGGCCTGGAAATCTTTTGGAATTACAACTCATAGCAAGACCACAGAGATTCCTCTGGAGAAAATGGCTGCTTTAGTGTGTGGACTCTAGAGGGGTGCAATTTGACTTGGGAATACCAAATATATACCCCAAAAATAACTATTTGGAATTATTCAGGTATGCTTGGATATATTCAGCATATTTGGATAAACCAGTATTTAAATCATCAAATTCTCCCCCCCACCCCTCTTTTGAAGGCTTCCCAGGCTTTCCAAGCAACAGGAGGGGCGGGGGGAGGCAGGATTTCTCTCTGTGTGTATGTGTCAGTGTTTCTTGCTTGCCATGTGCCATTGCCAGGTCTGGCTGCTGCCTTGAGGTTACTGGCTTGCTCAGTTGGATGCTGGAGTTCTCTGCTTTGACATTGGTTCTGATGAGATTCTCTGGTTTGACATTGAGTCTGTTGGACTCACATTGGCCTAGGTTCTACTTGGCATCTTTGAGTTACACTGTTTCTGTTGGGCTTGTAACACTGTCCCTTGCTTCAGTTTAGTTTTGCTGGGATCCTCTAGTTTGACATTTGTTCTGATGGGATTCTCTGGTTTGACATTAGGTCTATTGGGCTTTATCGGTTCTGTTTGCATTGGGAGGCTTTTGTTCATTGGTTGCTGTCGTATGTTGGCTAACGCTTTCTTTATCCTGGAGAAAGCCGTGGAATTTTTCCCCATAGGAAACAATGGAGAGTGGCTGGGGTGGCTTGTTCAGGGACCTGTAGAACTGAACCCTTTGGTCCAATTTAATTAAAACTTGGAGGGGATATTTAGTTGACAGGAAGGACTAATTTCTTTACAATTTTTCTTGAAAAATGACCCCTCCAGACCCCCCCACAAAGATTTCCCCATGTGGATTAATAGGGAAGATTTCCCCATAGAGAATACTGGAGCCAAATATATTCAGAGTACAAAAATACCTGAATATCAGGAATTATGAATAAATATTGTATTTCTGATACCTAGTTCTGAACAATACTGAATTTTTTTTTGCTGCACGTCCCAGTGGACTATGGTATTATACCCCACTGAATCCTCCCCTCCCTAAACTCAGCTCTAACTAGGCCCCACCCCCAAATCTCCAGGAACTTCTCAACCCAGAATTGGCACCCCTTCTTGCTCATTACGCAAAACAATCACATTAATTGCTTCATTGTCTACTAGTGGCCTCATATCCATTCTTGGCAACTACCACAAAGAGATGGGGAAATCTCTGTTTCTCCAGACCATTTGTTTAGTCTATGATTTGTTCAGCCTCATGTTTCCTCTCAAACAAAGGCCGAGTTTGTAAAGGGCCAAGAATATCCATCAATGACAGCTGTGACATACACTGTGGGCTACAGCAATAGAAAACGTGAGTAGGCTTGTTTCTCACTAAATGATTGGGCACAATAATGCCTGCACATTTTGTTAACCAGTATAAATCTTCAATGACTAGGGAGCATTTCTTTTTTAATGGCAGCAAAGAAACTGAGCCAGGATGCCATCTATATAGATGCTAGAATCTGAACAAATTTCAGACCGTGGGGCCATATAGCTACCCAAGAAACACCTCCCATTCCATTGCAACTGACTTCAGGGAGCTTCAGACACCTTCCAAGCCTGGGTTTGGGTACGACCACAAGCAACACGGTGTTGACACTGTATCTACCACTTCAAATTGTTGGTGGAAATTTCCATGTTTAAACGTTCCCTTCATCAGAACACTCCCCTTACATATAAGCTTAGCAACTTAGGGAAAAGGTTTTAGATTACTGGTTGTCAATGAAAAGGCTTGTTTTTAATGCTAGGAGCATCCAAGCATGTGCACTCGTACCCGCAGTATAAAATAATATGGTCTCAGGAACCCTGCGACATGACACTTGAATTCGTTGCAAATGAAGATCAGCTGTCACCCTTGCTGCACAACAGCCCAAATTTGCTATGGGTTGAATCCAATGGGTTGAATCCATGATGGTGGTTTGGTTTATATATCACGTTTATATGTTACAAGGATATTTGGGACTGCTTGCTTGGAGAGCAAAAAAAAAAGTCTTCTCTGGATTCTTTGACTAATGAGAAATGCATTTTCACAGCTTCCCGGTGATGCACAGTTTGTACCGTTTATGTCGTCCTGATTATTTATTGTCATCTTTCATAACAGAAGTTAAGCTTTTCTTTCCCCTGGTGATGTGTCCTTTCATTTGTATCTTCTCCTGAAGACCTTGCAAAAGGAACATTTTTGAAATCACATTGTAAAATACGTGTGCGAGAACTAAACTTTGTAGTTAAGGTTAAATTTAAATGTATTTTTTTCCCTATGATCTAATTCAAGGTGACTTGTTCTAGCTTCAAATGCAGTAATGGGCTCTCTGGAAGTTTCTTACCTGGGAGTGCTCTGATTACATTCCAAACAGGCCATGTTATTAGCTGAAGCAAATTTATGCCAGTGCTTAAAAGGGCAACTTCTTGGAGCCTATAATCTAACAGACCTTTTCATGATGGATTTTTCCTTAGCAGTATTTAGCAAAAATGTCACATCATAAATATGAGACAATAATATATAATGAAAAGGCAGTTTATGGCAGTCCGACATGTACTATGTTGTGAACTTGAGGCTGCAAATGGCTTGTAAGTATCTAGTCATAACAGCAGTCTGGTGTTTCATTAGTGTTTAAAGTACCTGATGGTTGTTATTTGTTCCAAACACCGGGTCTTACTGCACAATTTGTACAATCACCTAGATTATTATCTGGAATTCATTGTGTAAAACAAAATCCATGGTTTTTGCATTTTGTGATATACATTGAAAAAGGAAAGTGTAAAACAATTGAAAACACTGAATCTTTAGCATCCCAATGCATGGCTAACGATAGTTATGAGAAGTTTTGTTCTTGTGCAAGGTGCCAAGCTCACCTAACTGCTCAACCACATTTATTGTCAGCTACATTTCTGTTCAAGGGTGGCTCCTCTTTGAGAAGTAGCACTGGTGTGTATCCTACTACTCCAGTGAGCAAAGTTTGAAACCTCTTCCAACTTAAGTGGCCCATCCTCCAACAAAAGTTGGAGGAAGGATACACAGAGTTAGGATTAGACATGGGCATGAACAGCAATATGAACAAAAAAACCCACAAACAGCCCATTCATCTGTTCGCGTGCAAGCCATTTGTGAGTCCCCATTCCAAATGAACAGGTGGTCATCACAAGCCTCGTTCATTGTGTTCAGCAGCCGTTTGTCATGCCAGAAAGTCTGGCGCCTTTCAATCAATTCCCATGGCAACGGCAGGGACTGAACTCTGTCTGAACTCCTTCTGGCTTTCCTTCTGGCTTTAGCCCTTCAGCTTCCAGCAGACAGTCCAGTTTTTGCTGCTCAGAAAAGAAATAGACAGCAAAGGGGGGGGACCCATGGATCATACCTTTCCCGGGGTGCAATCTCTCTGAAACTTGGGGGGGTCTTCAGAGGACACTAAGGACTATGTCCCCTGCAAATTTGGTGGGTATTGGACATTGGGAAGGTCAGTTTTGTAACCCCTCAAAGTAGCTTCCAACAGGCAGTACAGTTTTTGCCACTGTGAAGAGAAAGCAACAGCAAAAGGGGTGGTGCCGACTCTCCCCATGCAAGAGATTCTCTCCATCCCACTGGCACCGGGAAGGAGCAGCCCCGTGGTGCCGGCTCTGCCCACTGTCAGAGGAACAAAGGGAGTCTCTCCTGGTCCTTCTGACAGTGGGCAGAAGTGTCCCCGTGGCAGCGGTGGCTCTGCCCGCTGTCAAAGGGACAAGGAGATTCTCCTCACCTCTCTGACAGTGGGCAGAAGGAGCCCTGTGGCACTGTCTCTGCCTGCTGTCAAAGGGACCAGGGGAGTCTCTCCTTGTCCCTCTGACAGCGGGCAGAAGTGGCCCCGTGGCACTGCCGGCTCTGCCTGCTGTCAGGGGGATGGATAGAATCTCTCCATCCCTCTTGCACCCGGCAGCAACAGCCTGGCGGCGCTGGGGTGGAGCAGGGGATGGGGGTTGTGGGGTGTTTAAAGGGCCCTTCCCCTTGCACATGGCAGGAAAGGGCTCTTTAAACTATCAGCTGGCAGGCAGCAAGGGGGAATCCTCCCCTTCCACCTGCCAGCTGATAGTTTAAAGGGATCTTTAAAGGGTCACGAACACAAACACTGAACATGTTCGTTAAGGGGACATGTTCGCTTCTGTTCGTTGTTCATGGATGGCAACGAACAATGAACAGGGTGTTCATAATCCCCCCCCCCCATGTCTAGTTAGGATACAGGCTAGAATTCATTTATAATAGTCGGGGCACTCATCCCACTAACTGGCTGAGATTGCTATTTAGCTCACTATAGCCCAATCTGATGTGCTTATTGAGACTTCAGTCCCACCGAATCAATGTGTGCAGACTTACAGCCTTAGAAATTTAACAGTCCAATTATAAGCAAAAATACACACTTTTCTAAGTCTGTGGAGGTCAGTGGACTTAAAAGTATGCAGTTCTGCTTAGGTTTGCACTGTTCATATGAGAAATGCTAAATGTAAAATCTGAACCGTTAAATTCTCCCAAGCTCTACCCTTAATTTGATGTGAAGCCATTGCTTATCAAGCCGAGGGCCCATTGCTACATCATATATGCCTGCGAAAGCGGGGAGGGCAGAATATAAATATAATAAATTAAATTAAAAATTAAATTAAATATATGCTGCATATGCAAAGGCCAGGGCTCTTCTGCGGGGAAGGACTTCTGCTTGGCCTGTTGCCTGTCAGAAGAGAGAGTTCCAAGCTAGATGAACCATTCGTCTGAAGCCTGCCAGTGTCTCCACCTACCTAAAGCAAGTTCTATTCCCATTTTCTGTCATCTCTTTCAGTTCTAGGATGGAATCTAAGGCCCCATTTAAAGACGAGGCTGACAAAGGCAAAGAATCTTTCCTGTGCTGCTTTGGCAGGCTCAGCCTTTTGTTTGCTGGAACCCGTGTAAAGGGGCTGTGAGGGCTTAGTTTGCATGCCAGAGACCTGTAGCCCTTGTGGATGTTGTGTGGATCATGTATATAGTGGTCGTCCAGTTTAAATGAGGTACTGGGAGAGTGCCAAGTTTCATGGGGAGATGGATTTGCCCTGCCAATGTAACATTTAAATTACGACTGAGGGGGAAGCTCTTAGAGATTGCCCACTAACATTATATCCCCACCAGGGTGACAGCAGTGTCTACCATCCCAGGACAAACTTCAGTGTTCATTGATGTACCGTTGTATGGCATAAGCCAGAAAAATCTGCACATCACATTTCAAATGCCAATGTTTTTGTTCTTGATCTTCTCATGTTCTTTTGTTGTCTGCAAAGTTATATTACATATGGCCCTTTACAGCCATTCCTTATATAATATGAATACAGATGGAAGCAAGTGTTTCAGAATGTTTGTATCAACATGTTGCAGTATTTGGGATGTTCTTAAATGCATGTGCGCGCATGCACACACCCCTCTTTAAAAAGAGGTATGAAATGGCCTCAGATATTGTTTTCCTTTCTACTTTACTCTTCAAAGAGTTTAGAATGTTCATCTAAATGAAATGAACTCTAGTATTATCAGTTAACTTTGCATGATTAATGAAGCACAGTGGAGTTCAGAGTGCATCTGTCAGAAAATGGAAATGAGACATTTTTTGTCTCTATGTAATACACAACTTATCAATTTCTATGTCTATTCTTGAAGGGCTGCAGAACCAGACTATAGACTCTAGAATAAAACATTTTCAAAGTTGTTTTCGTATTAGCTGACAAACTTAGATAGAATTGTGTTTCATCACGACTTCCACTCTTCTAAGAAAAATGAATTGAATTCATTTTTCCCCTAGTCCAGGATTCCTTAACTTAGTTGAACTTCTGGACGTTTTTGGTAACTTGAAAATAGAGAGCAGACAGCACCGTAAAATGGCTGCCATGAGGGCTGGCCAATCACAGTATGCTGGGATGTTCCAGAACAAGTATCGTCCTATGATGGAGGTAGCCATTTCCAAATGAGTGCTTGTGTCTCTAGGGAGGGATCTTCTTGGGTTTATGAAGCAGCTTCTACTCTATTGAGATGGAAGAAGGCCACAACTTGGGGAAGAGATATTTTGGAGAAGAAGGAAGTGGGTAACAGGAAATAGACACTATATACTTGCTCCATTTATATCCTGCTTTTCTCCTCAATAGGGACCCCAAGTGGCTTGTACTGTTCTCCCCTTTATTTTATCCTCACAACAGCCCTGTGAGGTAGGTTAGGCTTGAGTGTATGGCTGGCCACAGTCATCCATCAAGCCTCCATGACAGCATGAGAATTTGAACTTGTGTCTCACAGATCCTAGTCCAGTACTAACTTCTACACCAAACTGGTGTAATGATCCTTGTTCTAGTAATTTGGGTGTATGCATATGCCCATTTATATTTATTTTTTCCCCATATTGATGTCATTCTGAATCTTTGGGATTTATCCATTTTCATTGCTGATGTTCCCAGTCTATTTGGACCACATGAAAAATATAGCTTTCTGAACCTACCACTTTTAAACAAGGAATTGCCCTGGATTTCAGTAAAAAGAATCTTGGTTTTATCTGGCAGTACAAAATTCACAAATGATTTGCTTTGCTAAATACACGTGGCAGAATGGGGATAATAATAACACTGGCTTTGGGCCAAGCTACAAGTGATGAATGACACTTGAATAGCAAGTGGGTTGAGTTGAGCGCAAGTGGAGGGCAAGTTAACAGGGAGAAATACACTTGCCGTTCAAGTGTCATTTGTCACTTGTAGCTTGGCCCCTTGTTCACTGCTCTGAGTGGGGCACTAACCTGTCTAGAAGAGCTGCATGTAAGAGCGATTATTTATAACATATGATCTTCCTATGCCTTTCAGCAAGTCAAAAATAGACCTTTTTTGTAACTTGGACATGGTCAGACACTTCAGTTGAATTAGAACATGTTTCAGTCTTCATCAAGATACCATCTCCTAAGGACTTAATTACCTGAGATTCCTCAGTCACTACAGGAAATATGTCTATTTGAGAAACATTGCTCTAACCTATGAAATACCATACCGAAGGACTGTTTTAGAAACATATCAATTTTTCTTTTTTTAATTTCTTTTTGTCATCATAAGTTGCTGTTGATTCTCTCATTTTTCTTACAGATGTAATCAATCTATTTACTTGATGTTTCTGTGGCCTTTCCACTATGAACAGTTGATGCAAATCAAGCACAGACTTGTCATAGAGTGGACCCAACTATCCAAGTAGCCTTCCTCTAACTTAAAAGGCTGCTCCTCCAATGGAAGAGTCACATTATTTGGCTTCTTAGATTGTAAGGAAGCTTCCAACTTGATCCAAAAGGGAAGGTGGGGTATAAATATTTTTATGAATAAATTAACAAACAAACATTGCTCAGGGGAATGATACGGTAGGGGCCAGATCTGGCCAGATCCACCCCACTGTTTCAGATGAACTTTGTCTCAAGCAAAGAAACTGGCCGCAACATTTGGTAGAATTTCATTCTGTGATTTCAGACACATTTGGGACCAAAAGACATGTTATGGATGATATGAGTCAGGTCATAGGAGCCTGAATTAAATTTCAGACATTTATTCATTAACCTTCACTAACCTCGCTCATTCACTAACCTTTAAAAACAGCTCAGACACTCCACACTGCTTCAAATACTGCAAGGCAAACCAGGGACTTTAGGCTTCCCCCCTGTGCCATTACTGCTAGGTGGATGTTTGTCCATTCCTCAGGTTCCAGAGTCCCTGGGATGTACACACGTAGCCTGAGGAAGAGGCAAACAGGCCTCCCCAAGTCCCTTTCTGTGGGTAAATGGTGCAGAAGGGAAGCTTGAAGCCCCTTCTTCCTTCTCGTGGCATTTGGAGGGGTGTGGAGTACCAGATAGGTTTTTAAAGGTTAGTCTCACATGGTGACGAGTGTTTTGGGCCTTAGCCTTCTGAGTTGTGTCTGATAATTAGCAAAGCTGGTCAGGTGAATAGAGTTAAATTTTAGGGCAAACAGTGCTTTGAGAATCCATAGTATGGCTAGAAACTCTTGAGGATCATCTTTGCAGTATGTGTAACAGCACCACAGTCCTTGTAAGACCGAAGAGGGGGAAATGGTGACCTAGAAAATATCCTAAACATCCCAGGGATTGCCATTAAAAGATACCTTAATTTGATGACATATCTGTGAAGCTGAACTAATCCTGTGTTTGCGGCATCAGAAAGAAACAGGGTTGTGTGATGTAGTGAGTATTGTATCTGGAACCCATTGACCTATTTCCAAATCTTCATATGGTCATAAAACTCACTGAGTATAGGGCAAGCCGTAATCTCTCAACCTAGCCTTCCTCATAGGGCTGTTGCGTATGCATTTTGCTAAAAGTGGGATCAATTGTATGCTGCCCTGAGTTCTTTGAGGAAACCATGGATCACAAATGGAACAGACAGAGAAAAGGAAAACCTAATTGCAGAAGTTCTGCCTCAGCTGGAGAACTCATCAGCTGTTTCCAATGGGAGAAAATAGCACAAATGGAGCACAGTCGATAGATTTCTCAGCAGGGACACTACTGAGCCACACAATTGTAGGGCTGTGTTACTCTCTTCTTTTTCCTTTTGAGGAAAGTAAATGCTTCACATTTATCCTTCCAAGTATCTTTGAAAGATGTAGGTACTTCCTGACTCTAAACCCATGCTTTTTGGGACATCTGCAATTGCCCACTCTCACACTTTCTCCCCACTTTCTTTAAAGTTGGCTCAGCAGGGATGCCATTGGCGTTTTGCCTTTGGATGCACTTCATAAATTCACAGAGTGCTTGGCAGACGTCCATATTATTCTAATGGCCTCTAGCAATCACACATGATGGCAGAAAGAATGTGCCACCTTTCCCTGCCTCACAGTCCCATAAGCGCAGTGCTGGCATGCTTTGTTCCACAAAGGGCTTATACTGCACAGGCTTAGTGAATAAAGAACATTTAGACGGGGATACAGATTCTGATCCTGATCTAGTTTGCAGTCTTATATAGATATAGTGACCCTGTTTATTAATATTATGGAGAAGTAGAATATGCAAAAGATCTGTGGTGTAAATAAGAAGAGAGAAGAGAAGCCTGAGTGGTGTGTTCTGCAAATGCCGCTGGGCTTTCCCATCTTCTTTCTGTTACTGCTGTTCAACTTACCCCAAAGCTGTTCCAGAGAGTAAGGGGAATCTCTGGAATGCCACCGGAGGGCTGCAGCCAGAAAGGTTCAGTGGAGCCAACCAACACCTCTGCCCCCCCCCCCCCGCATGCCTGAGCAGAAGTGCTCTTCACTTATGTAAAGAGCTTCTGAGAGCCAAGGTACAAGTGACGCCTGACACAGGTTGGACACTTGTCAGCTTCCCTCAAGTTTTGATGGGAAATGTAGGCCTCCTGGTCTTGCGGCTGTAATGGAGAGCCAAGCTGTAAAACCAGGACGCCTACATTTCCCATCAAAACTTGAGGGAAGCTGACAGTGTCCAACCTGTGTAAGGCGTCACTTGTCGTTTGGCTCTGAGGGTCAAACTAGAAGGGCAGGATTTAAGAGTTGGGTTGGGTTCACAGAGCCAACTCAGATTCCATGCAGCTACATAGCAGCTGTGGGAAACAGCTGTTAAAAATAAAAGGAGCGCTTAGAATACTGCCACAAGAGAAGGAAGGGCTCCTGCATTCCTCTCCAAGCCATTTTCCCACTCTGAAAAGTGCTGGGGAGTTATTTCCCCATTTTTGCTGCTCCAACTGGAGTATTCTGTGCATGGGCACTTCCACAGTGAGTCATGGCTTAAAGCAGCTTCAATATAGAGAGCAACTTAAAACATTTTTATAGCAATCTCAAAGCCTTGTTCTAGAATAAAGTAAGGCTATGTGCTCTTGGGGCACATCCACAAATTATTCCTTAATGCAGTTAAAGATATGGAGCCCTGTGGTGCAGAGTGGTAAGCTGCAGTACTGCAGCTCGAGCTCTGCTCACGACCTGAGTTCAATCCTGGTGGAAGCTGGGTTCAGGTAGCTGACTCAAGGTTGACTCAGTCCTCCATCATTCTGAGGTCAGTAAAATGAGTACTCCGTTTCCTGGGGAAGGCAATGGCAAACCACTCCATAAAAAGTCTGCCAAGAAAACATCATGAATGCGACATCCCCCCATGGGTCAGTAATGACTCGGTGCTTGCACAGGGGGCTACCTTTACTTTTTTACTAATGCAGTTAAATATAAAGGTATGTTTTTAAATTATGCATTTTACCAGTATAGTTGTTCTTTAAATTTTTTTGTCTTTTCCTTTTGGTAAGATTGTGACATGCACATTGCTAGAATATGATTTATTTATTTATTTGACTTCATTTATACCCCACCTTTCCTCCCCAACATGGGCCCAAAGGGGTTTTACATCTTTCTCCTCTCCTCCATTTTTTCTTGCAACAACCTATTGAGGAGGGTGAGGCTGCTCTGGTGTAACTGGCCCAAGATCTCCTGACAAGTTTTCATGGCAGTGTGTGGATGTGAACCTGACACTTTAACCAGTACACCATACTGGCTCCCAGTGTGAATCAGGCCTAGTAATTGCCACTCACTCCCACTTCCCATAATGACAGTGGAACTTTAAACAAGAATTGGTACTGCTGTGCTTAAATCCATTTAGCCTCCATAGCAATTGGGAAGTTCAAGTTCTGCCAAGCCAACTTTTCCCAAATGTCTTTTTCCTTGGCTGGTAACAAAACCTTTCAGCTTCTTTAAAGAAGGGGGCAATTTATTTCGTCTGTTTTCAGGATGTTTCTGCTGCTGTTCTCTTCCTCCCCCCTCTGCCCCTTGCTTTCTCTTTTTGACATACCATTTGTGTGGATTAAAGCGATCAGACTTAAGGCCTCTCTAGCTTCCCTTTTTCCTTCTCTCTCATGCCGCAAGTAGAGTCCAAGCTACTAAGCTGTTAGAAATAGAATATGTTTGAAAGGGTTCAGAATATATAGACATTAGCAGCATAAGCTAAATCTTATTCAGTGTTTAGTCAACCCACAGTATCCATCTGGAAACCATACATGTTTGAACTCCCTCAAATGAATGTCATGTTATGAATGTCATACTGATATCATGTTGAAGACTACGGGCAAAACAAAACTTTTGAAGAAATGCAGTGCTGCCACTGAAATCAGCAGCTCTTTATTACATTGCTAGGGATGGGCACAAACTGAAATACGAACCAAAGTTCGTCACGAACCAGGTTGGTTTGTGGTTTGCAAACCGGCGGTTCATCAGAGCACATTGTTGATGAACCACAACAAACCACTATGATTTTTTGGGTGGTTCGTTTGGTTTGTTTTTCAGTTCATCACTGCAGACAGCCTGGCACCAATCAATCAATTTCCTAGGCAACTGAGGGGGGGGGGGTTGGACTTCTGCAGACTGAAGAGAAACCCCCGGAAATGATGTAGAAACGAACCAAACAAACCAGTTTGCGAACTGGGCAAGTTCGTGGTGGTTCATGGTTCATGATTTGTGAAACATGATGAACCATAAACTGCCACGAACTGCCATTTTCGTAGTTCGTGTCCATCTATACACATTGCCCATTCTTTCCCTTCAACATCTAGAACAATCTCTCCCATATCCTGATATCATTTACACAGCTCCAGCCAATAGCAGCAAATAGTGTGATGGTGAGGATAGGTCCAGAGGAGTTAGCCGTGTTAGTCTGTAGCAGCAAAATCAAAAAGAGTCCAGTAGCACCTTTAAGACTAACCAATTTTATTGTAGCATAAGCTTTCGAGAATCAAGTTCTCTTCGTCAGATGCCTGATCAAAAGTTTTGATCAGGCATCTGACGAAGATAACTTGATTCTCGAAAGCTTATGCTACAATAAAATTGGTTAGTCTTAAAGGTGCTACTGGACTCTTTTTGATTTTGGTGAGGAGAGGGAAACACACAATGTAATGATGACGTCAGGACACAAATTAAATTGTATGAATAGGCAATGTGTGCATTTTCCAGCTTTGTTATATACAAATAGAAACCCTGATTTTTGAGCACTTGGGCATACTAAAGCTGAGCAATATGCGCATTGTTCTATTTATACAAAAAGGCTACCAAACATATTAGAGGAGCCATGGGTAGTTCACATTCCTGTTACATAAGGTTGGAACACCAAATCATAACAATGAACAGTTTTAAAGTTCTTTCAACTGGCATTAACTCCAACCTATGCATGTACTTGTTTTTGCTAAAAGAAAGAAATCAAAAGCTCTGCAATCAATTAAATTCATAGTTGACAGAGAACGCATTGTGTAATGAAACTTCTAGTATCATAATGAAGCAGAGTTTTTTTAACCTATGTTTTAGAAAGAATATAAATGATCGTACCCGGGCTGACAAGTAATTACTTGTTTAGTTCAAAGCTACTATGCAATTATAGAATGTTCAGTTTTGACCTACGATCATTGTTTTTAAATGATGCATTAATTGACTCAATGGCTTCATGTTTTGACAAGAGAAAAATGATAATTTTACAAAAAAATAAATTAGTTCATAAATCATGCCCTGATTGTTAAACCTAGAGAGTACACAATGCAGACAAGTCAGGCACATCTAAATCTTATTGAAACAAATGGAATTAAAGTACACAGGTGAGCTCTTAAATCCCATTTATGTGATACAGGTGAAAGCCTGAAAGTCTGCCTGATCCCGCATGAGTCTGTTGGTCAGATAAAATCTTCTACAGACAGACACTTTACAATTTGCACCCCCCCCCCATCTTCAGAGGTAGTGTTGGTAGCTAGCATCTTCGTGGTTGCAAAGCTCTGGCTAGGAATACTCCCAGACTCTTAAATGAATCCATACAAGCCATAAATAAACCACCTAATGGTGGTAAGTTTACACCTTATAGAATATTGGCTTTTCCCATAAAAATAATTTCTGTTCTGTCTGGATTCAGCTTTAGCTTGTTGTCCTATAGCCACTTGACCAATGCCTCCGGGCAGCATTCCAGAACTCAGACAGCTGCATCTGAGGCCTTTGTTGGGGATGCATATAGCTTGATGTCATCTGTATATTAATGACATCCTACCCTGAAACTCTGGATAATTATACTAAGTGGTTGCATATAGACATCATAGGGTAGAGGACAGAGCACTTGAGGGCAGCCAATGAAACTGATGGGCAATAAACAAAAGGAAACACTTCTTTACTCAATGAGTAATTAACTTGTAGAATCCACTGCCAGAGTATATAGATGGTTACAAGCATAGATGGCTTTAAAAAACAGATTCATGAAGGATCGGTCCATCAGTGGCTATTAGCCATGGTGACTAAAGGGAGCATCCATATTTAGAGGCAGCAAATCTCTGAATACTAGTTCTAGGAGTGAGCATCAGGGGAAGGCCTTGGCCTCTATGCCACGTTTCTGGTTCTTCCCAGGGAAACTGGTTGGCCACTGGGTTAGATTAGACGGACCACTGGTCTGATCCAACAGGGTTCTTCCTGTGTTCTAGTGTGATACAAGCTTGGGTCCAACGTCTTGGTTGCAGATTTTTTGAGGTTCAGTAACTTTTTTTGCTGTGTTTCTGTACCTTGTAATAAAAGTGTATCAGAGAAATTGCCACCTCATTACATTTTCTGTTAGCTGGTACAGTATTGTACAGTGGCATCTTAAACTGTAGAAAATACACTGTGGCAAAAGCTTTCATGGGAGACAGCCATTTTCTTAAACACATCAGATGGTACTTTTGCTATAACATGGCTTACCTTAATGGCTTACCCTTAAAAAGGAGTCTTTTAGTCTTCTCTGATATGCAACACCTCCTGAGAAATTTCATTAGTCTTCTCAAAATCCCTTGACTTCCCTTTAAGTTCCTTGGGTGATTTGTCAAAACAGGGATCTTTAAATTCTCTAGAATGTCATTTTAGGTGAAATGTGATGGTGGTCTAGGAATCTGTTGAAGCTCTTTTACTTTCTTTTAGAATTCATCAGATATTTTGCATGACCAGAGTACAATGACAACGAGGCCCTCAGTTTTTTCAAGGCTGGCTTGAATAAGGAAGGAAAACTGCCACATAAATGGTCTCCTTCTTTCCCTCAAGATAGATATTATATCACTATGAGGATTTCAGAGACAGCTAGCAGTGAATACACTAACAGTGCAAGTAAGTAAAGATATGTCTGTGAGGAAGGTTCATGGTCCTTTATCCTTGTCCTTTAGTCTAGACTGGGCTACTATCCAGTCGTATTATGTGTGTGTGTGTATTATTGACTTTAGCATTATTGACTTTCCAGAGAATCTTGTCTTCTCATGATGTGAACAAAGTATGATAGCCTCAGTTTTGTCATTTTTAGCTTCTAGGAAGAATTCAGGCCTGATAAGATCTTGTACCCACTTATTTGTCTTTTTGGCCATCCATGGTATCCACAAAACTCTCCTCCAGCACCACATTTCAAATGAATCAATTTTCTTCCTGTCAGCTTTTTTCACCATCCAACTTTCACATTCAGTATGGGGAATCCCATAGTTTGGATTATCTTGAACTTGGTCCCCAGAGAGACATTTTTATGTTTAAGGATCTTCTTTAGTTCCCTCACAGCCTCTCTTCTAAGTCTCAATCTTCTTCTGATTTCTTCATTGCAGTCTCCCTTTGGCTTGATGATTGTGCCAAGGAATAGAAAATCTTGAACAATTTCAATTTCCTCATTGTCGACTTTAAAACTGTTTAATTCCTCAGTAGTCATTACTTTTGTCTTCTTGATATTCAGCTGTAATCCTGTTTTAGCACTTTCTCCTTTAAACTTCATCAGTAGTCGTTTCAAGTCTTTGCTATTTTCTGCCAGTAACATCTGCATATCTCAAATTGTTAATGTTCCTTCCACCAATTTTGCATATCTCATCTTCATATCTCAAATTGTTAATGTTCCTTCCACCGATTTTTCACTCCACCTTCTTCTAGATCTAATCCAGCTTTCCTTATGATATACTCTGCATAGAGGTTGAACAGGTAGGGAGATAATATGCATCCTTGTCTGACACCTTTGCCTATTGCTCATAGTCTGCCTTGACAGTAGTATCTTGTCCCAAGTACAAATCAAGCATCAAAACAGTCAGATGTTGTGGAATAGAGATGGGCACAAACCGGGAAACTTCCAAACCGTGAGGTTCATGGTTTGTCATGTTTCATGAATCATGAACTTTTGCAAACTTGCCCCAGTTCACGAACCAGTACATTTAGTTTGTGAAAATGTCACTTCTGGGTCAGTAGGAGGTCTGCAGAGAGCCCACCTCCCCCCATTGCCTAGGAAACAGGCTGTCAGCAGTGATTAACTGAAATACGAACCAAAGGAACCAGGCTAAAATTCATCACATTTGTGTGAAATGAGCTCCTGCAAACTGCTGGTTCGCAAACCATGAACTTCAGTTCATATTTTGGTTCATGCCTGCCTCTATTGTGGAACCCTCAATACGGTGGACAGCTTCTGTAAATTAACTTACATTCAAGCATATGGCTTGACTAAGAGCTAAGCTACAAAAGACAAATTACATGAGGAGGAGCACATGAAGGGAGTTGCAATGTCAGCTGGGAAGCTGAGTTTTAAAAGAGATCAGAAGGCTTTTTCCATTTCCCCTCTCTACAGAGCCAAGGAGATCGCTGCTCAGAAGGTTTGTTTATTTCCTCTTCGCCTCTTAGAAACTGACAGAGCCTTCCTGAGGCAAAGAGGAAATTAACAAACCCTCTGAGTAGCTGGCTCTGTAATCAGGGGAAATTGACAAAGCCTTCCGATCTCTTTTAAAACTCAGCTTCCCGGCTAACATTGTGACTCCCTTCACATGCTCTTCCTCATGTAATTTGTCTCTTGTAGCTTGGCTCTAAGTTATGAAGCACAGAGTGAGATATAGGTCAGTAAACAGAAAGACAAAGAAGCAACAGTTCTCTTGGTAGGTTCATCCCTCCTGATTTTAGTTGCTGATATAGCTTCATATCATTCTTGATTGTCTGACCTTTGAATTTGCTTAAGGGCCTAGATGCTATTGGCAGATGCCTTGTTCAGTTCTGTGGAGTTACCAAGACTTCAGAATAACAACGTCAGAACTTCTCAGATGGCCTCTAAAGGAATGGAAACCTAACTAAAAATGTACTGAAGTGAAACTGGGCTTCCATTGTCAATAAATGTGAACAGCACAAAAATGTACAGTTTTGCCTTGGCAGAAGATGTCGAAACAGACATAGTCCTTGACCTTTTAAAAATCTCACTTTATTAAGTAATCATATCTCCTGCCTGATATCTCAGTCAATGAGGGAAAAGCAGCAAATGCCATTGCCTGGTATATGCCAAGAAATGAGATTCTAGTGAAACCAAGATTTGACAAAGATCACCAGAAGACTTGCAGTAAAATCCCTACAGATAAGTAGTTCTCTCTGTGCTGAAACAACTTAATCTGGAAAGATGGAAACAGCATGTTGTAGAGTTCATTGGAACAGGACAACTAGTTCTTTCTAATCTGTATTCAGATTCTGAAGAGCGATAATGACACTATACTTTTTTCCAAAAGTTGTACCAAAAAAGGAGGGGGACACTAACCCATATTGTGAGGGGGGAAAACAGCATTGTTTGAAATCACACACAGTTCTGACTATTTGTTAAACTTAGGTCATTTACTGAGCTAATTGTACCTCCCTGAATGCATGACACAGTGCATTTCTGTGCAGTTACGCCAGTCTAAGGTCCTTAAAAGGCTGAGATTGAAGTAACACTGCATAGGACTGAACTTTTAGTCATCTCTTAGCCCCAAGATACAGCCACAGTTGAAGAATATATGAGGAGTTATTTTATCAATGAATGAAACTGTAGCAAAAAATATCTTTCCCAATATGTATCTGTTATGCTTTCAGCAATTTGGGTTTCCCGTATGTCATATCTATCTTAGCCTCAGAAAAGCAAATTTAAACTTTTTTTTTTTTAAATCACCTATTTCAAAGCTGGAAGTTGTAGCAAGTCAACAAATTGCCCATGTTGTACCAATCCTATGTTGTTTCATAAGTGCTTGAGATAATTAGAGATACGTTGTTTCATAAATGGTAGAGGATTTTTAAAAGATGGTATGATTATGTATTCAGAGCAGCATGCTTTGTTTCAAGTATGAACTTCAAGTATGAACCCCAACTTAAGCATGCCCCCAAAGGCAAGATAATACAAAACAAATTGTCATGTAACTTCTAGTGCAGGCCTCTTGAAGCTGTGGTTTAATAGAAGTTTTGACTTTTTCCTAATGTTTTGTTTGATATGCCTAGCAAACTGCTTTATATGACTACTGAACTTATGCAAACCAAAGCAAGCTTTTCGGTTTTACAAATTTGTTCTGTTTAGAAAGTACAATTACCAGTTGCATTAGGGCTGTCAGATTATTTACATCATTCCACTCCAATGTCAACAATTTCTCTGGAAGCATTTTGCTGTGACAAATCAGGACTGTTCCCCGTCATTTTGGCTCAGAAGTTTTGTAGCTGTTGCTCTAATTTGATCTTGCAATTGAAAGTGCATCTTTCCTTAAGGGCTAATGAGTCCAGTTTGGAAGCAGCTTGCTCATTTGACATGCAATTAAATGTTTATCCTCATAACTTCAGCGCAGCTTTGAAAATAAATCTTGATGAAAATGTGAGGCCTAAAGGCCAAAGTGACCTGCCAATTAAGCAGGAAGGAAGAAAAAATGATAAAGGTTTCTGCATAGGATCATAAGAAATCTTATGTGAAATTTTGCCAGGGAAATTTGGGGAAATAATTTCCTCCCAGTGTAACCAGTGATTTCTTTGGTCATCTCTGATTTCATTAAAAACATGTTTTGCATTTGAAAAATAATTTGCAATAATTTATACTGGAGGCTTCTATTTAAGTCAAGGTTAGTCAGTGAATAACAACTTGTACCCCTTTGATTATGGTAAGGTGCACTTAACTGGTTAGTTTATCAACATCGGTGTGACTGCTACTGTTGAAGAGTATATTAGGATCATAGCTCAAGGATGCCATTCTGTAACCTTTGACATTATTAACTCCAGTGAAATGCTTGTGCTGTAAGTGGGTGGAAGCCTGCAGCATGAATTTGTTACAGAAATTTTGCCTGAAGTAAAATTAAACATGATTTTGCAAGCTTCTTGTCAAGTGCAGCTTCTGAGGAATTCTGAAAGAAAGCCAGAATGGTTTAATAAGGCCAACAATATTTCTCAAGGTACATTTCTTGGTTTTGTACCAGATTTTGCCTACATCCGAAACAGGAACTGACTAGAAATGCCTAGGGTAAATCATCGGAAAAGCTTTTAGGAAAGAGAAAGGGCTATTGAGATCTCTGCCCTGACCTCGATAGTCCAGGCAAGCTCTATCTCCTCAGTTCTTAGAAGCTAAGCTAGGTCAGCCTTGGTTAGTAATTGGATGGGAGACCTCCAATGAAGTCCAGGGTTGCAGAGGCAGGCAATGGCAAACCACCTATGTTAGTCTGTTGCCTTGAAAACCCCAACAGGGGTCACCATAAGTCAGCTAAAACTTGATCGCACTTTCCACCACCATTGAGATCTTTCAGGTGGCGTTACCACCTACATGCAGGCAAGTTACTTCTGAAAATGAAACTTAGGTGCTTATTCCTTTGTATATTTCTGAGAATTATTCTCATGTACTACAGGCTAGGACCCCTCGCACGCCAGTGTTCTCCATATTACCAAAAATACATAAAAAGATCTTTCCCCCCCCGGAAGACCGATCATTTTGGGATGTGGCTCTATCCTGGAGCCATTAGCTATACTGCTGGATATGGCTTTGAAACCAGCGGTAGCAGCAATTGGCCCTCTCATACAGGACACCAGGGACTTCATTCAAAGGATAGAGGGGGTGCCCGTGCCGGAGGATGCTTGCCTCCTTACCATGGACGTAGCGTCCCTGTATACCATCATTCCGCATGAGTCGGCACGGATGGTAGTGGAGGAGGCTTTGGATTTTGCAGGAGACAATAGACCGTCCAAAAATTTTCTTTTACAGTTACTGGATCTGATACTTGAAAAAAATTATTTTCGCTTTCAGGATCAGTTTTTCTTTCAATTGAGGGGAGTAGCGATGGGATGCTCTGCAGCACCAAATATTGCAAATCTGTTCATGGGCAAATGGGAGAATCAACACATTTTGGATCAATCTAATCCGTTTGGAGCACAGATCATACAATACTTTCGATATATTGATGATCTCTATTTTGTGTACAGAGGGACAGATTCGGTAGTGAAGTTTTGCAAGTGGCTCAACAATAGGGACCCCAATGTGAAGTTCACCTGGCAACACAATAAGAATGAGATCAATTGTTTAGATGTGATTACTTTTAGAGATGCAGGCAATACGATCAGGGTACGTTCCTACAATAAGGAAACAGATAAGAATTCTTATTTACACTTTGACTCGTTCCACCCCCGACATTTACGGGAAAATATCCCCTTCAGCCAATTATTACGGATTAAACGTAATTCATCATCCACTATTGACTTTATGAGGGACGGAAGGAGGCTTTGTGAACAGTTCAGGAGAAGAAGGTATCCGGTTAAAGTCATAGAGGCAGCTTGGAAAAGGGCTAACAATACAGGAAGAGCATCACTTTTTCAGTCGGGAACAAGAGATCAGGGGAATAGAATAACGTGGGCTCTAGATTTCACCCCCAGAGCCAATCAGATTAAAAAGATAGTGTACCGTCATTGGCCGCTGATAGATGGTATAGAGGGGTGTGAGTCCATACCTAGGATTGGTTTCCGTAAAACTAAAAGCTTAAGGGATGACCTGATACGGGCCGACATTAGGGATAGGAACAAACCCTGTGAGCTTCCGCAGGGTAACTTTAAGTGTGGTAACTGCCAAATTTGCAACATCCTTAGTGTGGGCAGGGAACTTCACATTGGTGACAACAAGGTGGTTATTCACCATTTTGCCAATTGCCAGACCAAGGGGGTAATCTACGTTTTGGAATGTCCTTGCAGAATGTTATATGTAGGGTGTACGTCAAGACCAGTAAAAGTAAGAATATTGGAGCATATGTCACGCATTCGTAACAACATCCAGGAAGCTCCGCTGACACAACATTACAGGGAACGTGGCCTTCCGGAGAGTGCCCTTAAGGTAATGATTCTGGAAGTAGTGGAAAGAATTAGTGGCGATTCATTGCAAACTAGGCTTCTCCGCAGAGAAGCATTTTGGATTCAAAAATTAGATACCATAAAACCTAAGGGATTGAACAATGAATTATGTCTGAACTGCTTTTTGTGAGGAACCGCTGCTAATTAGGAAGTCTTGGGTAGTAAATGAATTTACATTACAGCGTGTGGTCGCTTTAAGAAGGGGTGGTACCAATCTGGCAGTGCTTATTCAAATAGGAGGCAGTTTGTAATGACGAACATGGAAGAGAACATGCGTACCTACTAACCAGGAGGAGAGAGAAATGCGGAGGTGATATTTTCCCGTGGGGTGCTTGTGAGTATATGTGATTATAAGCTATAGAGAAGGAGTATGCTGGAGAAAATAATTGCGATTGGTAGCATATTTACAGGGTTGTGTTTGCAACAGATAGCACGCTCCTGAAGAAGGTGGCACGAAATCTGCGTTCGTAGCCGGCCCCAGATTGAGCGTGGTGGTTTTCACTCCCCAATCCGGACTTTATATCATCTTTGGGAAGAACCGGGAAGAAAATTTGCGAAATGAGAAGAAGGAATGAACGTGTATAGAACTGAATTATAATAATTGTGTACCTGGGATTGTAGCATTGTACTGCGCCGATGATGAATTTGCACAGTGATGAATTTACACATTAGGAATTGTATATGTATTTATTACAATATTGGCTAAAGAAATAAGAGGCACCTGCACTTTGGAGAAATTGTATAATTATTTATTTATTATTGCGATTTGCACATTGAGTGCCAACGTTTCTGTGGATAATTCCCCTTTTGTCACTACCACCTACATGCAGGCAAGTTACTTCTGAAAATGAAACTTAGGTGCTTATTCCTTTGTATATTTCTGAGAATTATTCTCATGTACTATTGAAAAGAGGCTTCCTGCTGCTTAGAGAGTACAATGAATGTCTTCATTTTTCTGATGTTTAAATATTTAAGGATATCTGAAATGATCACAGTATTAGCTAAACATTTTATTTCATGACATTCTTAATTTTACATTATCATGTTTATAACTCGGTAAGGCATTATAAAAAACAGCAAATAAGACATTTATAAATAAGTTAGTAAATGGAGTATCTGAGCAGTGTCTGCACGTTTTATTTATGTACACTCCTTAGCTAACGATGTTCCCTGGGGCTCTGAGCAAATTAAAAATATCCAGTTATAGACAACAAATTTTTTCAAATAAAAAGGTCTTTTAGCATTTGGGTGGGTGGAGGATCAAGATTTTGGGAGCTTCCAGAGAAAAGTAGTTATGTAATTGTGGAACTCCACTGAGGAATCTTTTGGTTTTTACACATGCTCAAACGAGGATGACTTACATGGAATCAGACCAGTGGTCTATTAATGTCCATACTGTCTACTCTTGATTGTCTATCATGGTCAGTATTGTATACTCTGACTAGCAGCATCTCTCTAGGGTCTTTGGGTAACAACACCAAATCCTTGTAACTTGTGATGCCATGTACTGAAACTTCTGCATCAAAAACCAATGCTTTACTACTGTGCCGCAACCTAGTATTCTGAGGCCAGTAAATGGACATAGTGGTGTATCATATTCTACGTACAGTTTTTAGGATAAACGTAGTCATTTTGTTGAGGAAGAAATCCCCCCTCCCCAAAACTGATGGTGAAAATATTTAAATTTTTGCACAATTGTCAGCACATTTTTTTCTCCTCTTTCCTTGATTAGTCATATTGGTGGCCTCATTCAATTCAGGGAACTGAGTAGTGTTGCAATGCTGCATTGTCAAGCCTGACTGGCTGTGTGATGATGTTACTAAGGATCAGGGCATGTGACATTTTAACAAAGAACTCCCCCCCCCAAATTGTTATCTTTCACTCTTGCATGGAGAGACCTCAAAATCATGAAGAGTGCTCCCGCCACCCAAGAGTGATTAGAGGGTAGTTCTTGCCAAATCCCCCTTCTTACTGCAATCACTGTCCCATACCACATGGCATAACTCTTGTGGAGGAGTGGTTTTTCATGGGATTAAGGAGTTGCTGGGGTTGGAGAAGCTGATACATATTTATTCCATTGGGATTGCTCCTTTCTTGGGAGCACCTAATCTAATCCATAAACATTTAATCACAAAGAGAGTCCTTGTGGATTTCATAGCAGTGATCAAGATTGAAGAAGAAAATTATGCTTTCTGGACAATACAGATGCATAATCATGGTCAGGAGATCTTAGACTGCTCATTATTTGATTTCAGTAACTGTACAGTCATAAAAATCCCAAAGACTTGTTTAGTCATTTATAATTGTCATGCCCAGCAAAGTCATTTACTGCTCAGGATTTTTCTGAAGATTGTAAAGCAATATTTTTAGAAACTCTGCCTACTAATTTTTGTTTTGAGAGTGAGAGAAGTATTTGAGAATAATTATGAACATCAAGGAAATATTCATTCATTAGTATTCCAGGGCAAATAACATTCAAGCAATCAGGAATACTTCCAGGGCAATATGTCCGCTGTATAACTAGTCCACCTAATCCTTAACTCTGTACAAAACTAATTCTTTGTGCATATGGTACAAGTCTCTTGTATAGTAACCTTGGTGAAGGTTTGGGCTCCTATCATATACTTGATTTTTTTTTTGCTATTGATTATATATCATTTTTGACTTTCAGCACTGGTCTGCGATTTCATGGTGCTCCATAATTGGCTGTGATACTTATTTGGCCCGTATGTGTGATGCACTGAGCTTATGTAGTCTGGAGTGTCTATTTAAGCTGTTACTATTTCAACTATGTGGGAATGGAATTCACACAGAGAACACAAACAGAACTCTTCTCATGCCTATCACTAATTCAAATGTAACTCTGCCAATAGACAACCTAATTTGTAGGGAAGTGTCAGTCTTCTCCAAATTTAATCGTGGGTGATTTTAATGTATTCTGATATCCCAAAACTATTATGGAAACAACCCTCATTTGATAAGAATTGCTTCAGGAGGACATCTAATAATCCTATATCAATTGTCCTTTGAAAATCACATTAGAAATGCTACTTTGTTCATCGGGTTGCATATTAATAAATTCTAGCAACAAAGCCTGTTGTGTTGAACAATACAACAGGCTCTAGCGGGGCCTTGTAAGGTCATGTGCCACCCCAGCAGTGGGCTGATTTCAGCCTCAAATGGGCTAAAATTGGGCTAGTGTGGAGTGCAGGAGCACTTCAGGGCCCATCGCACCACACCAGCAGTGTGCTTGTGCTCCACACTGGCCTGATTCAGCTTCAAACAGGCAGAAGTTGGGCCAGTGCAGAGTGCAGGAGCGCTCCAGGGCCTGTTGCACAGCCCCAGCAGCATTCCTGTGCTCTACATCAGCGTGATTTGGCCACAAATTGGTGAAAATCGGGCCGGTGCAGAGCACAGCAGCTCTCCAGGGCCCATTGCACCACCCCGGTAGCATTCCTGCACTCTGCATCGGCCCAAGTCAGCCTCAAACAGGTGGAAATTGGGCCAGTGTGGCACGCAGGAGCATTCCACAGTCTGTTGCAACACCCTAGCTTGCTCGGGGCATGCTGAGGGCCAGGCTAGTGTGGTGGACCTCCCCAGTGCCTCAGCGGCTGCAGTGACACAGCCCTCCAGAGGCCCCAAGGGGCCTACTGCAGTAATGGAGAAGGCTAGTGCAGGAGCACCAGGCCTTCCTGCAGCCACTATAGAGTTTTGGGAGGGGTGCACCAGTGCACTGGTCTTCCCTGCCCCCTCCTAAGGAAGCTTTATGGGCGATGATTCTTTATCCTTGCGCAGGCCAGAGTGCGCCTGCACAGGGATAAAAAGTGAGTCATCGCCAAGATGGCTTGCCTTTTATATAGTAGGATAGATTGATAAAGCAGGGAACTTTGCATGTTGTGGCCCTTTCCATATCTGAACAAAGACGTTAAAATGCCTCCTGTGTTTATGATTTATATCACGTTATTTAGTTTATGGAATTTTTGATGCAAAAATAGTGATGGCCATGAACTTAGAGGCCTTTGTTTTTTGTTTTAAATAACAAGGCTCATCATGATAACTCTATCATTTACTATTAGCCAGTGATTGATAAATGAAGATTGTCTTCAGCATTTGCTGCAGGAACATACTAACAGAAGATGGCCATTTGTCTGCACGCCAGGCTTATAAGACTGTGGAGCCATCAGGAAACAGTAGGCCAGTATAGATAGACCTTTGGTCTCATCTAACCAGGCAGTTTCTTATGTTCCCATCACATAGTTGTTTATCATCTTTATGAAAGGGCAGAGGGATACAATAACCCAACCACAATATTTATGGCAGGCTCCCAAAGCATCTGCTAACCATTATGTAACTGACTTCTCTCATAGCTTACTGTATGTGCTGTAAGGTTGCACAGCCTGCCATAAATATTGTGGTTGGGTTACTTCAATCTTGAGCCAAAAGGAAAGGTGGGGTATAAATATTTTAAATGAAGTACAGTGGTAGGATAGGGTAAGGTATCTTCCACAGTCTCTGAAAAAGGAAGTTATTCTTTTTGTGTGCCATGACTATTTGGCTTTTAAACATTCTGCTTGCTATGCATTTATCTTCACCTCTGCCTTTTATGTTGCAACACTTTCATAAAACTATGGCAGTGCAGAATGGGGATAATTTCCATAGGTCAATGGAGCCTGCTGGAATTTTTTTTTCTTTCTATCTCTGATTTGCTCTTCAGCTTTCCCTCTTTCCTTTTCTTTTGTTCTTTCCTTTTCTCCTACTTTCCATTTGTTCTGTTTCCCCAAGCAAATACAAGGCATACAACAAAATGAATCTAGATGTGCCTGCAGCATTGAAAAATTGGGACTTTGCCACAAAATACAACTTTCACATGATGTCTTAGTTTTATACCCACTTGGCACTGATGCGTGTTGCAGCATATTTTTTGGGGGGGGGGTGTATCTGAAAGTACTTGCACATATTGTCCAGGATGGTGGTCTGGAAGTAGTTGGAAAGCAAGGAATCATAATATTTATGCTGAGGGGTCAGACCAAAGGCATTCAAAAGCCAGGCAGGACCATATTTGTCCATTTCCTGCTAAGAGCTATAAATGTTGCACAGTAGAGGTGGCCACGAACTGAAAAAATTATGGTTCGTTTGGTTCGTGGTTCATCACGATTCACGAACTTTCACGAACTTGCCCTGGTTTGCAAACTGGTTCATTCAGTTCTTGAAAATGTCACTTCAGGGTCAGCAGAAGTTCTGCAGAGAGCCTATCCTGTTGCCTAGGAAACTGATTGATCAGTGCCAGGCTGTCTGCAGTGATGAACTGAAATATGAGCCAAATAAACCTGGCTAAAATTCATCACGGTTCATGAGAAATGAGCTCCCACGAACTACTGGTTCACAAACCACAAACCGGCCCAGTTCGTGATGAACTTTGGTTTGTAATTCGGTTCATGTCTACGTCTACTGCACATTGATGGCATTAATACTGAAGAGATGAAGCCACTGACTCCCTCTGCTTGCAAGATATCATGATGGCACAAGGAATGGGGCACTTGGTCCCTACTGATTGAAACCTCTATTGCCATGCAAATATGGCTGCTTAACATATCTCAGGAGCTTTCAGAGTGTTCACCATTACTTCATTTTATTCAGGGCACTTGCAAGGTTTACTAACTTGCAGAAACTTAGATTGTGCTCTAAAGCACACTCAACACTCGGTTGCAGATGCACATTACTGGAAAATGGCGGTAGTGATGGTCTTTTAGGGATGTTTGTCCATCATCACTGATCTCACTGAAGAAACTTGATAAGCTTCCAAAGAAGTTCAGGGTTCTTCAGAACAGAGACTCAGCAACAGAAGCCGTGTGGGCATGTAAAGGTCTTCACAAAAAATACAGTAGGAATTAAGCTGTACGCAATGCGAGCCAAGAAGCCATTTCTGTGGTTGAGAGTGCACATTTTCCAGTAGTGACAATGATTATAGTGGCATCTGCTGGCTTCTTGTGCACAGATTTCCAGCTGATTTGAATTGCCATTCCTCAGTTTCAAATGTAGTCTCAGCCATGTGGGGATGTTCCTACACATGAGTAGGACAATGTCAAAACTCTCCATCCCTAAATTTCAGTTCATTATGTCTGCTTGAGCCCAAACTCATTGGTTTGTTTTCAGTTGTGACATTTCATGGTTTCATTGACCAACTCAGGCCAGCATGAGTTGTGTGTCCCTGAGCCAAGTGAACCTCATCAACTGTGTGGGATTACCTGCCAGCTGTTTTGTTATCATGCGTTTGCCGTACCAGGTAGAGAGAAAAACAGTTTATGGACATTTTAGCAGGTTGCCAGATGCATCTGGGGAAATGCATCTGAGTCACAATTGTGCAGACCTAGATTGTATCCTGATTTCAGAGAGGGAAATTGATTATTTCAAATTTGGAAAATATAGAAAAAATGTAATGTGTCATTGTCATATCAGCACCAGTTACTTCTGCCTTGTAATAAAAGCTAGGCTAGTTAGGCAGCAGTAGCAGCATAACTGCCATTGTAGATTTTGGATGTAGTTCAGTCATAGCTGGTGCAGTGTATTAGTTAGAGTGCCAGACTAGCATCCAGGTGGTTTTTCCATAGAAAAAGGCTTGTGGGATCTCCCCGTTGCTGGTACGGTAGCAGATAAAGTGCAGCAGCAATGGGGCTTCCATACAATAGGTTTCCCTGCAGTTTCCCTGCCCTGGGACTCCAGCAGTGACCATCCCCTCCTCCCCTGACCCAGCAGAACTTCTGTAATTAAAAAAGCCCCATCTGGCCCTGTTGGCTATTTTAAAACACTAAGCAAGCACCAATGAAATGAAAGTAGGTGGGAGGGCATGGGTGGGGGGCCTGATCTGGAGATTCCACATGCTCCAGATCACTTCTGCATTGTGCTGGGAATGACATAATTCCCAGGGAGACATGGAAGTGACAGGTCTTAGTTGGGGCTGATTTAGTCAAAATCAGCTCCGAATACTAAATTGGGGTCCAATTTTTATTAAATCAACCCTATGCATAACTTGTCACTTCTACGTTGCACTGAGAACAATGTTATTCCCAGCACAATGCGCAAGTGCTCTGGAGTATGTGGGGGCATGCTGTGGGGGGGTCCCTGGACCCATTCCCTGCACCTCCCTCTTCCAACCAGGGGAGAGGTGATGGGGGCAGTGGTTGGAAGCAGGGGTTCCCCCATACCCACTGGGGGAATTGGAACCCTAAAGCACCAGGAAAGTTTCAGCGAGACCCATGGAAGCCATAGGCACTATGCTGGGGACCACTGCTAGGGTTACCAGGTCATCTTACCCTCCCAGCAGGAAGGAGGGATCCAACACTCATCTTTATGCTGCTCCAGGAGTGCTCTTCATGTGCATGCTCTCTTGCACCTGCACGATGATGTCACTTCCAGGAAGCGTCACAGGTCCCTATACCCTCCCAGTGGGAGGGGGGTTCTGGCACTTACCTCATGTTGCTCGCATGGTCATTCTTTATCAGTCCAATGTTTTTCATTAGTAACTCTTTGCAGGTGAGAGAGAAAGGTAAAGAATACTCATATCCAGGTGTCTTTTCAGTTGGAGAGCAATATTCTTACAAAATAGGTGGGAGTGCTTCAGGAGCTTGAAAAGAGTAAGAAGGACAAAGAATATTCATGGAGCCTCTTATCTTTTCCATGTGGATGCTACTTAAATGCTCAGCAGGGAGACCCTTTTGCCTTTCTATTCAGTCACTTTCCACTTTATCCTCAAGAAATGCTGGTGTTGGCTGCTCCTCTGTTACCAGGCACAATTCAAAGTGTTGGTACTCACCTTTCAAGCACTAAACAGTTTGGGGACAGGGTAACTGAAGGACTTCTCCCCATCTGGGACCGTCTCCCAGGTAGTGTTGCCAGCCTCCAGGTAGTGGCTGGAGATCTCCCGAAATTACAACTGATCTCCAGGCCATAGTTCTCCAAGTGAACTGATCTCTGTCTGGAGATCAGTTGCAATTCTGGGAGATATTCAGCCACTATCTGGAGGCTAGCAACCCTACAGAGTGATGAAGCTGCCAAATATAACTGCAATAAAATTATGTCCCTAAACATTACTCGAAAATGAAAGCAGCATGGTTTAATATTTTGCATACATCTTGGGATCAACAAAGTGTGAAATTGTCTGTTTATTTTGTTGCAAAAACAATAAAGAACTGTCTTTTTTTTTTTTAGGCTAACAGGTTTTCATCTTCCTCCACCTGTGACCAGTACAAAGTCTGTATTTTCTCTACGATTGACCAGTGATTTTGCTGTGAGCGCTCATGGATTTAAAGTATATTATGAAGGTAAGATAATACAATTGAGGCAAATATATATGTGAAGTCTCTACTAAATTCTTCTGTTTTGATTTTTGGATAGAAACTAGCAGTTTTAAGTGGGGATAGATCTCCTTCTGCAACTCCAAATATTCACATAAAAAACAACAAAACTGTTCAAGTCATTGTGTCCTGGCTCAATGTGATATCACAAAGCTATGCAGACTTCCTGACTTAACCAATGTGTTTATATCACTGAGTATACGTGAAAGCAATAGGGTGTGTGAACAAGTGAGAGCAACAGAAATGAATGGATTAATGTTTTCACAAGAGATTCTCTCTTAAAAAAATAAATTTCTACATTTTGAAAACATCTTCCACCAAAAAATTATTACTTTTTTGGCGTTAACCATAATACGTAATTGCTGTGTGGATTGAATGTTTTATTATTTGGCTGTTATAATCTGATGTGACAGGAGATGATTCAAATGTTCAGAACCAAATGGATTGCTTAAATATTGGAATGATAGGAAAATTTTCAAGTGGGTATTCTGTTTCCTTTTTGGGATAACTTACCAAATTGTCGCTCAAATAATACTTTCAGCTTACTCTTAGTGTATGATTGCAGTTTGCCAATTAATATTACCGGGGCTGAGTTGATGAATTTAGATATGGACCAAATGTTCTCAGAGAGAAATTAGAAACTTATCAGTGCAGATTGATTGCTCTCAATCGTAGGCTGAGGATTAATCATGGAAGGAGAGTATTGGAATGTGCTAAGTGGGGTGACTCAACGAGACCCTTTCTTGTCATGATCTCACGCCTGCAGCTGAGGAGGCAGTAAACTAATCACGCCAGTCACTCTGCATTTGTATCAACATTCCTTTCATGCCTTAATCTCTCAAGAGAGACTCAGTGACATTCTGTCCAGCTGGCTGGAAGACCCCTACTGCAGATCTGGCAGCATTAATCCAGGTGCCCTGTGATTTTTATATCACAGTCTTTTATTAAATATGGTGGAGGCCGGGGCCAGCTACTTATAATTATGCATTGCATACAGTGATATGTGAACAGAAACACAAATTTACTTATTTCAGTTACACTTGTGGCCTGAATGTTTTAGAGGAACGGAAGTATATAAATATGATAAATAAATAAAAATAACAAAGTAGACAAAAAACTAAAGCATTTGTGTCTTTGTTTTGCCCACTTTGGAGTGATTTTGAAAGCTAGCTATTTACATTTTCTACCTAACAATCTTTCCTTCCGTTCACAAACAAGCTTACAATTTAGAGCTATTAAATGGTACCTATCATGTTTTGTGGATGGGTTGTGATAATTGTTTTGTTTATAACTTCAGTTCCGATGGATGTGCTGTAATGAGTTTGTCTCCAATGTTTCTTTAGTTAAAACATAAAACTTATTATAATTGTATCGAACTCCAGATGTTCCAAAGCAATACTATGAACTTTTGTCCTTTACATCAGGTACATTGTCTTCTTCCTGCTCTTTGCTTATGCAACTTTACTGACAAGCAGCTGTGTGAATTCTTCCAACGATATTAACATTTTCCTGGCCAACTTGCTTTCTCCTATCGCTGTGTTATTCTGTGTGTTTTATTAGGAATGTATTACTTCAGTGTGTATTCGGTTTATAGAGCAGTAGCTTTATTAGTCAGGAAAAAATAGTCTGGTATAATCTTAAACAATAACAAACAAATTGGTGGGTAGTGCCCATTTTAATTTGTACAACTGACCACAGGTAGCACACATGCTGTAAGAATTGCATCTATGCAATGTACAAGGGCAAGGATGAAAGAAAATTTACCTGTTTTTCCCTAGGGCGTTTTCCATATGACTGATTCTATGATTTTGCGCCCAGAAGATGCTGTCTGGGTGACCCATTGGGTGTAAAGCAGGTTGCAGTCTTTTCTTAATTTGATCTCATAGCTTCTGAGGTCATAAACATAGACATTTACTCATATGTTAATTGCAGCAAACAGACTAATAGAACATCAGGTCACCATTGCTGTGATACACCTCAGGAGCAAGGGAGGATGTCCAGACGTACTACAGTAGGATTTTAGTTCACTGTTACCTTAGAGGCCCTCAAGATTTTCATAGTGTAAGCTCTCAAGGGCTCTCATATCTGAAGAAGGGAGCTCTGACTCTTGAAAGCTTACAGTTTGAAAATCTCATTGGTCTCTAAAGGGCCACTGGACTCAAATCCTGCTGTTCTACTGCAGACCAACACAGCTACCCACCTAACCATCCAGACATGTACTAGTTACTGCTGGACAGCTGTAAAGGACTCAACTTGTTTGGCTTGTTCTGCGTAGGCCATGGGTATATCAGTTTATATCAACCCATCCTGCTGTAGGTTTCTACACAGGCTTAGAATGGATCATGTGGATTGAACCATCCTCTTCCTTGACCCTCCACCATGAATAAGTGGTCACTGATATCTACAGAGACCTTGCCTGCTTAGTCATGTGAATGGTTAGATAAAACTGTGAGCATGAAGCTCATTTCTGTGTTCAGTAGAGAAGGGCACAAAGTGGGAAAATTCCAAACTGTGCAGTTCGTGGTTTGTCATGTTTCATGAACCATGAACTTTCATGAACTTGCCTCAGTTTGCGAACCAGTTCATTCGGTTTGTGAAAACATCACTTCTGGGTCAGCAGAAGGTCTGTGGAGAGCCTATCCCCTCTGTTGCCTAGGAAACTGTTTGATCGTTGCAGGGCTGTCTGCAGTGATTAACTGAAATATGAACCAAACGAACCATGCTAAAATTAATCATGGTTCGTGAGAAATTAGCTCCCACGAACTGTCGGGTTGTGAACCACGAACTGTCCCAATACGAACTTTGATTCGTATTTTGGTTCATGCCTGCCTAGTGTTCAGCTGTGTCCTCTACATGACAATGTTTACAGTTACTTTTCATGTGTAGATTGTCATGCATCTATTTATCTCTAGTCCTTTTCCTGTCTTATAAATTTATTGTGGCTGGGATATTTATTCACATCTGTGGCCTGTAAGGAGAATATACAAAGTTGAGTTTATTTTAAAGTCAGGGAATTTACTGCATCAAGAAAATTGTGACAGCATGATGTCATGTTCTGAAAATAATTCTAGAGGGCAGCCATGTTAGTCTGTTGCAGGAAAAATAAACTAGAATCTTGTGGCACTTTAAATGTTAGCAAATTTTTATTCTAGATTAAGTTTTTGTGTAGTCTGCAGCCCATTTTACGTGCATCTGATGTACAGTCATCTGCAAATTGTTAATCTTTAAAGAGCCAGAGGTGATACTGTGGCTCTGTGGTAGAGCATCTGTTTTTCTTGCAGATAGTGCTAGCTTCAATCCCTGGCAGTAAAAAGGATCAGGTAGTGGTGATTAGACATGGGCACGAACCAAAAAAAATTAACAAATCCGCAGTTCGTAGTTCAGTGCCAATGATGATCCCAAAGACCCCCTCCCTCTCCTGGGTGTCTTCTCCCAACTTGTAACCACTTTGCAGCTCCATGGTTGGAAGGAAGACCTGCTGATCAAGGTAAGCTGGGCTTTGATTTGGGTTTCCAGGGCGACAGAAGGAGCACAGACAGAGTTCAGGCATTCCCCCGGCTCCGTTGCCAGGGGAATTGATTGATGGTGCCTGACTGTCTGGCTTCCCAAACCACGGCCAAACGCACTGAACCAGGCTTCTTCCGAATGCCAGTTCATTTGCCATGGACAATAACGAACTGCCGGATTGCAATCTTGCAATTACTAATTTCGTGGATTTTTGAAGTATGTAATGCTGTTGCCTAGTGGTGATGTGAAAGACATTTACCCAAGACGCTGCAGAGCAGCTTTTGTAGTGGTTAAGAGCTCGGGACTCTAATCTGGAGAACTGGATTTGATTCCCCACTCCTCTACTTGAAGCCAGCTGGGTGACCTTGGGTCACTCCGTTGCCAGGCTTTGTTGCCAGGGGAATTCTAGGAGCTTGGGTCAGTCCGTTGGGTGACCTTGGGTCAGTCCATTGCCAGGCTCCATTGCCAGGGGAATTCTAGGAGCTCTCTCAGCTTCTAGGAGCTCTCTCAGTCCCACCACCTCACAGAGTGATTATTGTTGTGGTGATAATACTAACATACTTTGTAAACTGCTCTGAGTGGGCGTTAAGTGGTTTTGAAGGGTGCTATATCAATTGAATGTTGATATTATTGTTGTTGTTGTTGTTATCCAAAAGTGGTCTCCTTGTGAGTTGGGCAGAATTAGCAGCAAGAATTGGGGTAACTTAGAGATCTTTTAGTCTATGTATATGGGGATTGTCCCAACTAAAGAACTCCTTTCAATAAACAGACAGATATTTCAAACAAACAGGGAATCTTTATGGAAAATAACAAAATCAGCAGCACACAACACATTCCAACAACATGCAACATGCATTCAGGGCTAACCAGGAAAGAGAGTGATAGTCAGGGGATAGTTTTATTTATTTATTTATTTATTTTATCGTATTTATATTCTGCCTTCCCTGCAAGCAGGCTCAGGGCGGACCATCCAGACATCTGAGAGAGAAGGAGCGATGAGTGGCCGGCACTTCAAGGCTGAAGGGCTCGAACAGAGTTCAAGGCGGAATGTTGGATCCAAGCATTTTGGGGCTGAGGAGCAGTCTTTTTTATACCATGGATCCTACCTTGGGGCAAGATTACATCTTCTACCCCTAAAACAAAGGCTTGAGTGGTTGGTCTTAGGGTGGAGCAAAGGATTGCAAAGTTGTCACTGGGGTGAGACAAAGAGCTGGTGAACTGTTCCAAAGATGGGATGAGCCAGTAAACCATCTCTGGGGTGTAACAAAGAATTAGGAAGGTTTGAGTAAGTCTTCCTGGGTTGAACTAAAGTTATCGAATTATGATTGATGACCCATGAGGTGGATGAGTGAGGCTATCACTCCTTTAAATCACTTAAGAATAGGAAAGTGGGTAAGGAGAGATCAATAGGGTGGGATGTGTTGATTAATTCAGGAACTCCGGGAAGCCCCTATTGTATCAGGATACAGAATTGCATGCTTCTGTGGCAAGGGAGGGAGCCTTGCTGGCCTCACTTGTTTCTCCACATGTTTACACATTCCATCTCCTGGGTGGGATCTGGCTTCCTCCTTGGGCAGCCGCTTCCATGTTTTCTGCCTCTTTGGACAGTAATTTTAATGCTGGAAGCATATTTAGAGAAGAGGTTTATGGCATATCCATAACCATAAACCTTCTAATATCATGGGGGAGGGTCCGACCTCTTACACTGCTGACTGTCAGAGTAGACATTACTGACTTTGATGGACCAATGGACTGACTCAATGTAAGGCAGCTTCAGGTGTTCACAAGACTTTTGTTTATTTGTGCTGGGAAAAATGGATTTCCTTTCCCAGTCAAGAGGGTCAATGGCATTTTGGGCTGAAGACTAACAGACTGGGGCAGGCAACAAAACCTTTGGATCCAAAAATTTTGTCATCCAAATTTTGAGGAAAGGAAATCAAGCTTATCTTTCCTGTATTGTCGAAGGCTTTCACAGCCGGAGAACGATGGTTGTTGTGGATTTTCCGGGCTGTATAGCCGTGGTCTTGGCATTGTAGTTCCTGACGTTTTGCCAGCAGCTGTGACTGGCATCTTCAGAGGTGTAGCACCAAAAGACACTGTGACACTGAGAGATCTCTGTCTTTTGGTGCTACACCTCTGAAGATGCCAGTCACAGCTGCTGGCGAAATGTCAGGAACTACAATGCCAAGGCCACAGCTATACAGCCCGGAAAATCCACAACAACCTTATCTTTTCAGCTTAGATTACACTCAAAAGAATCATTTGCTAAAAATAATTTGCTTTTGTTAGCTAACCTATATGAAATACTGTAGTTTCTCCATCCATCTCCAGAAAGTATGTTTAGCCAGTCATAATCTATTGCTACTATAGCCTTCTTTCAGATTACGTTAGTTTTGGAATAAAACTTAAATTTGTGCCAGTTTGATCCGTTTCTTCCACTTGCGATAGCCCAGTGATACACTGTGTAGCTTACTCAGCATGAACCTGTGAAAGAGAGACACTGCTATTCAGAAAGAGAGTAAAGTAGCAGATTGTAACATGCAGCAGGAGACCTCACTGAACCTACTTTCATTTCAGTAGCGCGATAATCCTTTATTTTTAGGGAACTTAATTCAGCAGGTAACCCAGTGATGAAGAAGAAATAAATTATATACTTGGACCTTGTTCCTCCAAGCAAGAATTAAGCCTTAAGTCCTAATAGAACGTTGTTTTCAGAAGTCTCATTTCGTTATGCTCTCTCAAAGCACATGGTAGCATTCCAGTGACACCATCTGTTTATGTGGAGTAATTGTTCAGACATCTCCTTCCCCAGCTTAAGAATTTTGCAAGTTTTGTTGGAGCTCACATGGCTTCTCTTGGAGTTCCTGAGGAGGAACCATCACCACCCTGCAAATTGCTTTGAACTTTGCTCTTGATGAACTCTCCATGGCAAGCTTAACTGTAAGCAGTCTTGTGGAGAGTTCTGCTCAATTCCAACGGAAGACTCACTTCTTCATCTGTTGCGGTTACATCATTCCATTTGCTACCACAGAAACTGTTGGTATCCAAATTAGTTGGCTTTAAAAATGTGGCTTCATGGAAGATGCATATTGATAGCTATGATATGGCAACTAAATGGAACCTCTTATGTAGGAAAGAAGTATATAAGTAGAGCAGTACACATCTGATTTTGCCAGTGACTGTTATAAATCGTTTAGCTCAGGGATCTTGGTTTTATTCCTTTTTAAGTTTTATATATAGAATTATGTTCTGTCTAGCAGCGTATGAGCTGTATAGATATACCTGCTAATAAAGGAAAATAGAATCAATCTAGATCTCTAGATGTGGAGCACAAAACTACAGAGTATCATTCACCTTCATACCTTGCTCTTGTGCTTCTAGACACATCTGGCGGGCAGGTATTGATAACAGGTGGACCCTTGGTCCAGTCTCTCAAGTCTGCTAAATAAAATAGCTGGAGGTGATCAGAATATATATAATACATCATTGTCATATGAGGAAAAACTGAAGAGGATAAACTTCCATCTATGTGATATTTATAGTATTTTTAATATGGTAGCTGTGTCACAAATTTCATTGATCCTAGAAGACCTTGAAACAGAAAATCAGAACTAGCAGGATTTGCAGCAGTGCTTTTGATATCAGAATTCTAGGTCACGAGCAAGAGTTCCTCGCTGCTTATAAGGATGTGGAGAATACAAAGCGGTTTTGAATGGCTGTACATCAAAGAGCATCAAGTTACAGACAATGCAGTCCTATGCGGAAGCCTCTTGACTTTAATAGCTTAGCAGAGTGTAACTCTGTTTAGGACTGTACTACCAGTCCTTGAGTCTAGCACAATTATTCTTGGAGGTTTCAAAAATTGGTTGCCCTTTGTTTCAACCATAGATTATTACTTGTAGGTGTTTTATTGTGGTGGTGACCCTAAGCGCCATTGTAGGGTTTGGAAAAACCTCTGTCTGGGAATTGGGAGAGCTGCTGCCAGTGAGAACAGTCAGAAGCTGTGCCAGGCAAGTGCCCTACCTAGCCCCAACCAGTTTCTGAAAAAAACTTGGTGGGCACGAAAGCATCCATGGGCACCATGTTGGGGACCCCCGTCTAGGAGATGACTTTTGCAGTAAGTGTAGTTTTTAAAACACAAGTTTCATATACTGTCTTCAGAAGTCTATATGGAGCAGTGCCAGGAAGGATCAAAAAGTGATGTTAATTCATTGCAGAAGAGGAGCCATGCACACACCCAGAGGAAGTCTAAGTGCAGAGGAGAAGTGGAGTAATTTATAATACACACTGGAAAAATGGAATGAGAGAGAGAGAATAAAACCAACACAGTGGTGCAGCTGACTCCAAAGCAACATTATTTTAATCTGCACAGCCAATCAGATCTCCAATGGCCAATCAGAAGCTAAGCTAGGCAAAAGCCCCACCTGGCCTCACCAACGTTCTGAAAAAAAAAGTTGGTGGGCACCAAGTATGGAGAAGGCAGGCACCATGGTGCCCATGGGCACCATGTTGTGGATGCCTGTCTAGAAGATGACTTGTGTGGCAAATGTAGTTTTTAAAATACAAGTTTCATATCCTGCCTTCAGAAGTCTAGTGCCTTGCCTGCAGCAGTGCCATGAGAGCTCAGAAGGCAATGCAGTTCGTTGCCAAAGCATGGAGAGAAAATATAGTATATTTTAAATGGGCTAGTTACCCCCTCCCCCCGAAGGCCATCAAGAGTAAGGAACTAAGGGTCCAAAATCCCGATCATCCTAGCAGCTCATGGACCTGGTCTGTTTTCATATTAAGCTTGGTTGCGATGCGGGTAGCCCAGGGTGTATGTTGTTTAAGTGCCTATGACGGATCATAGCCACCCTATAATTTCGATTGCTTAAAAGTAGGTAATATGCCTGAATAAGAGGGACCATAGAACAGTACCTAAAATGCCTGTTAGAGCTCAGGAATGTAACTGAAAGAGAAATTAAAATTCCACAGCCAAATGTTTCTGATCTGCCTGTTTATAAACAACATAGTCATTTGAGTTAATGTTTTCAAGTAAGGTTGCTGCATAATAAAACAAACACTGTGTGATGGTGGTAACTGAATGCAACTGATTCCAGCCTCAGTAAAAGATTGTGGACTTAATATAGCCCTGGCCAAGTGGATTCAGATTATACCTTGCTTGTTGGAAGTGCTTGGTGCTATTTGTATAGCCACCTGGGCTCCATCCTACTTTCATCATCCATTGTTGGTACAAGTTGCAGCTCTGGTCCTCATCTATATCAAACACATCTACCAAGGTCAATGGGGCAGAATAAAAACTCTGTGCATGCTTTTGTTATTTGTACTGCAGATTTTTGTGTTGCTAGTTTGGGATGCTGGGATGCAGTTCTAAAAAGACACTGATATGTATCCTTCCTTTAGCACTGGGAGGAAACATTCATTCTTCTGTCTTTTCTCAGCCATGGAAAACACATATACACTTAGCACCTAAAGGTAATTGGGCAACAGCCATTTTACATCTTCCCTTGACACATCATAAAATGTTCCTGGCCACTTGGTAGGATGATACAGCCAACCATGTTGCACCTGAGTAATGCCAAACCTTTGGGTTTTTCATGGATCCTTTCTGTTCTTACAATCACAGAAGCATACTTAAAAACATAAGAGCCCTGCTGGATCAGACTAGAGGTCCATCTAGTCCAGCATCCTGTCTCACACAGTGGCCAACCAGTTACTCTAGAACGCCAACAACAGAGCTTAGAAGCTGAGTTCTTCCCCTGATGTTGCCTCATGGCATTGATATTCAGAGATAGTCTTTCTCTGTATATGGAGGTTCCCTTTACTCAACGTGGCTATTAGCCATTGATAGAGCTATCCCACATGTATCTGTCTAATCTCTTTTAAAGCAAATATCATTGCCTGTGGCCATCCTTACATCTCTGGCAAGGAATTCCACATCTTAATAATTTGTTGTGTAAAGAAATATTTTATTTTGTCTGTTCTAAATCCTACTGCTGGTCAGCTTCATTGGAAGCCCCTGAGTTCTAGTATTTTTGGAGAGGGAGATAACATTTTCTCTATCTACTGTCTCTATTCCATGCATAATTTTATAAAACTCTGTCATGTCCCTCCTCCGTTGTCATTTTTCTAAACTGAAAAGTCCTAAACTCTTCAGCCTTTCTTCACAGGAAAAGTGTTCCAATACCGTAATCATCTTAGTTGCCCTCTTTTGTACCTTTTCCATCTCTTCTATGTCCTTTTTGAGATACAGTGAACAGAACTGCAAACAGTATTCCAAATGCAGACAGTATTCCATAGATCTGTACAGTAGCATTATAATATTGGCCACTAGGGGCAGCTGACAAGAGAAAGGGGTGAAGGGTGCTTTCCACATGGCCCAGTCAATGATGTCACTTCCTGCACAGCTTGGAAGTGATGGTACTGCCCCAGTCTTGATTTTTTTTAATGATGAACATACAACGTAATGCTATGTTTTGGGCTGATTGTTAAAGAATCTGCTCCAGTGTGTCATTGTTGTTTCTCAGTAGCACTGGAAGTGACCTCATCAAATGGGCTCATGGCCATGCATGCACCCATTTCCCTCGGCCTGCCTCCTCCTGCTGATCAGCTGACAATCAGCAGGTAGAGGCCCAAATCACCAAGAGACTGCCTGTTCTCGATGGGCCTCTGTCAAGGAAAGGGTATTGGCTCTTTTATTTTCGGTCCATTTCCTAATTATCCACAGCATAGAGTTTGTCTTTCTCAGTCCTGAGGCAGTTTCATGGAGCTATCCACTATGACCCCAAGGTCTCTTTCTCTCTCAGTTTCAGATTACAGAGCCATTAGGCATCCATTTCCTGTTTTGATAATCTCACATAATTGTATATACAAGTATGGTTAGTCTTTATTCTTGGCTGCATAATAGAGAGTGAGAAATGTTGGCTTTCTCAGATGCTAGGAAGGAGGTTTGAAAAGCAATTTGTGATGTGTGCCCTCTGATCAGATTAGGTTTGGGGGGTGGGTGAGGAATTAGTTGATGATGCTTTGGAAATATCATTGCATGTGCTTGCCACTGTCCTTTTATCAGTCCTCCTTAACCTGCATTTTTGTAAATGCACAGATTTTCACAGAGATACCACCAGTCTCCAGATCTCTGTCATTTGCAATATGGGTATTTGCAGAGTATCTGCAATATGTCCTCACCATTTAGAGAAAAGGGAAAGAAAACTCTGTTTGGGAAAAAAATAACAATTTAGGATTAATTTTTCTTTTCATGTTACCACAGAAGAAGGCCTGTGCTTCAGCAAGCTGCTAACAGGCCTGTCATGTAATTAAATAGGGGAAGTTGTTTTTTTTTTTTTAAGTATCAGGGCAGCAGAGGACATGAAACTAGATCAAAAATGATCAGCATCAGAAAGGTAAGATCACTAACTGGGGCTGAAAGCATCAGTGCCAGTCTTGTGAAGCAGCTATAGGCAAAACTTCCATTCATGGTTTCCTACCTGACCGGCATGTGTTGAAGGGAATACCATTCTTCTGTACTTTCTGGCATCTGTCCATGACAATCCCACGGACCTCTTATTACAGACTGCAGCCAAAAATTAAATCAGCCAAGCTGCTTATCTGAGATCCCCGCTATGGAAACAGCAGCTGAAGTTGTCCACTTATTATTCATCTTATTTACAATGTGTTCTTTTAAAAATCATTTCAAAGAAAGTTTTAGGTTTGTAAATGCAAACTCTAACTTACAGTGAAATTCAGGTCCATCATCTGGTCAATTCAGTGTGTGACCTGAATATAAGAACAGCGAGGTTCCTCTGCAGATGACCAGCTGAAATCTGCAAACACTTTGCAATTCCTGGGTGGGAGAGTTGGCATAGTGAGATGAGGCAACCTGAGCATTTGAATAGCAGTGAGCTAAAAATGTTTATAGAGTCACATTTTCATTTAACTGGGTATAGGCCAAATTCACAAAGTTAGTTTGAAAATATTTCTGACAGCATTATTCATTTTTCAAAGGTAAAATTTCAAACTGTAAGGTTTGAGGGGAGGAAGTCCTGGTCTAATTTAATTGGTGATGTGTTCTTTGATGGGCAAATAGTCCAAATTACATTATTGGGGCAACCTGACCTATTTATTGGGAATGCAAATGTGGGTCACTTCTTTCTTTGGTAGCTTGCCAGTACAGCAAGATCCTTTTGTGGTGGAAAGCACACAGATTAATCATTGAGAGGCCTTGATTAATGATTGGATAGCCAGATACTGGCTGAGAATGTTTTCTGGAACAACTTTTTTATGTTTGTTTGTTTAACAAAGTGTGATAAGATTAGGCTTATTCTGGTGGCTCCTCTATCCTTGTTGAGGTAATGGACTAGAACTTTACTGACCCACATAAAGACAGAGAGAAGGAGTGGGCCACATGGAGGGAAGGGTAGAAACACAAATCAAAATGGAACTTTGTTGGCAACGGCAAAGCTTAATAGGAGTACCAAGATCCACCATGTTCTCTTGGAGGTGGGTGTTAAACCTTGCTTCCTTTTGTTATGAGATAACAGATATCACTTATTTGGAAAAAAGATGGATGGCGGCAGAGAGTGGGTTTATTCTGCCACAAATTGTATTTACAGGGCATTATATTTCCCCCTATGACTTCATTTCAGGAAAAAAGGCCACTTATTTCAAATCCAATTAGGACATGTTTGGGGAACAGGAATATAATAACAGTGAGTCCTACAGTAACAGCACAAACAAGGAAGTTAAGCAGCTACCAGAAGCCCCCCCCCCGTAGTGTGTTTTGATTAGAAGAATGAAGAGAAAAAAGACCCAGAATTCAGCGTTCTAGCTAACAGAAAATATAAAGGAGGAACAGGGGTCTGAGGAGAGAGCAGGACTTTTGTTCTGGTGGTCCAGCTGATGTTCCCAGACAAATAATGGCCATCTGGATCAGATAGGTAACATGTACACTTCATAACATGGAATGTTGATGTAGGATGGAGGCAGAAGCATGTTTCCAGTGCTAATTCTGTGAGACACCTTTTTTGTATGAAGATGATTTTGAATTTCTCATCTGTGCCCTGAAAAATCTCTATCTATGCAAATTATACTTACAGGTGAGAATCTATCCTATTATTCTTGCTCCATTTTCTGTTTTCTTGCACCCAATTTTGCAATCTTGAACGTTCACTCACCCTGGCTTTTTACCTTGATTGACATAATTCTTCATTCACAGGGGAAGAAATTATACTGGGAAGAAGGAATTATAGCAACGAGGGAGCTCAGTTTCTCAGCTAAGTAGTAGAGTGCCAGAGTATTTCCAATCAAAGTCATCCCCAAACATACTGGTGTGTATCCAAGCACCCACAGGCCTTGCAGAGTAGGTATTCCTTGCTTTTCCCTCCCACTACAGCACACTCAGCCTCCCCTCCCACCCTGAAATTTGTTCCTCTGGATCTCATAAAAGAGAAGTTCATCAATGACTACTAGCCATGCTGAGTAAATGGAACCTCCATGTATACAGGCAGAAAACCTCTGAACATCAGAGCTAAGAGGCAGCATCAGAAGGAGGCCATGACTGTCAGCCCTCCAGTGCACCAGATTGGCTGCTATGTGAAACAGGATTCTGGACTAGATGAACCAATGGTCTCATCCAGCATATCCCTTCTCAAGTTCTTATGCTCTTTTGTCGGTGGACTTTCATGAAAAGCATAGGAGGGAAAGTGGGGTCCTGCCATAATCAGCAGAAAATGCCAGTGGCCCTTCCATGAATGAAAATGCTGATACGTTAGAGGAAATACATTGCTGACTGCATGCCACTGGCACATAATATGGAACCTCCTTTTATGTTACAATTATGGGTAAGGCAAGGGACTGTTGATATGGGACTTCTGCCTGGACCTTGGACAGCTGCTGCTAGTCAGAATACTGATCTTAATAGACAAATGGTATGTCTCAGTAAAAGGTAAATTCACGTGTACTTGAAAGCTCCGTAAGCTGAAAAGAGGCTTCAGACTTTACTGAGTGGAATGGTACCTGCCAGTGTGTTCAGCCTGTGCAGAATAATTTCTGGTTATATACTCTGAAAAGACTCTGTGTTTGTCAATGTGTCATCTTCTGAATTTGTGTCTCCAGGCTTTGATTTCCAGATTTATGTCTCCAAATTGCTTTTCATGATATGCCATAAATTAAATGTTTCTATTCCACCCTGTACTGCACATCCTCCTTGTCCACTCTGGCTCACATAAGGCCCTCCAGAGTGTAGTTGCATGAATGCCCTTTCATAATTTGAGTTGTTGCATAGATATAATTGCACAGTATTTCTGACCTAGCAAAACAGGGTATCTGGACAGAAAACGCATAACTCAGTTATTAGGAATCATGCATTGCAGATTCAGTCTATGACTGCTCATGTTAAAGGATCTTGGATAGCTGGGCTGGAGAAGACTTATGCTCGAGTCTTTTAACAGACACTGCTAGTCATAGTGCTGGGCGGGACCATGGCTCAGTGGTAGAGCATCTGTTTTGCATGCGGAACGTCCAAGGTTCAGTCTCCACCATCTCTAGTTAAAAGGATTTGTGATAGGTGATGTGAAAGACCTCGACCAGAGACCACTGCCAGTCAAAGTTGACAGCACTGACTGGACACATAGATCAATGCTTAGACTCAGAAGCCCAGTACAGATGACCCTTCCCATAGAGTGGGGGAGTCTTTTGTGTCCGGCTAGTATATTGCAGCTTCATGTGTGTTAGAGTAAAAACAAACAAACCCTGGACTATATGAACAAATGGTCTGGACATTTATAAAACAATGTTTGGGGGAGGTTGCAGCACTGGCGATTCATTGCATTGTACTAGTTCCAAATGTTGTTGTACCCAGTCTCATTCTTCTTATTTCTTGTACAATATACCATATGTTTGAAATATATATATATTGATTATTCAGTACAACAGATTTCAGTCTTCCGACCCCATGTCCATCGCTTTACTATCCTTTCTGCATCCTGGGATGAAGGAGAAAAAAAATGGCACGGTCACCCTCAACCTCATTTTCAGTTCATATAATTCTGTTAAATCTTGGCGTTGAATTATGCTTTAGGCTTCACACATTGTTTTTTCCCCCTCAGCTTTGCTCAGTATAGAGTGTTCTTTTCTGATGCTTCACATGGCGCTGCCAATTGCATCAGTGCCTGCTCAGGGGAGCATGGTGCTAACACATTGAGCATTAAGCACAATGTTTAATGTTTGATACTCTCCGTGCCTTCTGAATAATCCGTCTGGAGCAAATCCACACTGCATTGATGTTAGACACATAATCATGATGACTGAAATGGTAATATGAAGTGCATAAGGATTAGCAGCAGATGTTTCTTCTGAAGATGTCTAATAGACGAATATCTTTGTGGATTGCTCTTTCATTGTATTTTTTATATACTAAATATTAGTACTAAGAAAGGAAGGAAATGACCTGGGTGAACCATGCATGGAATTTTGATCATCTGGGCAACATGTCCATGAAGTGTATGAATGTTCCATAGGAAGCCCAACAGATTTTACTTAAAGCAATTGTTTGAAAAGCTTATGGAGGTTCCTCCTCAAATGGAACATCAGAGGAATTTTAATAATAACAACAACAACAACAACATTCGATTTATATACCACCCTTCAGGATGACCTAATATCCACTCAAAGCGGTTTACAACGTATGTTACTATTATCCCCACAACAAAACACCCTGTGAGGTGGGTGGGACTGAGAGAGCTCCAGAGAACCGTGACTAGCCCAAGGTCACCCAGCTGGCTTCAAGTGGTGGAGTGGGGAATCAAACCTGGCTCTCCAGATTAGAGTCTCACACTCTTAACCACTACACCAAACTGGCTCTTAAGGAGTTCTGATAGGATCTTATTGTGATAGGATTTTATTTATTCATTTCTACCCTGCCTTTCTGCCCATTGGGGAGCCAAAGAAGCTTACACCATTCTTCTCTCCTCCATTTACTTCTCACAACAACCCTGTGAGGTAGGTTAGGCTGAGAAAACATGACTGGGCCAAGGTCACCCAGCACGTTTCCAAGGCAGAGCAGGGATTAGAACCTGAGCCTCCCAGATCTTAGTCCAACACTCTAACCACTACACCACACTGGCTCTTGTGTAGGTTTCACACATTTCTAGGGTGGGTACTGGTTGAGTGCTGCTTCTCAAGATAAGGAAGTGGGATTGGAAAAAGAAAATGTCCTCAGCAGGTCTCACATGGATGCACGTATAATTAAAAAAAATAACTTCCAGACCTATTGAATAAGCTTGCTTCTTAGTGGTGAAACCCAAAAACTGTAAGAACAGTGCATCTTTCACAATGGTTTTTCTCCATCTAGTTTACTTAAGAGGATTAACAAGACCTTTTGTCCACCAGAGAGTAGTAGTAGTGATAAAAGGCAGTATAACTGAAACAATAAATTGATTTCACACCTATTACGAGATCTTCTGCAACCAATAAGAATACGCACTGAGCTTGATGATAGGAAAAAAATGATTATAGTGATCCACTCAGGGCTTTTTTTCAGCAGGAACGCGGTGGAATGGAGTTCCAGCACCTCTTAAAAATGTTCACATGGCTGGTGGCCCCGCCCCCTGATCTCCAGACAGAGGGGAGTTTAGATTGCCCTCCGTGCAATTTAAACTTTAAAAAACTCCCCCCTTGTTCCAGCTGACCCAAAGTGACATCATTGTGCGGTCTTGAGTTCCACCACTGAGTTCCACCACCTCTTTTCACAGAAAAAAAAGCCCTGGATCCACTCATAACAATATCCCATGACACTAACAGTGCAATCCTATTCTGAGTTATACCATTGTAAATCCTTTCAAGTTCATGAGCTTAAAAGGATATAGCGCTTTTTAGGATTACACCGTAAAATATTGTTATCCTGTTCATATGTAACAAAAAAGATCCACGTGGATAAGAGTTTTAAACATTAAGTCTCTGTCTAACTTTTTTCATGTATTATGTAGGAAACTTAGAGTAATGATCAAAGATATGCTGTACTGGGGGGAAAAAAACCCTTATTTTAAAACTGCCATGTTCAAGACATATGTATACGTCATTTGTATTTAACAGAAGGTTTTAAGCAGGGCTTTTTTTCAGGGGGAACGCGGGGGAACAGAGTTCTGGAACCTCTTGAAAATGGTCACATGGCCGGTGGCCCCGCCCCCTGATCTCCAGACAGAGGGGAGTTTATATTGCCCTCCCTGCCACTGAGTGGTGCGGAGGGCAATCTAAACTCCCCTCTGTCTGGAGATCAGGGGGTGGGGCCACCAGCCATGTGACCATTTTCTCTGAGGGCAACCCACTGAGTTCCACCACCTCTTTTCCCAGAAAAAAAGCCCTGGTTTTAAGCTTTTTTCCTTTGTGTTGTTTAATTATAGTCCAGGATAATAATTCAAAAAAATTAAAATGTCCATACATGCAAATGGATGTAAATGTTGGCCCTTTGAGCTTTTCCTGTTGCCAAAGAGGCAAGCCACCTCTTAAGCTGAACATCATCTCTGTTTTCAGTGCTTGATACTGCTTCAGCAACATCCTCATAGAAGGCTTTGATTGCACACATTGATCTACCCAAGCATATAGTTTCGTTGGATTGTAATACATTTAGTAAATCGTTTTCAATTTCTGGGGTAAATAAGTAAAGCCAGCAGGGAAATACATATCAGTAAGCATTTTTTATTACAAAAAACAACCTCAAAGTGTGCTGGCACATGGTTGATAGAGCCAGGGTTGCAATCAGATACAGTTCCTTCATACAGCATATGGGAATATATTGCTGACTGAGGACTGTTTAAAGCCAGGAACCAGCAGAACTGGCATAGTTCGGTGAGAGGGGAAGATCATAAATAACAGGCTTGTAATGTGAATACTCATTTTTGTTCCAAGTAGGGCATTCTTGCCCTGGAACTCTTATACCTTTTTAAATTCATAGCAAAGCTCATTTTGATGTCCCACTTTTGCTCCAATGTGGTCAGCATTCATCGTATCCAGCAGTTGAGGCGGGTAGCTACTGCTGGTGAATGCTCAGAGCTTGATTGCTTTATCTCTTGCTTGATGAGAAACTGTCCTTCCTTTCCGATAACTGAAACTTACTTGAGATTTTTTTTGTTAAATTGGCACTTTAATTTACAGGACAACAGTCCAGTTCTGAGTGCCATTCAGCAATCCATCATCATCTCTTGGAAACGTGGGAGAGGCAAGACATCCCTCCTATAAATGTGATCCTTAACAACAGCAAATGCCTTAGGGAGTTGGCGATTGACATGACAGGGATGGGAAGAGTTTCCTCTTGGTAACTTGCCTTTCCAGCAGTCAATGAGGGCATACTGGGAGAGGAGGGGGAAAACAGGTATAATTGCTTAGTCAGTACACTGTTGCCTTCCTGATTCCTGAACAGCAATACAAGAACCTGCATGCACCCAAACAATGCAAGCCAATTTAGATCTCTTGAGAAAAAGCATTTTAAAAAATCATACATGGAAAAAGCTCCCAGTTTGTGGTCTGAATGTCCACAAACTAAGATATAAGTTTTAAACAGAAAGTTCCTAAAGAAGAAAAGAAAGCAAGTCAGTCTGTCAAAGAAAAGGAATGAACATAGGAAACACGAAAAGAGCATTAGGAGATGAAGGTGTGCTGGGGAGATACTTAGATTGCCGGGATGCTCAGAGGTTTCTGATGGAGAGCAGATAAGAAGTGCCTTCTGGAGAAATGGGAAAATAGCAAACTTAATTTGAGCCAGGATTACTTGGGCTTAACGGCAGAACAATTTTGACTGCCAGAATGTAGCTATGAATCATGTGAAATAGTAGTCAGGTGCTCTTGGTGTTCTCAATTTCTCCACCATGACCCTGTCCTCTATACGGATTCAGCAGTCGTTCAGTGAGATAATTAGCTGCTATATGGTATCTTACGATGTCAAACCAATCAGGTTTTCATTGGAAGCTTGCTTGCTTGCTTGCTTCAAGGAGCTCAGGTCAGTAGATGGAGTTAGCTCATTTTATCTTCACAACAACCCTGTGAGATGGATTAAGCTGACAGTTAAGATCTTTACTTACTTTGGGGACATTGGACAGCATGAAACTGGAGAGTATGCTTCCTCTAATGCTCCCTATTTTGGGGGTCACCATTTCATCTGAACTGGGTAACACATATTTTCACGGTTCTGTAAGTTTGAACAAAATACTACATTTTTTCAGGGAACAGGTGTATTGAAACCAGAAAATACACAGATTTCTCTATTCAGACAAATTGGCTATCACATATGTTGTGGGTACATTTTGAGTGATTCTGCACACGTTGGATAATGCACTTCCAATCCTCTTTATAGATCATTTGGAACAGATTTTTTCATGTGCGGAACAAAAAATCCACCTCAAACGATTGATAAAGTGCATTGGTGCATTATCCATCGTGTGCGGAATCAGCCATAGTTGGATTCCTTGAGTTCTTTAGTGACTACCAGCATGGTGTAGTGGTAAGAGAGTCAGACAAGGACCTGGGAGACCCAGCTTTGAATCCCTTCACTGCCGTGAAAGCTTGCTGGGTGACCCGGAGCCAGTAACATTCTCTCAGCCGAACCTACCTCACAGGGTTGTTGTGAGGGTAAAATGGAGGTGATGAGAATGATGTAAGCCACTTTGAGTCCCCACTGGGACGAAAGAAAGCATATAAATAAAGTAAAAAATAAAATAAAATCCCCAACAAGCTGAGTGAGGACATGAACTTAGGCCAATGTTCCAACTACAAGGTGGGTAGCAGTTTTGGTCTGCGGTAGAACAGCACGCTATGAGTCTAGTGGCATTTCAGAGACCGACAAGGTTTTCAGAAAGTGAGCTTTTGCGAGGCATAGCCCCCTTCTCTTTTCTGAAGATAGGAGCTCTGACTCTCAGAAGCTTACATTCTGAAAAACTTGTTGGTCTCAGTAAGGTGCCACTGGACTCAAAGCCTGCTGGTAGTTTGTCAGTACTCATTGGTACTGATGGAAGCAGCGAAGGAAACACAGAGCATACAGGAAGTAATGGAAAGCATGTTGGTTTACAATAGTGACAGAGCATGTTAAGATTTTTTCATCCATGTATATTTAAATACTGCATGGATTTAAACATATGAACATATGTGGTCATAGTTGGAAATCCCGCCCCCCCCCCCTCAGACAGACGGTACTTTTAAAGCTATGTTAAGTGTAAATTCATGCTCAGAGTTTCATAAATGCACAGTTTGTTTTGAAGAGCTAGTGTGGCCTGTGAGAATTTACCAAAAGTATTATTCTAGAAACTACAAACAAATTCCAGTGTACAGAAACTACAAGGTTCCACAATCTCTTAAGAAACTTTTTGTATATTTTAAAGTATTTTTAAAGTGCAAAGTGCTGATATTGTGGATACAATAAACAATACAAATAAACAGACAATGTGCAAACCAATCCATCCTCATGTGTTGACTGTATTGCTCATGGATTGTTGAACTTTACCAGTTGGACTTATATGTATAGGGTTGAACTTTACCAGTTGGTAAAGTTTATTTGTATTGTTTATTGCATGCACAATATCAGCACTTTAAAAATACTTAAAAATATACAAAAAGTTTCTTAAGAGATTGTGGAACCTTGTAGTTCCTGTACACCGGAATTTGTTTGTAGTTTCTGGTTCTTGTATCCGGTGGTGCCCAACTTTTGTTAGGCTTGTAAAAGTATTATTCTAAGCAAATGTAGGGGTTCCTTCTGAGTTGAAACTTCAGAGGATAAATATACATGGAGGCCATTACTGGAGAGTTTTTATTTTCTTCGCTACAAAGAAGAATGCAGAGAGTTGTGTTTTCTTCCAATTAGAATTTTGTTTCAGCTAATTGGACACCTAAGCCTGGGCACCTGCCCATAACCTGTAGGACCTGGAGATTTGTATATGATTGATGGTGGAATGATTAGCTATCTTCTCATTAGCAAGGGGCAGCAAGTTCTTAGTGCAATATCCTTCATTGCCAAACCGATGTGCTCAAACAGTATGTGGCTCTTGGAGGACAAGGCCATTAGACAGAATTCTGAAGCAAATCAAAGATATTCCTGTATGGCTTGAGGCATAGTGGCCTCTTAAGCCATTAGCTCATAAGTGACAACATGATAGATCTGCCGTGTTTGTATTAATGCACAGGAAATCTGAGGTGAGGAAAGTAAAGAGACATATGTCATATCAGGTTTTTTTTCTTCACTTTTTTTTCCTTCTGTGGACACTTGCTCAAATATTGCTCACAATATTTTAGTAGCAGTGTTGCAGCTAAGAAGCCATCTGGGTGGTTAACCATAAAGTAGCATCCACATGAGCTAATTTTAACCAAGTCAACACATCCCATGGATGCCACTTCATATGTCATATGGTTCCGAGCCACATTGCCAAAGCAACATATAAATTAGGCATTAAGTTATAATGCCATAATGATCTAAAACTCCTAGACCTAGAGCTTACATGCCAAATATTGCCTTTATACAAAATCTACACTTCAGTCCTGATTGTATGTCCCTGCCCCCCAGTCTCTCTCATATACCAACAGACAATATCAGGGGAATTTGTCTTCTCATTCCATCTGTTTCTGGTGGGTAGCCTTGTTAGTCTGCAATAGAAGAACAAGAATCTTCTTATCTTCTTTTTGCTACTGGACTTAAATCTTGCACTCAATCTGTTATTCACTTCATTGTCTAGTCTGAATGCTGGCACAGTATACACCAACAGTTGCTTAAGAAATGTAAGGCAAATACTATTCATGCTATGAGTCAAATGAAAAGGAGTATGAACAAGAGTTCATACCATAACTCCTGCATTGTTTATTTATAAGAAAGTTACAGAGACTAGGTTATAGGTTATCATTTTGGTGTAATGGTTAAGAGCGGGACTGTAATCTAGACAACCGGGTTTGATTCCCCACTCCTCCACTTGAAGCCAGCTGGGTGACCTTGGATCAGTCAGAGTTCTTTGGAGCTCTCTCAGCCTCACACACTTCACATGGTGATTGTTGTGGGAATAACAACAACATACTTTGTAAACCACTCTGAGTGGGTGTTAAGTTTTCTTGTAGGGTGGTATATAAATTGAATGTTATTATTATTATTTTTATATCTAGCTTGCTTCATCAAGCAGTACATCTCTCTCTCTCTCTTTCTCTCTCTCTCTTAAAGAAAGCCCTAATTTATTTAATAATAATACATGGTACTTGTATACAGTCAAAGCTCTTTTAAAAAATGATCATGGTAATCCCTAAAATAACACATAGGACCCAGAGTAAGGTGGGAGGGTACATGATATAGAACCTTCACAGAATACAGAATATTCAATTCTGCAGTATGCCAAATGTTTTCAACCAGTAGATTATCTTGAGATCTCCAAATATTGGAGTATCTTTACCCTTCGGTGCTGCAACGTTCTACCCTCAGCCCTCCTGGAAGGCAGATATGATCATGTCCCACTCTCTCAACGGCTCTGTCCATGCCATACAGGGAAAGCAGAGTCTATTGGATGTGTTTTGCTGCACTGTACATTCTATAACAACATCTGATCCCAATATATAGCTCCAATATTGTTAACTTTATCAGATAGATCTGAACAACTTTATGTCTCTCTCCTTCTTGCAGTCTCTTCCCAGGAGATAACAAATCAAGTTGCTAAATTTTGCCTTCAGGGGTGGGATACACAAGTGGCCGACTGAGCCTCAATAACCCTACTTCCATGTTGGAGGAAGGTATCATCTCTCCATCTCCCCAACAATCTGCAATCACTGTTCTGTACTCATTGCACTGCATGTGCTTTCCCTATATTTAGTTTTATTTTACTTTTATTTCTTCTTCCTATTATTATTGCTGACTCTTGAGAGCTGATCTTGTATTAAAATAAATTTCGACTGCCACTACAGCTAAGGAGGTATAGGTCTGGTTGGTACCAGGATGGGTGACTTCCAGATAATTTTATAGAAACCATATTCAATTCCATAAAGGAAAAAGGTGAGAAATAAATGCTGTAAATAGCACAATAGGTCAGTTTCCCCATAATAATGGGAGTCTGTAACTTGCCTGGGGTCATGTTTGATGATTTCAAGGCAAAGGTCAGATTTGAATGGGTCTTCCTAGATCACTACAAGGCATTGTATCTGCTATTAAGGGTGTGCAAAGGGGGAAAAATCAGTAAATTTTCATTTGGTAATACCAAACTCGGCAAAATATTCAGTATTCCCCAAATACTGGATTCATTTTCTAGTTCGTTTCAATAATACAGATCCTCTTTGGATCGAATTGCACCAAACATGCAGAGAACCTACTCCTAACTGACTTCTAAGAAACTTCTAAGTTTCATAAAGATTGGACCTGGTGTGCCATTTTATTCCTCCCCAAATAAGGTACCCCAGCCACCTCCAATCTCCATTATTCCCTATGGGGAAAACTATTGGGGTAGCATTTTGCAAGTAAAATCCACACAATTTGTCAGGGATCTATTTCTTACTGTTCTCTAAAAACCTCCCAAGTTTCAAGGATATTGGACCCTGTGGGGCACTTTATTGTTGCCCCAAGAAGGCACCCCCAGTTACCTCTAATCTCCATTATTCTTTATAGGAATAAGCGAAACCTCTATGCCAACAGAAAACAGAAACACCAACCAAGCTACCATACAAAAAGAGCAGGCCCATCAACAGGGGACCCCCTCCAAAGAATTAGCAAAAAATTACTGCACAAAACACCCATAACAAGGGAAATTACAGTACCCTCCCTCCCCAGAAGAACAAGTGAATCTAATAAGCAACTATAAAACAGCAAACAAAACACCTGAACAACAGGATAAAACAGAAGATTCTCCCTCACCCGAAGAACAGCAAAATAAACACTAACTAGAATAAGTAAATGCCTAACCAAAACACCCCCATGCACAAAAGCCCAACCAAAGCACCCCACACATAGCAAAAAACCAGTAAAAACTCTAAGTTACCCACAACAGAATAAAACAGCCTCCCCTCCAGAAGAACAAGTGGCAATAATTAAACACCAAATAGAACCCCAACTGAACCTCTCAAAATTAACAGCAACTAAAAGCCAACTATGCCAGGAAAATAAAGAAAGCACCCACAACAGGATAAAACAAAAGATTCACTCAGAAGAACAAGCAGCAAAATGAATAGTAAATATAACCAAGTTCAAAAGCCAGAAACTAAAGCTCCTTCCCAGAAAAGCTCAGCCAAAGCACCCTCCCACCCAGCAAAAAAACAGTTTTTAAAATGCAAACAAAACCCCCTTTCCCTTCCTCCCCAACCCTATCGTTTCCAGACACCAGCCCCCCTTGCCCCCCAAGAGACAAAAACTCCAGTTAGTCTAACAACTCTCAAACCAGAGAGCAGCAGAAGTCCTCCAGGTGCAGCAGGTCTCAGCACAGGCAGCAGCAGCCAGGAATCCACTCACTAGTCAGCAGGATCCAGTCGCAGTTCAAAGCAGCCAGACCACAGAAAGAGAGCCAACAGCCAGCAGCAAGCCAGGTAGTGTCTCTCAGTCTCCAGGCCAGAGCAAAATGGAGGCTGTTTTGAGACAAGTCTTCTGATTTAAATTATTGCAGCAGTTTTAAAAAGACACTCTCTATCCATAGAATCACATTGGCTAGAGAAGTAAAGCTCCTGCAGGGATTTGCCACCCACTTCCCCTCCCTTCCCCCCTCCCTCCCCTTCTATATCTGCCTCACTCCCCCCACCCCATTTGTTTTTAAAAAGGTGGGAAACAGTGTTTCTTTGCTGTTCCTTAGCAAAGGAACAAGGAAGTTTACCAAATTTTACTGAATAAATGTAGTAAACTTGAATTCAGTATTCCTTTTAATTTTGGTAATACCGAATTTTACTGAGTCAGATAAAATTCAGTATTTTTTATTGAATATCAAACCTCAATCATATACCCCTATCTACTATGCCATCATTTAGAATATAGATTATCCACTGTGTTGAGTATCCCTGGATTGGGATTATACTTAATCTATACTTAAATATTGTTTTATGGGTTTTGGCCAATCTCTGTCTAGTTTTTTTAATCAGGGATGGGTAGAAGGAAGGGGAAGGCTTTCAGTATTCCAAATAGTTCAACCATTCATAAGTAATTATAAATACTTAAATGTGCAAATATGTTCAAAGTAAAAATGAAATAAAATATATATTTTAAATACTTGTTAGATCTCAGAAGTTAAGGAGGGTCGGCCTTGGTTAGTAATTGGATGGAAGACCTCTGACAAAGACCAAGGCAAATACTCGTCAGATCTCAGAAGTTAAGGAGGGTTGGCCTTGGTTAGTAATTGGATGGAAGACCTCCAGCAAAGACCAAGGCAATGACCAACCACCTCTGTTAGTACCTTGCCATGAAAACCCCACCAGGAGTTGCCAGAAGTCAACTCTGCCTTGAGGGCCCTCTCCACTACTCTATTGTCACTTAGCATTTATCTTTTATAATTTACCAAGGGTTATATTTAAGCCATTTCAGTGCTGAAATCCCAGAATTAGATGTGTTTTGTGAAAACCTCCTTTTATAAGGGAAAAAAAAACCTTATTACTTTTCTTTGGCAGCTGAAAAATATCAAATTGCTATTATCCATGATTCTCACAAACATTCAAGTCTCTTTTTAAAGTGGATACTGATCAAATCAGTCTAGGATTTTTTAAATGATTTTTTAATCAGCTATGCAATGTCTGCTGCCTTCTTTCTGCACAAAAAGCCTTCAAGTCCTTTTTTTCGTAGTGGGAAAAAGACCCTTCCAAGATAGAACTCAAGTAAAAGCTGCCATCTTGTGGAGCACAAGCATGATTTAAAGATGATGTGCATATTTCCCCGCATCTAGTCCTGTCTTTTGAAATCACTTTGTGGCTTCTGTTTCTGAGAAATTTTTTTGAGAAGTTGACATCATTATTTGGAAATTCTTTTATCCAGGAAGTTCCAGCATTTGTACAACACTAAACAATATCAGTGTGTTACCTACATGAACATGTGAAAGGGACTGCAGTCAGTTAGGCTATCTTAAATTTAAAGGATGCATTCATGGATGTACTCATCTTTCAGAATGTGTCATTGACATCCTCCAGATACCTCCATTATCAGATTCACAGCTTCCAGAGATGGAGCCACTTTCACAGATATAGGGAGGGGTTGTGGTTCAAGTTGCAGAGCATCTGCTCCACATGCAGGAATCAGCCACAGGCATCTCCAGTAAAAAGGACCAAGCAGCAGGTGATGTTAAAAGATGTCCACCTAAGACCCTGGAGAACTGCTACCAGTCACCGTAGACAATACTAATCTTGATAAACCAATACTCTGGCTCAGGAACCCTGTTGCTACAGTGAACACGTCCTGAATGTACACGCATACATCTGTTTGTAAGGAAGAGACAATGTGCATTCATTTTACAAATGAAACTGAGGACCAGTATCTGGATAAGTGTAGGATTTCAATCATATGTTCAGCTGTACATGTGGCCCTTAAGGTACGCTGGCTGTACAGGGGGCCATATGGGACTTTAACGGTCAATACTAACACCTTGAATTGAGCCGGGAGATAATTCGGGAGCCAGTTTAGGTAGAGCGGCTGGAATGTTATGGTCTCTACAACCCACTCCAGTCAACATTCTGGCTACTGCATTCTGTATCAATTAGCTCCTGGACAGTCTTCAAGAGCAGCTCCAAGTAGAACACATTGCTGTAATTTAATCTAGATGTAACTAAGACATGCGCCACAGTGGCAAGACCCCTCCCCCTGTCTCTGCAGAAAGAGCCGCAGTTGGCTCACCAGCTGAAGCTAATGAAAGGCACTCCTGGGCACCACTTCCTCCTATTTATCCAACAGGAGGCCTGGGTCCAGGAGCACCCCCAAGCTCTGAACCTACTCTTTCAGGGAAAGTGCAACTCCATCCAACCCCATCCACTAGTAGTGCCTCTTTTTTTTCAGGATTAGGTTTCAATTTGTTAGCCCTCATCCATTCCAAAAGTTTCTCTAGGTACCTGTTCACAGTTGCCACAGCTTCCCTGGGAGCTGCTGGTAACATGAGATAGAGCCGAGTGTCATCTGGCAACAGCCCAAATCTCCAGATGTCTTCTCCTGGAGGCTTTACATAGATGTTGAAAAGCATGGGGGACAAGATGGAAACTTGCAGAACCCTTTAGGTCAGAGGCCAAGGGCCACAGCAGCAGTCCCATGGCAGCACACTCTGAAACCTACCTTCGAGGTAGGACAGAAACCACATCAGAATAGTACTTGCCAGCCCCGAGAGAAGGTCCAGAAGGATACCATGATCAATGGTGTCAAAAGCTGCTGAGATGTCCAGAAGAACTGACAGGATCACATTCCTCTTGTCCATCCTCCAGCACATGTCATCCACCAGGACAAAAACAACAGCAACAGCAGCAACAACCACCACCACAACAAAATAATAATAAAAATGGTGAACAAGTCAGTGTTATTATTATCCCCACAATGCAGCTGGGGAGCTGGGGCTGAGAGGAGTGGCTTACCCAAGGCCACCCACTGAGCTCATGGCAGTAGTGGGATTCGAACCAGTAGAGTGCTGATTCGCAGCCAAACCACTTAACCACTGTGCTACAGCAGCTCTAACTAAGGCCATTTCAGTTCCCTAACCACGCCTGAAATAAGTCTGGAATGTATCCAATCATCCACTTCATTCAGGAATCCCTGAAGTTCTCCAACCACGATTTCTTCAGTCTCCTTGCTCTAGAATGATACATTTGAGACTGGATAGTAGTTGTTCCGCTCTTCTGGGTCCATAGTCGGTTTCTTTAGGAGAGGATGCACTGATGTCCACCTTAAGGCAAGGGCAAGCAACATCTTTCTCAGGGAGGCATTCCCTGTCTCCCTGGCCCAGTCTGCCACCCCCCACTCCCACCAGATTTAAGCATCCAATAAGGACAAGGGTTGTACAAGCAGGCAATAGGTCTAAAACTTCCAAGAATCCTGTCGACATCTTCAGACTGGACAAAGTAAAAGGTATCTCACCCAGCTGGATAAATAGGCACCCTGGGACCATTCAGTCCGTCACTGTTAATGTGCAGTCCAAGTCAGAATGGATGAAAGAGATTTTATCTGCAAAGTGTTTTGCAAAATGATTTCAGGAAGCTGCAGAGCAGTTCACTTCTTCCTGTAAGATGGAACCAAATAGGCCCCTGACCACCCAAAGGAGTTCCTCAGTAAGCTCTACATTGTGTGGATGTCACGGCGGTGGAGAAATATTGTTTCTTCGCTCCAATTCTTGCCACATAGTAAGTTTTAAAATGAGCTCTAGCCTGCACCTCGTTGGATTCAGCCTGAGTCTTTTCCACTATCACTCTAGCCATCTCCCATGTCTTTCCATCATCTGCAGCCCTTCAGTAAATCAAGTGGTAGACTGCGCACTTAAACCTAAGAGAAGGCACTCAGGAATGAAAGTGTCCATTGCCATGCCATTTCCTCATTCAGGAGTGCCAACCATATAAGCAGGAAAATCCCTAATGTGATCTGAAAACCAGGCAGATCCATCTGGCTATAGGAGGGGATCATCTTAGTCGATCCCCCACCACTGTGGAGTGTTGGTATCCCTATAAGTCTAAACCAGAAAGTAGTGATCTCTTATGACAAGGGGACTGTCTTCAATCCTTCCTCCTTCAGCCCACCTTCTTCCTACTCAGAGCAAAACACCAGATAGAGTGTGACCTTCACAGTGTATGGGACCTGTTATTACCTGAGATAGGCCTATGGGTTCCATGGAGACCATCAAGGTAGCCTCAGCAGAGATGCTGAAGTTCCTTAAAACATCCAGCCTTGGTGTCCTCAACACCAGCTCTGAGACTCCTGCACAAGCTCAGATAGGGAGATGGTTGAGCAGTGGGTTGAGTGGTACACCAACAGAATATCAACCTTGTTTTGCACTTGCAGCACTAGATACATAATCTCAAAATCAGAAGATTCCTGGACAGGGCATTGAGCCAAGGGGTCCTGTCCCCTTATCTGGCCTCTTCTTCTCTCACCACTATATCTCCATCTACTCTATATCCTCTTGATTGTGGCACCATCCCACACACCATTCTGCTCCCCTAAACATGTTCACACTCAGCAGGTGACACAAGGACAAACAACTACACTTACAGTGCAATTCTAAAAAGAGTTACTCCTGCCTAAACCCATTGAAATCAATGGGCTTTCACTGGTTTAACTCTTCTGAGGATTGCACTTAATGACTGTACAAGATGTACTGGGTGGATGGAAGTATTCTTTGCAACCATGCTGACCTGGTGCTCTAGCAATAAAACTCATGAACTCCAGTAAGCCTTATTCCATCCACTCTGTGGAATACAATCCTCTCCAAAACACACACATACACAAGAGAGCTAGCATGTTGCTAGAAAGTTGGCTAAAACTCCCTTTGACATCTGGTTTTCTCTGTGGTGAGAAGAATCATTTTTGTATGGGGGGATAATTCCATCTGTCCTTCTGGCAGCCTCTTCCATCACACCCAGCAACAAGTCCAGTGTCCTTCCTCACACCATTCATTGATTTTATATGCCTGAGCCAATCTAGACTTGTCCATTTCAGATCCTTTCCCTTTCATCCTACACACCTATTATGCTTTAATTCTTTGACCTTGCAATAGGATATGGATTTGAATCCAAAAGCTGCATTGCCCCACTTGAGGGGACTGCAGTGGTTGACCCCAATGTGCAGCTCCTATTGGTCTCCCAAATATTCTTCAAACATAACAAACCACCCAAGTTCTGACATTATTATCATTCATTATGCACGAGTATGAAACATGAACAGTTATTTTGGAGTGCAATTTTATAGTGGCAGTTCTGGAAGCATTTGAGGGTGTGGCTTGCCCTTCTTTCCAATGTGAAACTTCTATTTACATCATTGGGAGTCATTTAAGACTCAAGAGAAAGAGTTGACCTTATCAGTCCAAGCACATTCCCCTTATCTGAAGTCTCCTGGAATGAACCTTAGAAATAGTATGATAAATTCAATATATTTAATATTGCCCCATCTTAGAGAAAGCGTAAAACCCAAGTGCAAAGTCAGACGTTACTTCTCTAGAAGGTGGAAAATAGAAATGAAATATTTTGGTGTTATTTAAATAGCTTTCTGAAACTGAACTGTCGATTTAAGTATTGCCAAGGATGATATAAATTACATTTTATACTGGAATTTAAGATATGTGCTGCAACAAATAGAGACATAATTTATTGTTGTTTTATTTTACAATCCGGAGCGAGCCTTAAATGTTATCTCTCAGGCATGCTTCCATTAAACACAACCCATATAACCAAACTAATATAATAATGCCAAATAAAATCTCTCCACTTCTCATGAAAAAGAGTGGAGCCCAATCTCTTTACGGTACACTACAGTTAAATTGTGCATTAAAAGATCAATGATTCAAAAAAGTGCAGGAAGAGTGAGCAGGAACAGGTGGCGCCATGTGCCAGCAACTTCTTTTTTACATAGGATTGTGAAAGACAAGAACGGTAATATCTGGTATTCCCCAGCCTCTCTGACTGATCACTGTTTCATAAATGTATCGAACTATAATATGAGAATCAATTGAAGGCCTGATGGGTTATCTTGTTATATTAACTGTGAAACTGTGAGTAGAAGTGGTTGGGTGGTGATCTTCACTTATCCCTATAGGCAGGAATGATTTTGCTAAGGTGGCCAGATTGCCTGCCATACTGTCTCTCCCTGTGTTCCTGTCCCCTGCCTCCACTCAATGTGGCATTGGGAGATGACATTGTGGCATATCACTTCTGCATGAAGACTCAGAAGTGACATCACCATGTCAAGCAACACTCTTGGAATTCCCCCAATCTCTATAGTGTTTATCATAGAAACTGGAGAAAATCCTAGAACATCACTTAACATAACGATGTCACTTTTCGAGTCTTTAGCTGAAAGTGATGTCACCACATCAAGCAATGCTCCCCTTTCCCATGTCTCACCCCCAAGCCTCCTGGGATTTTGCCTCATCCTCTCTTTTCATTGAATCCCTCTATTCCATGTGACATTTGAATATAAAGTTTCATTGATCTCCAGCATTGCTTTTCAGAGGTCACAGAGAACTGCTGGGGAAGAAAGAAAGGGTTTGAAATTAGCAGATATGGAAAGATTTCCACTCATGGAGCATGACTTTCCTGCCTCTTCCTCCTGACGCAGCCCAAAATTCACCCTGAAATGCAGCTCCTGGGAAACAGGGAGCCCCTGGGAGCAGCAATTCGGTGGGGGCATTTGGGGCTTCAGTAAGGAGAAGTGAGAAAGTCATGCTCCGTGAATGAACTTCTTTCCATTAGAGATGGGCACAAACCGCCTTACGAACTTCAAAAACCCACGAAAATGGCGATCGCGAGATCGTGACCCGGCGGTTCATGATTGTCCACGGCCAACAAACCAGCAGTTGGGAGAGGCCTGGTTCATTGCATTCAGGCACGGTTCGAGAAGCCAGATACTCAGGCGCCAGCAATCTATTCCCCTGGCAACGGAGCCAGGGGAATGCCTGAGCTCTGTCTGCCTCCTTCTGTCGCCCTGGAAACCCGAATGGAAGCCCAGCTTTCCTTGATTAGCAGGGCTTCCTTCCAACCACGGAGCTGCAAAGCAGTTACAAGTTGGGAGAAGACACCCAGGGGAGGGAGGGGGAAGGGGGTGTTCTGTAGCCATGGGCACTCCAATCTCATCCCTGCAAACCCTGATAGGCAGCTCTGATGGCCAAACACAGACCTCCTGTGGTGCTGAATGGGACCCATGCTTATTAATAGTCGTGGTCTCCCAGGCTGGGTTTCACTTTCTGCAAGCAGTGGAGTGGGACAGAGCTCTTGCTTGCCACTTGCTAGCCTTTGGGGAGAGAGAATGAGAGAGTACAATTGAGCTTGGCTTTGGGGGATAGGGATCTATCTCCTCTGGTTCCAGGGCTGCTGCCTGGCTCTGGGGCCAAGCTCAGTGGGCACCTCATCTGAGGGCTCACATTGATTATTGATCAGAGCCTGATCAGGTCAGGTCTGTGGGAGTGGTGGGCTAGGGCTCTAGTCCCTCCTCCACGAACCACGAACCGGTTTGGCAATGGGAGATGTTCGTTGCGGTTCGCGAATTCAGGATCGTCGTCTGCACCGAACCACGATCTGATGGTTCGTTAGTTTTTTTTGGTTCGTGCTCATGTCTACTTTTCATCTGCAAAAATGTTTCATTGTGTTCAAATTATAACCTGCCCTATCCCAAAGACTCCTAGCAGGTAACCATGGTTAAATTAACTTTTTAAAAAAAACATTCTGATCTCCAACTAGCTCACACATGTTTGTCCTTCCTTAGTTCTTTTGTTCTAGGGTACTCCCTAGATTTTCTCATTACTGCTACTGTGCATGCTCCTGGGATGCTGCTTTTTAAAAAATAAATGAGTTATTTCACATTTGTCCTGTTCATTCTATTCAGTTGTCTTAATTGTGTAACAACAGTAATATAATTTTTAAGACTAGTTCTTTAGAAACCAAACCTGTTGTTATATCTAGGGCACTGGTGTGCTACTGCAAATAAGCAATGTTTCACTTGAGAAACAAACATTGCATGCATTCATTTGCACTAGTGGGAAATGGACAGATAAGGGAGCTTGAGAGGCTTTCAGACTGAGCCAAGAAACCCAAAGAAGAGACTGGGACAGTGTCTGGATTTAATATAATGATTTTTACTGGATAGCTACATTTCCAGTTCAGTTTTTAGCATTAATTCATCATTGAACATGTCCTGAATATTTGGGGAACCCTGCAATGGTAACAAACATTGTACCACCCAAGCAGTCAGTAATTCATCCTAAAGAGCTGTTTGCTGATGCAAACAATTCGTTGGATTGACCCATTTCTAACCTTTTATAGCAAACTGAAAAGGCTAGGGCTGGTTCACACACATGCCTGTACGTGAAACTGGCTGTAGATTCAAGTCAAACAAAAGAAAGTAGTTATTCCCATCGGCCGATTCCACACCACCTTACCTCCCGCGTTTTTTCCGATATTATTGCGTCATGTGCGAGGGCGCAATAATCACTCACGTGTTCACATCACCTTCCGACTTCCGTCTTTCTTGCGCGACGCCACGATCATATCCCCTCAATAAAACCCGCAATGAACGTGCGGGGGGCGTGGTTTTGCTGTGAAAAGTCTTGTGCCTTTTTTTTTAAAATCAAGCGGTCGGTATACCGACACGATACTATCCGGTCCTGTTGAAACCACACCCCGTTAATTGGCGCTGATTGGCTCTTTTTCCTACCACCATCGATAGTCTGCAGTGATTGGCCCCCTGTTTGGGCGGGCAATTTTGAAATGTTTTTTAATGCTGGGTCCGTGGAGTTTTTATCTCTGTTGGTAGTAGGTGGATTTTTGGATTGCTCATCATGGCTCCTCGTGAAACCATTTGATTAAGGTGGGTGATCACCTATGATCGGGGAGGCGTCACCCACTGCGGACCCCTGTTGCCCCACTACATGACACGGGTTCCGCGATGGGCAGTCAACATCCTGGTCCGTCCTATGCAGCATTCTCCCCAGCTTTCATCTGGAGATCCACTCTTGCAACATGATGGAGCAGTCGAGCCGAAAGCTGACATGACAGCTGGCACAGAAAAATGTTACGATGCGGTCCGTTCTTATTCTGGGTAGGTACATGGTGGTTGACTGAGTAACGGTGTCGGCATACCGATGAATTGTCCTTCCTTTTTTTCCTTTAAGTGCGGGGGCGGGGCCGCGGAGATGAGGGGTGCAGATTGATTGGGTGATGCTTTAGGGGATGGATGATTTAATGAGCTAATAGCGTGATGAAATCTCGGTGGTCTGCTGCGACGCTGTGGCGGTACCATTACAATTTTTTTTAAAAAACGTGTGAACAGAGGAATGTGTAGCGCAGCGGCAGCGAAAAACTAGCGCTAAAACTAGGTAGTGTAGAATCGGCCATCATGGGGTTACACTGTGATCCTAGGCAGAGTTCTTTGCTAACTCTTCTGAAATAAATTCCCTTAGACTGGAGTAACCCTGCATAGGAATGTATTGTTATAACTACCTCTCTGCAGGTGTGAGGAACCTATTAGGATGATCCACGTCTGCTCCAGAAAAATCTGGATAGTTCTCTGATCACCCTGGAGGGATTTTCAGGTAGATAAAGTTGGTGTTCTATTTGATCTCTGGAACAGAGAAATGATCCTGGCAGCTGACACAATTGCTCCTTAGCACTGCCCCCTGCTGGTCAGTACTCATTGAGGCTCATTAAGGATCTGAGCTTAATAAAATTGCAAGGATGACTGCAAGACAAAGACTTTGGCTGAATCCCACAAATTGCAGGATAAAGCCTACTTTAAGACCTACTCTGTAGTAGTGAGAGTAGAAAGATATGTTACTTCTCTGCAGGGCTTTTTTTCTGGGAAAAGAGGTGGTGGAACTCAGTGTGTTGCCAGCACAGGGGGCAACTCCTGGCGGGAGGTGGTGTCCCTGATACCACATGCGCATGCGCAAAGTGCGCGCACGCTCCCAGGACCACACAGTGGGTCAGCTGGAACAAGGGTGGAGTTTTTTAAAGTTTATATCACCCTGGGTGAAAATGGTCACATGGCCAGTGGCCCTGCCCCCTGGTCTTACCCCCTGACACTCGCATGGAGGGCAATCTAAACTCCCCTCTGTCTGGAAATCAGGGGGTGGGGCCATCAGCCATGTGACCATTTTCAAGAGGTGCCGGAACTCCATTCCACTGCATTCCAGCTGAAAAAAAGCCCTGCTTCTCTGCCACCATTGTGTTTGCACAGTGCCAAGCAGTAGAGATGTGTGAGTAGCTGGAGACCATTCTAACCAATAGGAAGCAGTGGGAAGAATTTTGATAGCCTGCTGAGACCAACTTAAAAAATACTTTGCAGATAAAATTACTCACTGCTCTTATTTAAATAGTAAAGAGTCCAGTAGCACCTTTAAGACTAACCTACTATTTTGCAACTACAGACTAACATGGCTAACTCTGCTGGATCTTATTTAGATGCTTTGTTATAAACAGTAGATGTAGTTGCTGTCCCTAGGACTACCACTTGTTCTGTTTTATGGACTTTTTCCAACTGTGCAACCTTATAGAGATGAGGGCTAGAACTAGGATGCATAACCGTTATCCTTTCCAAGGATAATCTCCATATTACAAATGGGGATGGCCCCTCTGGGTGAAAGAAATAGGGTCTTGACTATCTCCACTTAGTAAACTCTTAGCCACTACAACCTTAGCCAGTACAGTTGTCAGTCAGGGCGATAGTATCTTGACTGCCAAGGTCTGAGCTAAAAACCTAAAGCATATCTGCCTGAAAAATCACTAATTATATGAGGCATCACCAGATGGCTTAAAAAAAACCCAGATGTCATTCAGTTAATCTCTTTTTAAGATCTCCCACTCATATGTTGCTGAAGTTTGCAAAAAGTGTTAGTGATCACCTTAATAGTCAGTATGTAGATTACTTTGGTTTTGAACATTCTAGTATGTTCACACTTGAACATGTGCATAAGTAGAAGACTATAACAGACACTAAATAAAAAAGAGGGGGTGGGGGTTAACAGGGTGGTTGGCCGTATGAATTAACAGCTGAAGTTATGAAACAAAGACATGTGCTCCAATCTAGCAAGGGATACTGCCATGCACAGCTAATGCTGATGCTCATCTGAATGTCAAAATCATAATCGTAATATACTCATCCATTCCCCTTTGAAAATGATGCATGCATTTGTTGTATTTGTTGATGCATGTTTGCATCACATGTGTTGCACATAATACTCGTAACTAGTAAGCCAGTGCAGCATAGAAGCTAAAGTGTCAAATTAGGCTGGAGAAGACAAGTTAAATCCCTAATCTGCTGCTATGTTCACTGACAATGCTATCATAAGTAGAGTTACTCCAGTTTAAGCCCATAGATTTCAATGGGTTTAGACTGGAGTAATTCTGTTTAGGATTGTATTGTGAGTGACCTTGAGCCAATCACTGTGTCAGAGCCTAACTCACTTCATGTTAAGCTTGTTAAGATACAATGTGGTAGGAGACTATGTGCATTGCCCTGAGATACAATGTGGAGACTATGTACATTGCCCTGAGATACAATGTGGAGACTATGTGCATTGCCCTGAGTTCCTTGGAAAAATGAGCAGAATAAAAATCAAATAAGGAAACAAACAAGATGTGGATTTTTACCAGTACCTCTTGATAAAACACTATACATTCTAAGTAGGACTTTCAGGATCTAATTTTATTGAGGAATTTCAAGTCACTGAAAATTATACAGTTCTGTCATTGACATAAGTCACTTTCTGTGACCTAGAGATTAATACCTGGAGGAAAATAAACACATTTTGTAATATATTGTAATGAGGCTGTGTTTTCAGCCAAGGGCATATGGATGGGGTGCATGTCTTTGTTTCCCGTTCTATGTAGCCTATTACGTGAAAGATGCTTCTGACACATTACATTACTTTACATATTAAAATATTGCCTGAATCATAAGGCACATTCTGGTTCTGTGACTGGAATCTCACATATTTCTGCATTCACAAAGAGTCCCAAGTCACTTGGGTGGAGGTGGGAATGAAGGAGAAGTGGATTGTCCAGAGTAACTCAACACCTTATTGTCTTACAGCTACCACCTCTTAAGTAAGGTAGGTTGTCAACAAGAAAGTGTGGTGAAGTTTATATGTTGAAGGTTCTCCTCAGACCAACTAGCATAATGATGACAGAATGCAAAGGGGAAAAAATAAGAAACACCGCCAATCCAAGTCTGCAGTGTATTCTTTGGTTCTTCACTTAAGAGGCCACAACAGTATCTTTTTCCCATTTGTAGGGGGAGTGCATTCCTGGCTTCCCAGCTGTAAGGGCACGAAGCTGGGACCCAGCTGCCGGAGAAGTAAACAGTCTAAAGAGGGTAAAAAAAGCCAACATTCTCTGGGAAAACCTCCTTTAAAAGTGCAAGTTGCAAACCTGCTGTACCTTATTAGAGTTCCAAGCTCAAAATAAATAATTTCTCTTAAAACCTACATGAGAGCCGGAGTGACATGCTGGTGTGTCTGCTCAGGATGCCACCTTAATATCCATTTGATGACATAAAGATGACTTAGACTCAAAACAGACGTGACGAAATGCCTAGGTTCAGCTCGTGTTCTCTTACCTCAAGGTTTGTCGGGAAGTGTAGGCGTCCTTGCAGCTTAAAGTTTAGCATTTACAGAGCAGCAGGGAGGGAAGTGCAGGTGTCCTTGCAGCTTAAACTTTAGCATTTACAGTGTAGGTGTCCTTGCGACTTAAAGTTTAGCATTTACAGAGCAGCAGGGAGGGAAGTGCAGGCGTGGGGCACCTTTCCTCCCGCTCTCAAGGTGCATTGCGGCATTTTCCCTTCCCCTCACCTGGCCTGGCCCTGCAGAGCGATGCCTGGCTGCACCGGGAGACTTTAAGCTGCAAGGACGCCTGCACTTCCCTCCCTGCTGCTCTGTAAATGCTAAACTTTAAGCTGCAAGGACGCCCGCACTTCCCTCCCTGCTGCTCTGTAAATGCTAAACTTTAAGCTGCAAGGATGCCTACACTTCCCGACAAACCTTGAGGTAAGAGAACACGAGTTGAATCTAGGTATTTCGTCACGTTTGTTTCGGCTCTTGGTGACAGCAAAAAGTTTTTTTCATTCCCCACCATGAATGCTCTTGCATAATTTAATATTAGGCTTAGTCTACAAATAAGATAAGCAGTGATAATAAGAGGGCAGAATCCTGAGCTGAGAGGATGTACTGTATAATTTCTAAGGAGGGGGAGGAAATCACTATTTTTTTGGTTTGCTTAGGAAAATAAGCTCTCTTCATTTAGAAATCAAGCACAGCAGGGAGCTGACTGCAACAGCTCCCTTTCTTCTCATGTGTGTGGATTCTTTTTGTTGTTGTTGTTTACAGGTGGGAACATTCAAATGGGAACCCCTTTCTGCAGTCTGAAATGGTAACACTCACTCTGCCCTCTCAGGATTTTACAGCCACATTCTGTGTTACATATAGATGATCCTTATTCTTGCTCATTTTGGAAGGGAGGGGGTCTGGGGCAAATGAGAGTTATCCTTTCTGAGATTAAAAGAAAACAGAATTTGTATCTGCAGAAAATTGTGACATGCATAGTCTTTCTTTCTACATGAGGATTTACTAAAATAGATTCAGAGTCTCAAGAAAAAAGGAATTATATAGAAACGAATGGAATTATGGAAAGGGAGATAAGTGTGTGATACTAAAGGTTACTGGCTCGCTGCTATTAGGAAAGATAAGTCATACCATTGTTGCAAGCAAGAAAACCTATGCTCCATTTTCAAATGCCATAAGTTCCCTGTGTCTACCTTTGTGGGGAGAAAAATCTTTTGCTAGAAACTGTTATCTTCTTGTTAGAGGGTTCAAATACTGGATTTGTGTTCATGGGTTCATCATACAGCACTTATAATGATCATATCATGATTTGACATTCATGGGAATATTTGAACACATGCATCCATCAACATAGAGAGATGTTTTCATGGGATAAACTCATCATTGACATAAAGAGATTCTCTCAATCCATCCATAATCTGGATTCCTAATGTGTTATTTGATACAACCACTGTTTATTGTTTCATATGTCTCTTTCTCTATAAATGCAGTTAAGGGCACTCCATATTTGCAAAATGCTAACCAAGTATAGCTTGCTTATATTTAGGCTTCAAAAAGAAGATTAAAAGGTTTTGCTTATATCAAACAAATATAATTGATGGGGGAAATGTGTGGTTCAGCTCTGGGAACTGGCAAAAAAGCTGGAATTATGCTGATTTGGCATAATCCAGCTTTGCTAGTTCCACAAGTCAAAATGGGATCTGTGGGATCCGATCTGGGGGCTGAACTCAGTCGGGCTATGTTATCCAGCTGCAGTAGGAAGTAGTAGGTGGCCACTGCAAGCAGCCATCAGTCACAACAGTGAACAAGAGGGCAGCAGCGGCAAGAGGGCTGGCAGTGGCACCAATAAAGATGGACCCAAGCCCTCTGGCACTGCAGGAGAACAGCATGAGTCTGTCAGGGTAGGGGAGGAGACATTCTGCTCCCCCACCCAAGCTCCAAAAGAGCCCCTTCAAGCCGCTGTCACTGGCCGCCTTTTAAACTCCGTGGCTCCGCAAACTTTTAAGCTCCGTGGCTCACTCCTCTTTTGCTTCAGTGAAAGAGATTCTCAATGGGATTCTCTGGTTTGACATTGAGAATCTCTAATACAACATTTGGATTATCTGGTTCAACATTGGGATTCTCTGACAATAAACTTACAAGGCTCTGTGTTAAACCAGAGAATTCTAAGCAAGGGTCTGGGGGAAGACCAGCCATAGGGTTTAAAAGCCTTGGAAATGTTTCCTCAATAAGAAGCAATGAAAGAGTAGCCAGAGGCAGTTTGTTCAGGGGCTCATAGAATTGGACCTTGCAATCCAATCCTCCTGCAATTTGGGAGGGTAGGTTAAGAGACAATCAGGTGTAGGTTCCCTGTAAATTTGGGGGCGTTAGCTTTAAAAATGTTTCCCAGCCCTTGGACATTTCCCTACATAGGGAATAATGGCTGGTTAAATCCAGGATTCTCTAACCCAGATCAGATAATCTGACCTGGATTTCAGGGAACCTGGATTCATTTCCCCCCTGAAACCCAGATCCAGTTGCCTGGGTTTTTTTTGGGGGGGGATCACACCCCTTGTTTTAAAAGCTTACATGCTCTCCTAACATCACATTGATTTATGTCCATACCTGTCTCCTGTGTTTTACTAACTAGGAAGGACCAAAGTGAATTGACATATTATTTACCGGTTCAGTAAAGAAAGCTTCTTGAAGGTAAATTCGAAGATATTCACATCTGTTCTGATAATTCTGTAAATGACATTGGGCCTCTCACCACCTCTAAATATAACATAAGACACACGTTGTTGGGATAAAAAAGCAGGATAATCTTGACAGATGCCACCCTGAGGGCCAAGTTCTATGTGTCCCTCTGTTGAATACAATTCCCCCAACTTAAAAAAAAACAACAATGGAGGTTGCAGTCTGCTGCAGCATGGGGGAAGAAGATTTCTTAACATATTTCCACCTCTTCCCCCTGATAGGATGCAACTCAGGAGAACAGTGTTTATCAGGAAAACCACCAGAGGAGAAAAGGTTCAGAAGCTCCTCCCAAGGGGTATTCTATGACCATTTGCAGCTTCTGTCATATGGAATTCGCCCTTGATGTCCCTGAATGAAGGGCAGGGTGCAAAATGCCACTTTGATTTGCATTAGTAAATAGTCAGAGGTACTTAGAGCCAAGCTACAAGTGACGCCTTACACAGGTTGGACGCTTGTCAGCTTCCCTCAAATTTTGATGGGAAATGTAGGCTTCCTGGTTTTACAGCCTGGCTCTCCATTACAGCTGCAAGACCAGGATGCCTACATTTCCCATCCAAACTTGAGGGAAGCTGACAAGTGTCCAACCTGTGTAAGATGTCATTGTAACTTGGCTCTCAGATTTTCTAATTTGCTGCTTTCGTTCCAACTGTTACGGAGTTTCTACTGCAACTGATATTATTTACGCATTAGTAGTTGACCAGAGACAGGAACCTGGCCAGATACGTGCTGGAACATGCCTTCTCTGGTTGCTTACTATTAGAGATGGGCATGAACAGGAAAAAAAATGAACATGATGTTCGTTGTTCTTTGCCATCCACGAACAGGGACTCACGAACAACCACGAACATGACCCTGTTCATGAACATATTTGTGGTTGGCTGTTCATGGGGGCCAGCAAGCTCTCCTCCAGCCATCATCCAAGTTTGGTCAAGATCCCTACTGCACCACTCCCAGAAACCCTACCTGAGCAGTCAACAGGAAAGGTACCAATAATAAATAATAGCTTGGCTCCAGAGCCTGGCAGCAGCCCTGGAACCTGAAGGGGTAGATCCATATCCCACCACACAGAAAGAAAGTTCAAACTCCAATGCACTCTCCCTGTCTCTCTATCAAAAAGCCAACAGCAGCTGTCTCTCCCTCTCCACTGTCTGCAAAGACTAGTCAGAGATGTGGGCCCCCACACTCCCCCATGATCTTTGCTCTCTTGTAACAAATTTGGAGCTCCACACGTGAAAGGAAGACCTGTCTATCAAGCTAAATTGGGCTTAAATTGGGGTTTCCAGGGCAACAGCAGGAGTTCAGACAGAGTTCATACAATCCCTGCCCACGTTGCCAAGGGAATTGATTGAAGGTGCCAGACTGTCTGGCTTGACGAACAGCAACGAATGAGGCTTGCAATGAGCACCTGTTTGTTTAGAGTGGGGCCTCATAAACAGCTTGTTTTCAAACAGCAGATTGGGCTGTTCGTGGCTTTTTAAAGTTCATATCGCTGTTTGTGCCCATCTCTACTTACTATGCTAGCACCCTGCTTTGAGTGTTGAGGTTTGTGTTTCAAGTACTGTAATTTCAGGCATGTTGTGTGAAGCTACACATGCAGGAATTAACCAGCTACACAGGAATTATAACACAAACGAGCCCTAAGACAGGTCACCACTTGCACATCACTCCCCTACATTGGTATGCTACACTAATGAGCATGAGTCTCCCCTTGCACCCTGGTTATTCTGCTTTCTCTGTAAAGAATAATCTGTCTGAACATGTTTTCTGCCCAGCTCATGGGTCACAGATACAAACAAAGTGCTGCTTCCCTTAAAAATTAATGTGTTTAATTAGTAATCTCCATGCAAGGAGAGATGGGTAGATGCAGGGTCAGTTCATGTGCCTGATAACTATTATGCCTGAACCTGCCAATCTCATCATTCATTGGTACACTAAGGAAACAGGAACATCACATGTTGTGTCTGACAGAGGAAGCTTTGACTGTTGAGAGTTTATACGTTAGAAATCTTATTGGTCTTCGAGGTGCTAGTGGACTCAGAACCTGTCCATTCACGAATATAGATACAGAGTTCCGTGCCTACTCAGAGCATTTTTTTGGCAGGCACAATGGCACATTCAGACAGTTTTATAGGTAGAAATGTACTTCCTTTCATGGAAGTGCCATTTTTGAATCCGAGCAAAAGCTTTTTAAAAATGCATATGATCTCATCTAGTTCATGGAAGCTGTTTAGATAAGGATAATAATTCAAATGTTGTGGAAATTTGCTTCTTGCCTTGTAATAAGGCCATTTTAAAACTAATCTGAATATTCTTCTCAGCTGATTGTTGCAATTCTGGCTTTTATGTATATTTTTAATGTTTCTCTGGAAAGCTGTTGCTGCCTTTTAAAATTGAATAAATTTATCACTTGTTCAGTCAATTCAATTCTTTGTATTTAATCCTGCAGTTGAAAAATGGCAGGCCTCGAAAAGATTTATTATATCATTGCTTTTATTCACATTTGTTACGTAGCTATAAACATGGCTATTGATATTTTAGAAAAAATACTTTCTTCACTCTCTCCATTAACAGTTACAGAAAATTTCATTTCTTTGACATTACTTTGCTGTCTAATGCCATTATTCTTAAATTTATTTAGTTCATCTTCCTCACAAGGAAATATTTGCTAGGAAATGAAAGCAAATGTTCTTACCCTGTTAGATCGCTTCATAAATCAATGCTTTGACAAAGAACAGAGGAAATCTATAGTTATCACAATGATCCATATTTCCATTTAATATATGAACAGCACAATCCTGTTATGTTCATCCAGAAAAATCTGTCTCCACTTGAGCTTAATCTCATGAAAATGTGTCCAGTATTAGAGATGAGCACGAACAGAAAAAAAAAAAACCGAACATGATGTTCGTTGTCCGTTGCCATCCATGAACAGGGACTCACTAACACTTACAAGCATGACCTGTTCACAAACATGTTCATAGTTGGATGTTCGTGGGGGAAGCAGGCTCTCCTCCAGCCATCATCCAAGTTTTGTCAAGATCCGTACTGCAACACTCCCAGAAACCCTACCTGAGCAGTCAGCAGGAAAGGTGCCTGTAATAAATAATAGCTTGGCCCAGAGCCTGGCAGCAGCCCTGGAACCTGAAGAGGTAGATTCCTATCCCACCGCACACAAAGAAAATTCAAGCTCCAATGCACTCACCCTGTCTCTCTAACAGCAGCTGTGTCTCCCTGAAAGCCAGATCTGGGAGCCCCCCTCCCCCCTGCTCTTTTCTCGTGTAACAAATTTGGAGCTCCAGTCCACACTTGGAAGGAAGACCTGCCTATCAAGCTAAATTGGGCTTAGATTGGGGTTTCCAGGGCAACAGCAGGAGTTCAGACAGAGTTCAGACAATCCCTGCCTATGTTGCCAAGGGAATTGACTGCAGATGCCAGACTGTCTGGCTTGACGAACAGCAACGAACAAGACTTGCAACAACCACCTGTTCGTTTAGAATGGGGCCTCATGAACAGCTTGTTCGCGAACAGCAGATTGGGCTGTTCGTGGCTTTTCTTTGTTTGTATTGCTGTTCGTGCCCATCTCTATCCAGCATTGCAGTTGTATTGTAGTACTTTATACTGTTAAAGCTATTAATGGAAAATTCATACAGGATTCCAGGCATGGACTGTTAAAGTAGGCCACAGAAAAATTACTTATCCATTCTAAAAACTATACCTGGTTGGACCCCACCAGGTTTTTCACTCAATTTCATTAATTCCCATCATACTACATTTTATTTTGTTTAGGAAATGTATATGCCTTCCCTCTAGAGTCCTGGAGCTTCCATTACACTTACCTTTTCTTTATGCAGATCCTGTGATTTCCAATATGGCCTTTTTAGTGGCCAAAGGGAACCCTGTCCTCCCTTTTTAACGAGGGAAAGGTACTTCTTCCATGTGCAAAACCCTGCTCAGAAATTTTTGCTAATCTTATTGAGACTCTTTCGACTTACCTTGGAATCAGGGATGAATCTGTTTTTGCAAACCAGCTGTTCACAATCCCCTTTTGCTTTAAGTCAGGCACGTCATGTGATTGCCTCAATGGTTGGCTTGCAATTCCAAGTGAGCAGTTTTTCATGTTTGCACAGTGGAAACATTCACCATGTTATTCGACCAAGCAACCAATATTGATGCATGCTCCTAACTGCTTTGTTTATATTTGTTCCTGGATCCTAAACAACAGAGCATATGTATATGTCCCCTTAGTGGCATTTATTAGTCAGTCACATTCATCATATGGGCATGTGGTCAAGACTTAAAGGCTTGAAATACAGTTTTCAGGTAGCAATGCAAGAATGCATAAATATTTTGTGATCAAACCCCGTTGATGCTGGTAGTCAGGTAAGCAAAACATGAAAGGCTGGAATGTTACACAAGCAATGCATCTTAACATAATTGGGGATGAGCAGTTGGATATTGCTAATCCTAAAAGTCATCCAACTTACTCAGCATCAGATCAGGTAAGCTATATCAGAGACATCCCAAAACAACTTCTGGATCTCTTAACTGAGTGAATTTGTCAGTCTACGGATGACAGGCTATGGCAGATAGACCCCTGTACCCTCACAGCAAAAAATCCATGATCTTGGTTGAAAGGCTTTATTCAGGAATCAAATCAAGTCCACAGATATGTCCATAGGATTGCTCAGAAGAAAAGCAAGCAGACAAGAAAGTTGACAGGAATGCCTAAATGGGTGAAAACCGTTCTTCTTATAGAGCACAATTACTCGCCCCCCCTCCCAACAGTAAAACATAACTTTTGGTGCGAAGCCCCCTTGAGTACTCCTCACATAGTTTACATTATCAAGTCTAGACACTAGGAAAGCATAAGATTAAAATTGAAACAGTGATTCATGAGAATGAACAGTTTACAAGGTCAGAAGCCCTGGGAGCTTCAAAGCAGTTAGATAAGGCACCTGTGGCTTCAGTAGGCCTGTGAAAGCAAGGCAATTTATGGCATTGGCAATATGACATCAAGGTACAGCATCAATAATGGTTCACAGTAGCATCAATGGCTCATTGTAACAGCTCAGCTTAAAATAATGGCATGGATGAGGTGCAGACATGACAGAATAAATCGGGGATTTCACAGTGCCTGCCTGCCTCATTTTTTTAAAAAAAGTTTCTCCCAATTGCCCAGGGAACAACATTTCTCTCCATCAGTTTTAGCCCTGTGGCTGATCAGGTGAGTTATTATTATGAGTTACCCTTTCCTCCATCCTTTTTTCATGGTGGTGGGCTAGGAAAGGGGGTATATTTGGGGAGTTTGGGAGAGAATTGTTTTTGTTGTTTTGAGTTCTATGTGGTTTAATATTTGGTTTGTTTTGACCTTCTGCCTTTCCTTTTTTGTGCTTCTGAGGAGTTTGTTTCTTGTTTTTTGGTTGCCTTCAGCTAGTGAATTATCTGTTTTCTACCTCTTTTGCAGATTAATGTGATTTTGAATAACATTGCATTTTTCATTACTTGTGTTGGGATAGGTAAGCTCCCTTTCCTCAGTAATGCAATTGGCAGGGCAGGTGGGTGCCTCATTAGACAGACTCTCTGGAAGGACTACTACTACATGCCATTCAGCCACTCATTTCATGATGCAAAATGGATGGCTAAGGGCAGCTTATTCAAGGGGCTGTAAAATTGAATCCCTTTTTCCAATTCACTTGAAATTTGGGGGTTCTTTAGCAGAAAGGTTCAAGTGAGGGCCAAGCTACAAGTGTCGAATGACACTTGAACGGCAAGTGGATCGAGTGGAGAGCAAGTGAAGGGCAAGTAAACAGGGAGGAATACTGTTTACTTCATTCATCACTTGAAGTTTGGCCCTAAGTAGCCCTGTTGGTCTGTAGTAGAAGAGCAAGATTCGGGTCTAGTAGCATCTTAAAGACTAGCTAGATTTCCAGGGTATGAGCTTTCAAAAACTCATGCCCTGGAAATCCACTTGATTTTTAAGGTGCTACTGGACCTGAATCTTGCTCTTTAGAAGAAAGAGAGGGCTAAGGGCCAAGCTAGAAGTGACGAATGACACTTGAATGGCAAGTGAACAGACTCACGTGTATTCTTCCCTGTTCACTTGCACTCCACTTGCACTCCACTTGATCACGTGAGTCTGTTCACTTGCCATTCAAGTGTCATTCGTCACTTCTAGCTTGGCCCTAAGTTCTCTGATATTTTGATAGTATTTGATGAAAATCTGCAATTTTCCACGTATGGAAAACAATGGGCTGACATCCAATCCAATCTTAATGAAAATGCAGGAGGAATCTGATGAATCTTCATAACACAAAAACAATATTACTGATAATTCTTAAAACTGATGCACCTTCCCTTTCTTAAGTTTTGATACAGAATTAAAATGATATTTTCCAGTGTACACCCCTACTCATCATGATCTCTCTCTCTCTCTCTAGATTGATACTTAATAATCAGCCACATTTGCTTTGTTGTTAGTAAAGGATGGTTTTCTGTGTAAGCTGTCTAAGCAGCTGTTTGGGGCAACACAACAAGGAGGGCACTGATGAACAAAAGTGGAAAACTCCAGCATTGCCTACAGTGGAGGAATGGTGGATAAAAGTTTTGAAGTTTGCGTCAATGGCAAAATTTACTTCCCTGATGAGAGAAAAGACATTGTATTGTCGAAGGCTTTCACGGCCGGAGAACGATGGTTGTTGTGGGTTTTCCGGGCTGTATTGCCGTGGTCTTGGCATTTTAGTTCCTGACGTTTCGCCAGCAGCTGTGGCTGGCATCTTCAGAGGTGTAGCACCAAAAGACAGAGATCTCTCAGTGTCACACTGAGAGATCTCTGTCTTTTGGTGCTACACCTCTGAAGATGCCAGCCACAGCTGCTGGCGAAACGTCAGGAACTAAAATGCCAAGACCACGGCAATACAGCCCGGAAAACCCACAACAACCATCAGAAAAGACATTACTTACATTTTTGACTGAATGGAAACTGTTTATAGACTTTTTACATGAAACAGATAATAAGGTCTTGATGACATCTGGGATCATGAACAATAGAAAAAAGAGGGCTCTTATGTTTAACTTAGAATAAGTGAGACTTTGAAAATGATCTATATTTTTTGTGGAGAAAATTGGAACTCAATTTGTAGTCTAGTTTTAGTTTCTTTTTTCTTTTTCTTGTTTGCTATTTTATGTATATATGTATTGTTAGTAGGGGGGTTTTTTTAGAAGGTTTTGGGGTTTTTTACCTTCTATGTTTGTTTTTAGCTTTTATGTTATTTTGTATAGCCTAAATTCTTCTCTCAAAAAAAAGAAAGAAAAAGAAAAAGGAGGGCACTGATGCATCACGGGGCCTTTGTTGGCTCCTGTCCATCAACGATGAGGGAGACAATGGTTGTTTTCTTCCAGGCCTGTGCTTCTGCTGACTGGGCCCAAGCTGAACCCCTGCAACCATGAGCTTGTTTGCTCCCAGTGGCTACTGGTTTGGAAGAAGGCTATGTCCATTGTTGGCTGATTCCGCACACATTGGATAATGCACTTCCAATCCTCTTTATAGATCATTTGGAACGGATCCTTTTGTGTGCGGAACAAAAAATCCACCTCAAACGATTGATAAAGTGCATTGAAAGTGCATTATCCAACGGGTGTGGAATCACTCCCTGTCCCCTCCTGGATTTACACCAGTGCAGGTTGGATTTGAGTCAAGCCCCTGCAGTGCGGGAAGCGCTGAGAGGGCTCAACTTGTTCCATGCCTCCACTGGTGCTGGAGGAAGTGATGGGATAATAAAATATCTTGAACCAGCCGTGCTTTTAATAGCTTCTTCCGCTTTGAGCAGAAGATGCCATGTACGGATCCAGTGACGAAGATTCTTCTTTGGAAATGTGCAGAATTAAACAACACATGTAGTTAGCAAATGTTAGCTTGCTCCTGTGTGTGTGTGTAAACACAT